>NC_091483.1:59978039-60290804 GCF_947461875.1 Haliaeetus albicilla
TAGTATCGTACATTCAGCTTAATATTCAGTGTTGCTATAAATCAAACAGTATTATGTGAACTGTTAATTCTGTATATGCAACCTAGATTTCTAGATTCATTCTCTTTTTCACTCAGAACTTTTCCACAGGTGCAACTCATACTTTTTATTTGCCCAGAATTTTCTGCTGGCTGTGGGTTGGTTTGAAGCTGTAGGTCTAACTAGGCCACAAAGCGACAAGGAGACCCATTCACTTACTTTGTGTGTATTGCATCCAACGCCTCTGCAGAAGGCAGACTTTACTACACTACAGTAAGGTGAGCTGAATACCTTTGCTGTTACCTATTTCGTTATTGCTACCGCTTGTGAAGCTGGGGAATTTAACATGCTTAGTGCTGGGGTAACGTGGATAAACATAGCCTCTCAACTGAAAGCCTATATTGTACTTTGAGAACTGTGTGGATTCAACAAATTCTCAAATTTTCACATTCATAACACTAAGTTCTCTTCAGGCTTTTCAATCAAATTTGAAGACTACAGCATCACCAAACTCTGGCAAAGTTTAGGGAGTTGGTCACAGAGGGTTAACTTATTTCTCAGTGAGGGTATTGCTCAGCAATCAGGAAGAAATTATTCCATCTGAGAAAATGAAGTAAATAAAGCACAGGATGAGTACCAGAAAGTTAGTACCAGAGTGAGTTTGAAGCCACAAAAATGAAGAAATTGTCACATGACAGTATTTCACAACACATTCAACCTGGCAGGCAGGTTCACTAGTAATTTTAAGACAATTAGGTGTAAATCATGGAAATGTACTAAAAGCCTTCCATTCCCGTCACTATAACAGCAGCAGACACAAGACTGTAAGAAGACATTTACCAGCACACAGATTGTTCCCATGCTGTTTAGGTCTTCTTAGTGTAAGGCTACTCCATTTTTGGACTCACTGCACAGGTACAAAGTGATTTCTTCTCACACAATGTTAGCAGGACAAACTTAAAGGCTGTGACACTCTTCCTAGGTGGCTCTGTGTACAGAGGCCAAGAAAGCCTGCAAGTCTCCCTGTGCACCTCCATCCTCGTAGCCCTACTTTTAGGATCTATGTCACCATACAAAGAAACAACATCAGGTTTCCTGCTGCACATCCCAATTCCTTTGGAGTATCTCTGGTGCTGCACTCTACTTCCACCAACTGCTTGTGACAGTACTAGGAAAAATTTGTCCCAAATTAATTTATGTTCTCACTTTAGTTTCCAAATTTATGTCAGCTTGGAATTTGATAAAACACCTAAGGTGATCTAGCAAGGTGCACTGAGTTGGTTTGGAGCAGAATGCCATTCTATTTTTTTACCTTATCCCTTAAAGTAGCTCAACACGGAGCTGGACAAACATCAATGCCAGCACATGGGAAAACACTTAGAATGTACGTCAAGGAATGGATCAGAAGAGAAAAGAATAACAGAACTACCTATTTTGACAGAGGACAGCTATTAGATCTCCTCACTGTATTATCAGATATTACACTTGAACTAAAACCGCATGGCAGTTTAAGACTGATTGAATCAGGGATCTGAGGTCCAGCCTTCTTTCTGCTCTAGATAGGCTTTCTACCTTGCTTCTCCCTGACTCTCACAAAGGTGCTCAAGAAACTGTTCTGTGATCAGGTTAGGATGCTAATTTAATTGAAACTGTATCACTTTTCCTTCTGGAATATTTAAATTGCTCTGAACTGCCTCACTGAGTGATACCACACCATAATACAAGAGTAGGAGAAAAGGCAGGAATGTGCGAGTCAGCAACCAAGGGAGTGCAAGGCCACCAAAGGCTGGACTCAGATTAGGTTAAGATGTTAAGAGCAAGCTTCTCTTTGGAGATATGCAAGGAAGCTCTTCTCTATGTGAAGAGGAAGTTTCTGAAGGAAACTCTACTGTAACTCTGGAGGACGCTTGGATATTATGGCTCCAATTACTTGTATTGGACTTCATAGGCCACAAGCATCAGACATTGTAAGACAAAAGGAATGGCTAGTAGTCAGATGACAAACCATCACAAATGTGTTAATTATGTTTTAGCCTCAGTTCCACTGTTTTATATTTCTGCTACAATCCCCAACAGAAAAAGTAAAGGAACAATAAATAATCTCGGCATGAACTCTGGCTCTAAAATGAAGTGCACATGACAGCACAAGTAATACCCAGCTACTTTCAATATTATTTAAGTCGAAAAATACTCTCACAATGTCAGCTGATACAGAATACTATACTGTTGAAGTCACAGTAAGAGTTATTAGTCATTCTGTAGCAGAAATTTCTGTATGATTTAGGACACTGAAGAAATCACAAGAAAATATAATTTTTTATGTTGTTGCTGCTGTAAGAGTGGGAATAGGCATCTCTTTTTACAAACCATGTGATTAATTTCATCTTCCTTGGTAAGACATTATCTCTGACTTTAAGTCAGGAAACAGCACTGGTATTGCACAAATTACTTCCTCCGTGTGGCAATCACACATCAGGTTGTGGAAAATCACACAATATTTCTTATAAAATGAGGGTGAACACAGGAGCACTTAGCTGAGCCAGGATGTCACAAAGTCACTCTATGGTCTGACAAGAGCCCCATAAAGGCTTGGTATAATACTCCTAGGGACAGGGTCATTGGCCACTAGATGTCCCTGAAAGAAGAGTTCATATACATGAATCCTTTGAACAGACCCCAGGATAGAGCTGGTGTAGTCACAGTTATGCTCTAGGCTCAGGATGAGCATAAAGCCTGATTAACTATGAGAGTGTCCAAAGCACAGCTAGCTGCTTGCGTTACATAGGATACTCTATTAAGATTTACACAGGTAAACTTTGACCTGCTTTATATATCGGACTATGTATGTGCACAAATATGCATTTGATTTTTCACTTGTTCTGTTGGATTTTTTTCCTTCTGTTTTTTACATTAATTTCTTCAGTTAGCATGTGGGGAATAGGAGAGGCTTCCTAAACCAAAAAGCAGTGCTAGCAGTTTCCAATTACATAGATTCCATCAAAAAAACCCAAAGGTGCATATGACAGGAGGCAGGAAATAGCCAAATTAAGCTCAGTTGCACTGAAAGAAGTCCACTTACCTCATTTTGTTTCAGTGTTTTATGCTTTTTACAAAAAAAGAACCATGTTTTAACCTCCCTAGACTCATCAAGCAGTAAAATACAGTAGAAAAAGATCACCCCCATCTTTAAAATTATCTTGCCTGAATTCTTTTAAGAAAGGGAAATGGTGCTATTAAAAATGAGGTACTTAGTGAGGCCATATCTTAGAGTCTAATGTAAAAACAAGTTGTGTAAGAATCCTCAGTCACGAAGCTAAGCCTCACAACAACTGCTCTGGAGTTCACTGGGCCTCTGCCATTCCTTTTATAGATGAATAATGTGAAGTTCACTCACAACATCAGCTCTGTGCAGCCTCACAGGGCACTAAGTGTTGATTATTTGAAACCAGCTTCTCCAGCGCATAATCAGATCACAAACAACACGTAACAGAGTACACTGCATTCCAGATAATACTGCATGATCTACTTAAGTGCATAAGCTATTGTAACTCATAAAAGTAGGTGAAGGTTGTTTAAAAACATAGTAACTGTTAAAGCAATTGGTGGCTGAAAAAAATGAAGACCTCCGACAAAAGTAGAGACCACTGTTGTAACCAAACAGCTCAACAACAGGGCAAGTGCTACATTTTAAAAAGTGCCTCAGTGTTAAGGAGATGGGCTTACCTGTGGCTGCTATGGGGCAGATTTGGCACAAGCAAAGTCAATGAGCAGGCTCAGGTCTCAAGCACGTGTTCCAGTCCCCTGCAACCATATGGGCACTGCAACCCTCCCTGCAACATTCCTGCAGCTGCCAAAAGCCCAGTTCCTGGGCCAAAAGCTGTCCCTGATTTATGACACTACAGAACGAAGATTCAGAAGAAGCAGATTCGTGCGTGTCTTGTGCAGCTGTGATCCTACTTAAATCATGAGCAATATTTCTCTATGAAATAGAACAGTTCTATCCAGTGTTCTGCCATTATAGGATTAACAGTTCTGGTAAACACAAGCATATATTACAGGCTATTATGACAACTTGTGTCCAGACTCTTGGGAGGGGGGGGGGAAGAACTAAACTTAACCCTTTCAAAATCTGAACTGAACTGTTTACATTTCTTCATACTCTAGTTTTGCATCGGTCATTGATAATGTCACAGAAATATTTCTCCTTACAAGACATCAGGCTCAAGTTTCTAGGCTCTCCCTCAAATCCTCTAAACCTCCAGTTCATATCACAGAAAGAAAAAAGAAGAAACTTTCAAACATTGTGAGCATCTGCTTTACCAAAAAAAGGTGACACTGCTGTCTGCTGACTTTTACTCTGCATACAGGAATTTATTTTTCCCTGTGACCTCAAAGAACAGGTGGATAAGGCACACAGACAGCTAGAAGTAACCTCACATTCGCAGACCCTGGTCCTGATGGGGAACTTCAACCACCCAAGTATCTGCTAGAGGAACAACACAGCAGGGCATGATCAATCCAGCAAGTTCCCAGAGACCATTGATGACAATTTGCTGATCCAAGTGACAGAGGAGGCGATGAGGAGAGTTGCTCTGCTGGACCTCATACTTGCCAACATGAAAGAGCTTGTTGGGGATATGAATGTGTCCTGGGTTCAGCTGGGATAGAGTTAATTTTCACAGGAACCTGGGAGGGGGCACAGCCAAGACAGCTGACCTGAACTAGCCCAGGAGCTATTCCATACCATGTGACATCATGCTCAGTATATAAATGGCGAGCAGGCTAGGGGGGGCTTTCAGTGGGGGAAGTGGCCAAGGGTCAGGTTCCGGGTGGTGAGCAGTTGCACTGTGCATCACTCGTTTTGTATATTCTTTTATTAGTACCCTTGTTGTTGTTGTTTTAACTTCTCTTTTTGTGTTGTCCCAGTAAATTGTCCTTCTCAACCCACAAGGTTCTGATTTTTTTTTTCTTTTCCCCTTTCTGATTCTCCTCCCCAGCCCACTGGAGGGAGGGGGGTGGGGAGGAGTGAGCGAGCGGCTGTGTGGTCCTTTGTTACCGGCTGGGCTGAAACCACAACAGAAGGTCAAAGGCAGCCTTAGCTGCAGTAACCATGAGATGGTGGAGTTCAGGATCCTGAGAAGCAGGGCAAAAAGTAAGATCACAACCCTGGACTTCAGAAAAACAGGTTTTGGCCTCTTCAGGGATCTGCTTGAAAAAGTACCATGGAATAAAGGCCCTGGAGGAAAGAGGGTCCAAGAAACCTGATTGTTATTCAAAGACCACCTCCTTCAAGCCCAAGAGCAGTCCATCGAAATGACCAAGAAAAAATGCCTGCATGGATGAACAAGAAGCTCCTGGAAAAACTCAAACATAAAAAGGGAGAATACAGAGGGTGGAAGCAGGGACAGGTAACCTGAGAGGAATACATAGACACTGTCCAAGCATGCAGAGACATGGTTAGGAAAGCCAAAGCCCACCTGGAGTTGAATCTGGCAAGGGGTGTCAAAGGCAACACGAAAGGCAAAAGAAAGACTAGGGAAAATTGGGCCTGCTGCTGAATGGACCACAGGACATGGAAAAGGCTGAGGTACTGAATGCCCTCTTTGACTCAAGACTTCTGTGAAGCTGTTAAGTTTAGAACTGTTATTCTTTTTTTACAATAAAAATAGAAGTATAATAAAGGACAGTACAACCTTAACTTGCCTTAAATCTAAAAAAGCCCAAGGCACTATCAGATAAACTAGTAACCAGTATTTTATTTGCCAGCCAAAACATCCATCAGATAAGATTAAACATACCTAAGTAAAACAAATCATTTGATACACCAAAGAAAGATCAACATAATGGCATGTGGAATTACTTTTCCAAACTGAAAATAAGAACAGAAATTAGTCTTCCTCTGTAATGTTTTGGCTATTTTGTATCTGCTGGAGTGACAGTATGCCATTAGCTTCTCATTATCTATCTCTTTCATTTCTCCAAGTAAACGACATGCTAAAGCAAGGTGTCCTACAGAAGGAGTGCAGTGCTGTGTTTGTGGAGAATGAGCTCATGAAGGCAACAGCACACCTCATGTACAGTTCCAAACACTTTTGAACTAGCACATCTCAAGTGTAGGACAAAAATGCCAATAATTTTTAATGTATTTCAACAACAATGTCAATAGCATCACATTTCTGAAGAACATAAGCAAATGTGAGACCACAGGCCACTGGGAAGATAGGTAGGCTGGTAGCATCTATGTTTTCATTTAAGCCATCACACTCCTACAGTACACAAGCACTCTGCCCAAGCTGTTCAACAAGGTTGCGTTCTAATGACAAAGGTGCTATCCTGCAAGCACAGATTTACTGGAGAGTTAATTTTTCTTCAGCTTCCATCACCATTACTCAACACAATATGCATAATCCCCATCTATGACCTATCAGTAGTCTTCATAAGCTCCCTGCAGGCAATATAATTGAATCCAGCTCCATTCCTGAACACCTACAAAGAATATGCATTAATGCTTCAGCCCTACCCTCAGGCAGAAATTACTCAATCATGAGGCCCCATCAGAATGTCCACAGGATGAGGGTGAAGGGATAAGAAGCTCCACTATTTGTAACTAGTGGAAACTTACTGAGGTTATACAAGAAGGAAGGAGGGCTCCAGATCCCATATCTGACACATCTGCTTAGAAAGGGAACTCTAATCCATAACAGAAGCTCTCCCTAGGCAGTGTAAACCTGTCCTCTTAGTACTAAGTGGAGTGGAATGATCTCTATATACATGTGTTTGCTTTCAAATAATGTGCCAAGGAGCAGTTTGCCAGGACGGCTTCTCTCATCCTTCCCTACTTACTGCTATACCAGCAGGGAAAGTGAGCTGTATACTGCCATGATGATACAATGGAAATAATTATACCCAGCAAAAAATCACCTCCCATTAACAAAATGCTTTCGTATTAAACAATAAGGTAATCCCTCACTAATCAAGTATATGTTCTCATTCAATTTGTATATATAAAAGAGTACAACTACAGTTAATGGACTGCAGTCTATCTGCAATGCTGATGCTAAAAGCCTGACCATTCCTGGTTTTCTGTACTTTTACCACCTCCAGTGCTATTCCTCTGTCTGCATGCAGTTCAAGTTTCTTGTCCTCCTCTTCAAAGGCCTTCACTGTTTAGTCTTTTACTCACCTGGTTTCATCTTAACATACTAATTTTCCTAGTCTACTTCTCGCACAGACATGCTTCTGCCTTCTTTTATTCTACTTATCCTAAGGTGGGGATATACTCAGAACTTATTTGCAAAGCCACAAAGTACTTTCTACTTCAAATCCTCAGTCAGACCTGACCTAATCCAAGAACTGTCAATATAGCCCTACTACTGATTTACCTATGCAGATACAAAGAACTGTGGCTCTTGCAGTTTACAATATTATTGTAATTAGTAACCAGTTGGGTTTTTTTTCAAATAAAAATAGATGAAGTACAATTATCACAAAAGTTTGGATGTCCAAGATTGCTGGGTAAAGACTTGTTATGAACACATAAACTCTGTGACTCAACCTATTTGGACTACTGTGTCTCTTTCACATAGCTGAAGCTAATAGAAAAAAAAGAGTCCTCAGGAGCAAGAGTGCCAGCACAAGAGTCTGCTGAGTCACACGGGCTGCAAAGGTTCAATTTCTAAAATTTGTTTCTTCTGAAGTTGAACATAAGGTGTAGCAACATAGTGCTAAATTCTTTATCTCAACTCACGCACTTAGCTCCCTCAATTTGTAACAAAATTTAAATAAACAAAAAAAATAGCACCCTATAAAGCATAAGGGACTTACTTAAAAGATTGATTAATCAGAAATTATACTGAATTTAAGTAAAACAGGCAGGGCCTCACTTTAGAAGATAAGAACACTTGGCATTTCTGTTATCCTTTTGTTAAAACATAGGTCCACAAATGCTGATTAGATGTCTACCTCCTGATTAGGAACCTAGCCTGCAAAAAAAGTCAAGAGAAACCACCCTTGCAATCAAAGCAAGTTAAGAGACCAGGTGGAGAGTAGTTTTTGAAAGGACAGATAGCTGTGTGAATCTGGGGCTAAGCAGTTAAAATAGGCATCCAAAAATTCTGGGTCTTATTTCAAAAAACGTGTAGACACAGCTGCAAATTTAACTAGAGACTTATTTTGCTCTCTTTCATTTCAAACACATCTAGGAATTTGATCAAACATGTGGAAAAAGTACTTAAATCTTTTGTTGCAAAAGAAAATGTACTGGAGTTGATCAGTGCTGTGTACTCACCATAATCCTGTAAAATCACAAGCAAAAATAAGTGCATAAGCAAACTGCAAAATGCATTTGCCAACTTCTATTCAGTACCAGGTTCTGAAACATCTATTCCTTATTTCTGCTCCCTTACATACATAAATTTTAACTTGACAGGATTTCTCACTTGAATGCTTATGATTTACAACATATTTGCCTTCTAATTTACCGGAACTGCCTTTTTATCTTGGGGGATTTAACTAAAGCTGTTTCCATATGTTTTGAGCTCTAAGCTTGAGACCACGGATTTAGAACTGTACAATGTTTTGCTATTGGGCAGGTTGGCATAAATCCCATGTGCAGTGTATATTCACATAATACCTCCAAGGTGCTTCAGCAGGACATCTCCTATGACTCAAGTGAGCAGCATGTAGCAAGATGCTGTTTTCCAACATTATAACTAGAGTCTACACTGAAGAGGTGAAGGATATGTCACTGTTTTGTCCCCAGTAGATCACAACAGCTTTGTGCCAAATCCTACTCACCTTACTCCTTCACAAGAGCTATTGTCTCACATTACTCTCAAACAAAAAGAAGAGATCGACTATTTTTAATGATTCCGTGTTTTCACCAAGGACAGAATTTGCTCCTAGGAAATGCAGACTGAGCCAAATCTCACCTACAGTGTGAGACACGCACACCCAACTCCTGTCTCACACCATGCAGCAGCAAGCCTGCATGTCAGAGTCACAGCACTGTGCTGTGGCCTCTCTCTCATTCTCCAGTATCACCTGCCAGGCTCCGTGGATTACAGAGCTAGGAAGAGGTTTCCACAGTGTCCTGTGGGGAAGTATGCTACATAAGGAGGCTCCACCCTACCCCGTCCTCCTTCTGAGAAAGGACGTGTCTCTATTTCCCCAGTCACATAGGTCTCGACTCAGGAAAACAGAAATTTGAGAGGTCCAACTGTAGGATTAGATAAAGTTCATAGTGACTCAAGGGTGAAACCCTAGCCCTAGTGACATCAACAGAAAATCTCTCACTGACTTGAGGGCCAAGATTTCAGCCCATATCCCAAACTAAAGTGTTTTTTAAGCTGATGAAATTTGAGCTCTGATCCTGTAGGAGACTTACACACCTTTCACTTCACATACTGAACAGTTCAAATTTAACTGAACCATTTATATCAAGTAAAGTGATGCTTGTTGGTAAGTTTTAGCAAGATCCAGTCTCTAATTGTAAATACAACCTTAAGGTCTTACACTGTAGTGAAAGGTTTCAAACAGCACAAAAGCAACTCTGGGGTTGCTTACTTTGCTTTTTTTTCTTTTTACTTACTTTTGTCTGATCATCAGCTTTAAATACATAGCAGATACTTCGCTGATTTGCTGCTCCATCCTTTATCAGACAAGCAAAATAGCTTGGATCGTGGCTGTTGTGAATCAGTTTGTGGACATGCTGTGGCTTGTATTCAAACAAACTTGAACAAATCAAAGGATCCCACTGCTGGATTTTCCCTGTGTCTGGTTCACATCGCAAACTTGCTGGTGAAACATAAAGTCGGATCTGGCTGACGCTAGGTTCTTCTTTGGAAGACTTTGTACTGAGCATCCGGATCTCTGCCACAATCCACGGCAGCATTGACATGGTGGTTAGGGAATGCACTGGCAGAGAACCAACAAGCTGGAGACTGAAACTTGCTGAGAAATCACTAGGTGTTTGACACTTTTTAACTTTGAATGTTATTGGCTCCATTTTACAGTCCTTTAGGGAACCTGGACTAATTCACCAATATTTCAGTTCCATGGAATGACGGTATCTGGACAGTTCCTTTGATTAAGGAACGTAAGAGTTCTGAAAGGAAAAGAAATAGTTATGTAGGTGCTGGAACCCTGTTAAAAATGCACTGTCAGTAACACAAATATTTAATAGCTTAACATCAGAAGAGACATACTGATTATCTACCATGACCTATCTAGCAAGTTTCTCTTACATTGGGCCTTACTGTTTCAGGTCCAGTAAACGTAATAGTACTAAATACATTGCTTGGAAAAAAGTCAGTCCTGATTTGAAAGTTGCTTTACAACCCTTGGTAAACCATCTAATGAGTAAACTCAAAAATGCACATTCTTTCTAGCCTGTTCTGTTTCATGGGCAGGCACATGTGGATCACACTGGCCTATTTCAATCCTATTATCACAGAAAGAACTCATCTGAGCTATTCTGACCTTCAAAACAGCTGAAGTCAGTTCTTGCTGAGACACCTTCACATTTGGGGGGGGGGGGTGGAATGTCACCTTTCTTGTTCATAGGTGGATGATTTTGAATTTGGCTACTAACATGGAACTGTTTCCTTGGGTATAGTTTGCCAAGTGATCATGGGCTGTTACCAACCAGACTTTTGCATTAAGTAACACCCCAGAAATCATTGTCATCTGAGAAACCTAGCAGCAGTCAACTGACTGATCGCTGATAAACCTGTCAGATCACAGAGATGAGCAACAAACCTCACAGCATCCCACTAAAAAACAGATGATGATTCACAATTCATGATTGCTTTACAAGGCCTGTCAGCCAGCCAGGAATGCTTGATGTTTGCCACACTGATATTGTATCTTTATCATTTCTTAAAATATCAAACAGAACCAAGTTACATACAACCCTGTTATACCCAGCATCTACTACCACTACTGTTGCTACATATTAGTAGTTTTAGTAACAAAATCCAGTAACTGCATTTAGCTATCAATTTGGTTTCGCAAAATAGCCTATGAAAACACATAGATGGGCACTTGTTATACTACCATGTTTTAACTCCTCATTAATTGAACCTGGTTTCAGCTGTTACATTATTCTGTGTGAGACTGATGAGAAGCTGACAGGCCTATAATTGCCTGTGTTTAAATACCATGACACTAGTTTACCCTCAGCCTTCAGAGAGTTTCCCATGAAAAGACCTATTAAAAACAACATGAGCAGTCCCAAGAACTCCTTACAAAACATTTTTAATTATATTTGAACAAGTATATAATAAATGGCATCTGTTTACTGTGGCAACAGTATTTCTTGCCTTTGTTCATCTACAAACATGATTAAAAATAGCAGTATTTTTCTCATGAGTTTTCATTAAACTGTCTCCTTTATTTGTCCTTGTAAAAATATTTTCAAACTGAGTTCCTAACAGAGCTTCACCTTGTTGAAAATGAAAGGAAATTTTAGGATTTAAAAAAAAAAAAACCCTTAAAAAGAAATTTCAAGATGGAAATTCATTTTAAACTAAACACATGTTTAAAATGCAACCAATTTGCAAATGTCCAAGTGGGGAAAAATGTTTCTGCAACAACTGGCAAACTGTAAAAACAAGAGAACTGCAGAAACCACATATTTGGGTACATTTACTTTTTGGAACTTCTGCATCTTTTGACAAATGAACTCTGTGGCAACATTACCAGTTCCAAGGATGCCAAACTTAACAAGAGAATCGAACAGTGCAGGTTTTAAAGACACTGTTTGAAGAAATAATCATTAGAGGCAATTTTTTTAAAAGCCTTTTTATAAACCTCTGTGTGCGTGTGTGTGTGTCTGTGCGTGGGAGGTGTGGGAAAAAGGGCCATGAAAACACAGAATTTTTATGCCTCATTTCTATTATACTACAACTCTTTTTCAATTTTTTTTTGTTTGTTTCACAAGCAAGCATGAAAACAACCATCTTTAAGATGAATATAAATGCATTGCATTGTATGGGGTAGCAGCTTCAGGAAGCATTTTTACACCTTATCAACACTGACTGCTAAACACAATTATCATAGTTTTGCATCTGTCAGGAGTAAAACCAGTCTCTTTGACAAACTATTACATGGGGTTTTTTTCCTCCTTAACTGTAACAATGAAAAATAGTTCAGCAACTGCAGGGAAGATTGGATTCATTCGTAACTACAATGGTGTGTAGTCTGAAACACAAAAAAATTGAGTTTTTAGCTTTTAGTGTTCTTGTCATTTAGTGGCATACATAATCATCTCAGGATAAGAAAGCCTAAGAAAACTCCATTCTTCGTTGAAAACAGAACTGAGCTACTGCACCAATGATGGCCTATTAGCCACACACTTTTTGTAACCGTATTTCTCAATTGTGTTTTCTCAGAACTCTTTTTAAAAAAATGCAATTAAATAAAATGCATGTAAAAATACAACAAAGTCACCCTCATTTAAATCGAATTTTCAAGGAAGAGAAGTTTAATTTCAATTACCACTATCTACCGTGCTCTTTTACCCCAAACCTACAAGGCACTGCAGCTTCAAACAGGAATAAGTATCACAATAGAATACATTATTTTGCATGCTAACTCTAAGGACTGAACAGTATATAAAAAAAACAGGTCGATACTCTGTCACACTTCAGCAAACACTGTACTGCTGGAATGTATTTAATATAAATGCAAAGCTTCTTGGCATTCATCTGTTTTTAACAAAATAAACACCTTGCAAAGTCAACAGCATAAATACGCCAATGTCTGCATCTGTTATTTCTAAAGAATAACAGTTAATACTAAATCAAAACAGTTAACTAGAAGTCAGAACGCTAGGGGTTTTTCCTAACATTGAGAGAGGCTAAAAGTGCAGTTTCTCAGAGCACAAATTTAGCAGCATCAAAAGGTCTCCTTATCTAACCCGCATCATTCTGCATGTTACCGTTCTACATGTTTCGTCTCCCTTGTCCAGCCATTCTTTGTTTCCTTGTCCTGTCATCGTTATCTTAATTTGCATGCAAATCCCACCAGAAGTTATACCAATTTCATGCTGCCGGCATTAATGTCCTTTAAGTTTACACCAAGGACTAGGTTTTACTTCAAGACCATAAAGTATTTATGTACATGCTTAAATTAGACATAAAACAGTTCTGTTCATCTCTCTATTCCCAACGATAAAATTAAGCACACGTTATGGCCAAAGAGTGTCTGCGCTCTGAGCCTGTCCATGTCTGCCCTGACTCTGCCACTCAGAATTTTGGCACCTGCACTCATCTCTGGTTGCCACCAATCAGTTCATCCCCTCTACAAATTGGCTCTGCAGGCACTGTATCTGTTTACCATCCATATTAGTACAGTAGGCTCAAACAAGCTTCCTCTTCCTCCCAAGTGTCTGACTAATTAACAGTTTCTTCAAAGCAAATGCTTATTTCACCTTTAACCCAAGAGAGAATAGAAAAGGCATAAAAATAAAGCTGCCCACTTGTTTCCTTCCACCTAAACTTTGATCTTCCCATGACAGCTCTAAGTCCCATTCAGCTCCGCTACTCTGGGCTGAGAGAAGACTGCCAGGCTTTGCTTCACACACAGGCTGAGTGTCTCCAATTCTTCTTCTAGTGCTCACGGACATAATTGGGACAGCTCCTCTTTCTCCCCTCCATCACCATCTTCTGAAGGATCTACATTGCCCTTGCACTCAAAGCTGAGAAGAGCTTGAGCGGCACTCCTCAGCTAACAGCTTTGCTGCTGTCTGAGAAATGTTAATCTTCTCCAAACTGTATCTTCATGTTGCCACTGTTTAACCTGCTTTGATTTAGCTGTATTTGCTCCATCAGCATAAAAACAGCCAGGCAAACTGTAGCACATACAGTGTTTACACAAACCACACTAATAAATCTAACCTCACCTTCTATACTAGTAAACACCAGACTGACTCACTAATGTGAAAGATACACATGGGAACATATGTGTGCTCTTTGTCCTCAACTTCTCTTTCACTGTGATCAACCCAGCCACTTCTCACAGGCGGGATGCAACACTACACTGATAGTCCTGTTCTAGCAAAATCTGATACTGTGTTTAAAAAAATACATATATCGGGCTCTTGTTTACCCAAATTGAATTTAGCTGAATTCTCACCTTTTTAAGTCACCAGAAACTACAAGGGATGCCTTCAGAGAGAAGTCAGGGTGATGGCAGGACAGCATGAAGGGGACACCTACAAAAATTAGTACTTCTGCCATTCTGGATCCCAGGTTCTCCCTGCAT
Source organism: Haliaeetus albicilla (assembly GCF_947461875.1). Classification (NCBI taxonomy): domain Eukaryota; kingdom Metazoa; phylum Chordata; class Aves; order Accipitriformes; family Accipitridae; genus Haliaeetus; species Haliaeetus albicilla. The sequence goes on from NC_091483.1 coordinate 59,992,323, forward strand.
GAAGGTACATGCCTAAGCAGCTGTGCATCATGCAGGACAGCATTCCTCAAAACTCACCTTCTCTCAAGAGAGCAAAGACTTTATCATGAGGACGAGGTACAGGCTCTGAGTGCCATTCAGCTAGATGGGGCCAGGTCAGCTCTGAGATTAGGAAGGAGAATCTTGTCAGGTACAGAGAACGGACTGTGTTATTAACCTGGGAGGGTGGGGCACTGGAAATCAGGTTTTGACAGCTGGAGGAAAACCAGGCAGATTTGGGATGGACTCAAACTAATACAGAAAAAAAGACAAAGAAGGGAAAAGATTGTTCTAAACCAAATGAACACACACAAATAAAAAAAAAAAGCAGAAAGAGTGGTGAAGAGTTATCCTTCTTCTGTTGTTTCTTCTGGACTGGACTAAATTCAATACAGATATGTGGCCAAAAGTTTCAGACTCTTGTTCAGAACATAGGTAATTATTGACCTAAGCAATCCTTCACTCTCCTCCAGCTCTTCCCCTGGTTTGGTAGCAGTTGGAGTGCTGGGACCCACAGCAGAACTGACAAGTTTAGAAGACACGTCAAGCAAGGAAGCAGTCAGAGCTTCCACACATCAATGATTAAATGAGGAGTTTGACCTGTGAGTTGTTGAACAGAAAGACCCCAGCTTCCTCAACGTTTGCAGTTCATCTGAGAGACAACTGTGCAGTTACTCCACATCAGGCTGCTGACATGTCAGCAGCGTTTTTTTCTGTAAATTGGTTTTCTTTCTCCCCTCCAAGAAGCTAAGCAAAACTTCTAACCATATAGCAAGGTCTTGTGAAAAACAGCTGGTCTTAAAGAGCACAAATTTGTTCAGCTCTTCCTTGCACAGCATTAGTGCTGAACCATGCCGACAAATGGAACCAGAGGCACTGGTACCGACTGCACTTCACTGCTGATTATTTTAGCAGAAGTATCATACTACTTAAGGATTATGAGGAGCCCTGGCCTGCAGCCAGAGCTCTGGAACACAAGCCAGAACTAAATACCACTCCTCTCCCTCGCTGTCTGATCCCTGAATGAGATTTACATTGTCTTCACTCATACTGACAGATTTCTCTATCCACCTAGCAGGATATATAGAAAAACACAAATGAGAATATGTATTAGGTATGCCATGATATGGTCACTGCTGAGAAGAGGTCCTTTTATGTTTCCATCAATATGCATGAAACGACCCTCTTCTCTAGCATCACAACGCAGCATCCATTAGATCATTCTATGGGGCTGCTAGCTGCAAACTTTATCTTTTTTTTTTTTTTTTTGAGGCTTCAAACAACATTTTTGGGCTGTCTTCTACAGTTAAATAAGATTGTTTAGCTATCATACCACAGGTTGCTCTCAGTTTTCAAATAGTTTTAATTTAACTCAAACTGGCACTTGGAATCACAACACGCCCTTCTGTTGCAAGGATGTTCTTTTTATCTCATAGTTACTTATTATCTGCTGTTTCCTTCTGGAGCTATGGTTTGCTGTGGGCAACAGCACGTGGAAGTCCAAAAGTCCATTTGTCTCATAAATTATTTTTAATTTCCATTCTTTTTTCATATACGTGCATTCAATGCTGACTTTTAAAAGATTCTTTTCAATGCTGTCAGCAGCTTCAGATATGGCCCTGAATAATGTTCCACCATGTACTTGGAGCAAAAATTTGGTTTTGTGGTAATAATCACACCTAAAATATTTACCAATAGAGCCAGTATTTACATCACTCCTCAAACAGGTTAAAAAATGTAAATAGACTATTAATAAAAAAAATATTTCAGTGAAATGGTAATATGTTCTTGATTATAAACATACAAGTTTATAATCAACTATCAGATGAAGAAAGTAGCTCACTGTTCCTGCCCTTGACACCTGTTGCTATTTCCTTAGTAGAGTCTACAGAAATTAATATGCTGATGATTGAGGTCTTCTGAGTCAGCCTCATTCGGACCTGAACAAAATATTGGGCTGTTCTACCACTGCAATGCACTAAAAAAAACCAACCAACCAACCAACCAAAAACTTTGTAAAAGAAAGCTTGCTAGGTAAATTACATTCTGAATGCCATTCCTTTTTATTCAATTGCATATCCACAGCCAAAACACTTGCACCCAACTTTTCAGTTAACCAAATTATAAAGTGAAAAAAGTGCTAAGTCATCTACGTATCATTGAAAGTGTTTCACATTCCTTCCAGCCTGTCATTTTTCTCACCTGCAAGCATTTCTACTTTCACATATTACCTATGACTTTCAGCATTTCTATAAAATGAGCTGTGATGAATTTCTATTTCGGCAGTTACAAGTGTTAAAAGTATAATCATATTCCTCAGCTCCGAGGTAACTGCAACTCAGGAGATGTATATTTTTACTAATTTTGACCCACGATGTTCCATTCAATCTCTGGGCTTAACGGCAGGCACAAATCCCTCCATCTGCACTACTAAAGGCTCCTACCGCAGATCTGCCATATTAGCCTCTCTCCCAAATACAACACAGCATACAAAGGTCTCAATCTTTTCAAACTGCACTATAAATAACCACATTTGTTTCATACCTCTCATGAACGTGGTTTCAAGAGCTCATTCCCTTGTTAATTTAGTACACGAATTTAAAGGGCCATAAAACCACTGCGCCAGTGTGTGGGGATTTTAAGGCTAAACTCAACTGCGCTGCGGTAGGAAAGATTAGTTTTACCCCCATGGGATGAGTCGCTGTGTTGCTCTAAGAAGCAGCAGGTTCTGGGAGGAGTTACACCGAGAGATTTTGCATTCATGGGTGAGGAAGGTGCAGGCGAGAGTGAGAAAAAGAACTAAAAGCAGGCCGTGGCACATCAGGTCCGTCGCAGATTAAATTCAAGCAGGTCTTCTGGTTATTCCGACGAGAGGCCAGCTCTCCCGGGACCCTGCGAGCTGAGAAGCGCGGCACCGGCGCCCCGCCGCCCCCGCCCCGCTCCCGACCGGCCGCCCCGTCCCGTCCCCTCCCGCCGCCCCGCCGAAATGCTGTCGCCTGAGCAAGGGCCGCCACTTCACCGGGGGCTCCCTTACGACCGACGGCGCGACCGCGCCGCGAGAGGCGGGAGGGCGGCAGCCCGCCCTACCCACGCCGCGGGCAGGGAGCGGGGCCCCGGGCCGGAGCCGCCACCCGCCTCGCAGCCGCCTCCTCTCGGCCGGTCGGAGGCTGCTGCCACCTCCGAGTCCGGGTACAGCGCACGGACCAGCCCCGCCAGCCCGCAGCCGCCCCCCGCGGCGGGGCGCCTAATTTCTCGCCTCAACTCTTTCACTTCCTCCGGGCTAAAAACCGCTCTTCCTCCTTCCCCCCCTCCCTCCAAAAACGCCGCTCGACCCCGCCAGCGCCGCTCCCCCGGGGCCGGCCCGCAGCGGGGGCACGGCGGCCCCCACGGCGGCCCGCGGCCGTCCCCCGCCAGGCCTGCAGCTGGGGCTGGGGCTGACCGGCCGCCGCCGCCACCGCTTACCGCCGCCTCTCCGCCGCAGGATGTGCTCGCTGCAAGGAAGTGCCTTCGGCGGGCAGCGGCCGCGGGCTGTCAGGCGCCGCCTGCCCTCCTCCCGCTGAGGGCAGAGGGGCAGAGAGCCGCTAACGGACGCCGGGCCGGGGGAGGGGAGGGGAGGCCACACCAGCGCCTCAGGGCACCGGCGGGCGCCCCGGCTCGGCTGGGCCGGGCCGGGCCGAGCCGAGCCGAGCCGAGCCGGGCCGGGCCGGGCGAGCGGGCTGCTCGCCGCCTCTTGTTGCTGTCCGCCCCGATCAGGACGGGCCGCCCCGTCCCGTCCCGTCCCGCCCCGCCCCTACCTGCCGGCGGTCCGGGCGGGAGGCCGGGCCGTACGCCCGGCGGCTGCCGCCGGCCGCCTCCCTCCTCCCGCCTCAGCCAGCGCGGGCAAAAATAGCAACAGGCGGCGGGTCCCCGGGCCGGCGGGGGGCGGAGAGGGACAGGCGCCCGCCAGAGGCGGCCGGCGGCGGGGCGGCGGGCAGCCGGCGACAGGCGGCGGGCAGCCGGCGACAGGCGGGCGCTCGTGTCGCGACAGCGGGCAGCTGAGGCCGCTTCCGCCGGCCCGGGTCGTCCCACTCGAGGAGCGCTTCGGCGGCGCTGCCCCGCGTGTCTGTCACAAGCTCTCCTTTCCCGCAGAAGGCAGGCGCGTCGTTGGCGCCTTGCCGTAGTGAGCCCGGGCTGTATTTCGGGGCGCAGAAGGTAAGGCGGGAACCACTTCCAAAGGGAAGTTTGCTCACAAAACTGGAACGAGCCCGGCAGCTGGAATCTGAAGCGGTCAAGTCCCCCCTCGGGTCTGGGCCCAGCTCTGGCCGTGGGGCGGCCTCCTGCGGGCCCGCCTTCTGCAAATCACCTTCAGCCTTCCTCCCACTTCTGCCATGCACGAGAAGCCACACATCCACATATATATAAAATCACTGTAAGGGTTGGCACTAGTCGGTCTTCCAGTTGCCAGAGAGGTTAAGGAATGAACGGATCCGGAGACTTAATTACACTCCTCTGCAAGTGCTCTTTCCAGATGGTGAAGGCAGCCTACATTCCCGTTCTGCGAACCACTTTTGCACTCAATTAATTTCAAGTTGTCCTGGCAGTAAGACCACTGATTTACTTACTTTTAAGCCTGTGCAGATTTGTAGAATCAGAGCTTTCTCAAGGAAATTTGCTCTGCTGCTGCACGTGTGCTATGCCGTGAGGGAAAGAGTCAAGTAAGCTCTCAGATGCAAGCACAATGTTGCCCCAGATTATGAAAAACAAGTCATATTTTGGTAGGTAAGCACATCCCCTACTTGCAAAGTGTATGGTGGTTATATCTACATGGCTTTTGCTTGCTAGGTGGACTTTCATAGGATCGTTGATAGGTGAATCAAAGTATGAAAGCAGCAGTTCCCTCCAAGCACTTGTTCCCAATCTGTACTCAGTTCATGGTTTGCTGCTTCTCCTTCAGACATGGGAATAGGTAGGAGTGCCTCTTGTTTTTTGGTGATGTATTTTACATTCCTTGGGAATAGGACTGCCACCTCTTTGCAAACCGTGCAAACCGTCACAGCTAAAGACAATGCTCTTACTCCAGTTATCACCCGCCAACCTCAGTATCCGAGACAAGTGTGTCCTTTTGCTCGTTTTAAGCCTGCTGCCTGAGCATCGCGTGCCTCTGGTAATCATGTTCTAGAAGATGGTGAACTGCAATCCCCACCCAGACAGCTCCACACTTCAGCCGATGCTCATGGATTCCCAAATTACCAACCAATGATCTTAGGATGACATTTTTTACTGCTTCACTGTTGTGTTTCAGAAGGTGATAATGAAAGAGACAAGAATCCTACAAGACTATTTCTTGCTGCTTGGAAAATCCTTGAACAACAACGGAAGTCAATACTAGAGCATCAAAAATACAAATCCTTTCTTCCTTCTCCTCACTGATGGCTGGGAAAGAAATCAGACTCTGCTTGAACTCATTCATGGGGCCTTCTATTATTTTTCCTGTTATCTCTGGCTCATATGTTTTAACTCTTTGCCTAGAACAGTTTTTTGTCAAATTACTCATGTTCTGGTACAATATTTTCTAAGAAAAGTGAAATGTGCTGGGTAAGAACTGCACTTATATTGGTTTAATAGTTTCATTTGCTCTAATTTTGAAAATGTCCCCTTTTTTCATTCAAGTAGACATAAAATATTTCCTTACAGTTAATAGGAAACATAAAGAAACCTGAAGTGTTTATATTTGGCAAACACCTTGAAAAACTATTCAGGAACAGTCACTCATCTGTTTAATCCAGCCAGTTTCTATAATGCTTATTGATAAGGTGTGGTAAAAATACAGTATCTGAGTGCCTCAAAAAGGAAATTTTAGTATCACATTTGCAAAATTTTGTGATAATTTTATTTTAGAATATTTTGCTTTTTTATTAAAACTATCAAAAAAATCCAAGTAATAAAAATACAAGTTCTGTCAATGGTTTTAGAAGGTATTAGTCTGATGTCTGTCACCAGCTCAACAACAGGTGAAAATGTCATTAAGAACAACATATTACTAATGAGATAGAGTGGAGAAATGCACAGCTCACTATAAGCATGTGGAGCAAACTCCACCATGTTCAGCAGTGTACATACAAGTGACCATTCATTTCAGTGCTGGTAATACAGACTTAAAACACTGCTATGGCAGAAATCAAATTGTTTGCAGAGAAGGTTTAGAAACAATGCACAAGAAAGCATTTAAAGCCGTATCAGATGAAACGGAGCATTTAGGTATGAACACCCTTTGTTGTGACTGGTGATAACAAGAGAAAAAACTCTCACGGGACAAAAGAGTGCTTCTGAATAGCCATGCGGTAAAGCTGCAACTGTTCTTTATGGTCTGTCCTTGCAGTAGAAAGGTATTTTAATGTTACGTAGCTCATGAGCTACATAACATGATACAGAAATGTAGAAGATGGGACTGTGTGTAAAGTCACCTTCTCTTCTGGTTTTAGCACCTATCAGGTCTGCAAGATGTGGCCCCCCATTTTTATGATTCAACATCCACACTTTCCTGAAGATAGGTATTTAGGTGCTTTATTTGAAGAACAAAAAGGTCACTTTGTCTTTTATGTCAGTTATTCAGGATGCAGGAAGACCAGTTTGTTTTCTACTCGGCCTGAGAGCTTTCAGCCTGCCTCCCATCAAATTTACCTAATCATCAGCCTCCAGGCTACATTGGACAGCATTCCTTCTCTCTGCTTCCTGATGAAACTGTTACTTACGTAGGGGGGAAGAAGAAAGGTTCATTTGTGAAAACAAGAAGGGAACCAGAACAGGGGTCATATGTTCCAGTCCCCAAAAAGTAAACACTTCCATGTGTTCCAGGGACTGGAATCCCTGTATTCAGGTGAAAGTCCAGAGCACCAGACTTCCTAATAATTTTTGATTTTCTGAACAGTAAATCCCTGTTCTTTTTTCCTTCACAGGCTAGTTTATCTTTACAGTAGCCTACTAACTGAAACATACTACCATCACGTTAACTTCTTCAGACTGAGGAGGAAAAACAGCCTTGGCTTTCCACATCCTGCAAACATGATGTATAAAAGAACACCAGTTTAACCATTATCTCTTTGTCCAGTCACACTTTAAAAAAACGCAAAGCCAACCCCACCACTGCCTTTTGTACAGAACCTGAATATACAGGTTTGTATGAGGCATGCTATAAGAACATGCAGGCAATGAAGCCTCTCTTGTAGGCTAAGGAGGAGAGGCATCTACTCACTTGATCCCAGTTGTGGCAGGATAATAGGTCAGTACAAATTTACGCTGAATGTGCCTGGCCATGGGTGAGGGCTGAAATTGGGGCTGCTGTGACTGTGGATTCACCCCTTGAAGTACCACAAGGCAAACGGGAAGGTTTAAGTTTCCACTCACGATGCTTTCAGAGTTCAAGTTGCTCCATAGTCAGGCGGCAGTTGAGCAGTAACATTTTGGATTATGAATTTGAATGCGGGCACCTACATTATGCTTCAGTTGCATTATAAGTCTCTGTGTTCTTCCCTCCAGATCACCCATAATGATAAATTTATATTGCTATTATACAAAACAGTCTAAGTCTTTATTTGTGATTTGTTTCATGTAAATCTGTTTAGTACCTTATTAAGGGCATGATACTAACTGTTTCACAGTCCTTTGACTTAACTGAGCTCTGGATGAAGTACTACATTCTTATCCAATGACACTGTATCTCCAGATGCTATTTATATACAGTTCCAGACATTTCATAAACAAAATTTGAATGATAACTGTTATTATAGCACGTTTGCCTACTTCATATATGTAGGAATGCATGCCAGTGACATTAGTTAGTGATTATCTTCGTAGACAAGAGGCTTTCTGTTATCACTGATCATGAGTAAAGAATCAAGAAAGAGTTGAGCTACTGTTACAGATCCTGCCTGCTGCTGTCTCTGCGTTTTTGCGCATTTCAGATGTCATGATTAATCCTCCCTCCCCTTCATTCCCATAAATACATTTAAAAATGATTTGCCAGTGATTGTGCGAGTACTTTAAGCTCTTTCTTTTGTTTGGAAGCTGCTGTTGCTATGCCATCATTTATATTACATTTTATTTAGGTGGATGTTAGGATATGATTGGACAGTTTAATAGGCTCATCCCATTACGCACAGTGTTCTGATGGTGCATGACCTCATTTCTGTTACCTGGCAATTGCTATACAAAAGAGAAATGTTGGCTTCCACTTGGAAGTTGAGCAGAAATACCACCCTTGATGAAATTTGTGTGCTTATATAGTGCAAAGAAATACTGTGAAGGAAAGCAATTCAGCTTAGTTTAATTACCTTTGATTACTTTTGTACTTATTGGCAGAGAACAGTTTTGTTGGTGATTATTTTTATTTACAATTAACTTTTAGATTTTTAGATTTGTGTATGGCATCCCGGTGCCTTCAACCACAGAATCCTGTAAGTCCCCAATCTTGTAAAGACTTACGCTGGTGCTTAACAAACATTAATTTAATATCATTTTAATGCTGCTATTCAAAATGACTGTTAACAAGCATATAAGGTTTGCTTATTGTTGGTGTGTCAGAATAAAACCCACAACCACTGGAACTCTGAAAATCAATAGCGAGCAGGAAACTTCATTTACAGAAACTTTGCAGGTGAATTAGTTACAGATTTAAGCACATACTTGTACAATATTAAAATAATTGCTTATATATTAAATATTCTTTTACAGTGAATTCCAGTTATCCTTGTATGATTTGTTGTTGTATAGCAAAAGTTTCAAATAAATCCTTCTGCAACTCAAGTACAATACTTGTTTTTCCATAATATGTTGTGGACTAAGGCCACAGCCTATAAGGAAGATGAAATGTATTTACTTCCTTCTAGCCAAACTGTTTCATAAAGTTTACTGAAAAAAATAAAATTCAGGGGTGGATTTAAGTTGTGACTAGTAAATAAACTAATAACCTTCAAGTGAAGTCTACATTTTGGGTTTTTTGGGTGGAGTTTTTAGTACTATCTTAATTTCTTCTCACTATAGAGGCATTTCATCTCTAGTCTTACAGGCATGATTGCCTGTAGGATCAAATGTTTACAACTTTCATTGGAATTATGTGTATTCATCTGTTATATAAGACAGGCTCATTTTACATGGTTTTGGTAACTTAGGGATGTGTCTTTCTCTAGGACTAGCCAGGGATTCCCTTACACTTGAGTTCAGTCTGGGCTGCAAGCATTCTTTATTCTAGTCATGGCAATTCCCATTTCTGGATAAAATATTAGTGCCTCTGCTCCCAGGTCAAGGCTGATTATTCACAAATTACATTTGTCTGTTTCTTTAATGTCTGTCGTGGGACTAATCATCTCTAAATTGGCTTCATTATCTTGCACAACACTTTGATGGAGGAATTAGACCAGCTGTGAAGCAGCTGTAGTTTAACACCCATTCCAACTCGCAATACTAACTTCTCTCTTTGGTATACTCTTACTGCCTTTGTTTCGGTTCTTTATTTCAGTTCTAGATCCTCTTTCTCTGATGCAAGACAAGGTTAGTAAAGACTCTAGCAGCAACAAGTTTCATCTTGTAATTCTGTAGTTTGTCGTAATAGTTCAATCAGCTTGATAAACCACTGTGGGGTGTTTTTTTTGTTCCCCCCACCCTAAGTTGTGAACTTCTTTTTGGAACAGAGCAGGGAATCGAGCAAGTAAATTCCTTGTCCCTGGGAAGACAGAATTACACAGATTGGATCATTATCTTGACCATATCTGTACTGTTTCTGAGGATGATCTAAAGCCATCTTAAGGATGTCTCAGTATATGTCAGCTCATTGCTGGCCCCACTGCCAGACTTCTAAGCCACCTGCAGAGTTCTCCAAGTGCATCCACTCGGTGTACAGCATGCAATCTCTCATAGGCCTTTGTGGGCTGGCTATAAAGGCCCTTCTGTCTTGCCTTATACCATATTCATCTGCTCCCTAAGACCTTCTGTGTAGCCCAAAAAAGGGGGTTCTCAGCCTGATGACAATAAATCACAGTCTTGCTGTACCAGTACCTGGTAGAGGTAACCAGTTTAGGGTATCAGTTAGGTGGAAGATGAGAGAGGGATGAGGAGGTTCCCTCTAAAGGTCTGAACAAGGAGAATGGTGAAGACAGTGACAATAGGGGCAGCAACATCATCATGACCGTACTATCGGCATGTTAGCAGAACCAGCCAGGTGGCCACCCATCCACCCCAGCACTACCAGGGACTGCCTGCTCCTAGGAGAGATGACATCCCTAGGAGATCTCCAGGCAGGACAGAAGTAGTAATTAATGCATGTAGATGATCCACAAAAAATGGCAACAGCTCAGCAGAAACCCAGCCTGTCACAGGAACCTGGGGGAGACCAGGCCATCCGGTTCTCCTTAGCATCCCTCAGGAGTGAAGCACCTTGACAGACTCTGGCCAAGGCTGAACACAGATGGCTTTCCTAGAGAGAGGAAATACTAGCAAAATCCAGATCCAGGCTTGGCATGTAGAGGCAGATGTAAAATAAACATGCCTCTAGCCTGTGGAGATGTTCAAATAAATACAGAAAACAAAAAAAAAATATCCAGGACCTGTAATCCTACTGTCTTCAGACCTTCCCCATGAATTCAGTAAAGCAATCTTTACCATATTCTGTAACAAAAGAAGTGCGAGACCTCGCATGCTACAAATGAAAAGAATCATGGGATGGTTTGGGTTGGAAGGGATCTTTTAAAGATCATCTAGTCCAACACCCCTGCAATGAGCAGGGACATCTTTCACTAGATCAGGTTGCTCAAAGCCCCATCCAACCTGAACTTGAACACTTCCAGGGATGGGGCATCCACAACTTCGCTGGGCAAATTGTTCCAGTATCTCACCACCCTCATGACAAAAAATTTCTTCCTTATATCCAATCTACATCTACCTTCTTTCAGTTTAAAACTGTTACCCCTTGTCCTATCGCTACAGGCCCTGGTAAAAAGTGTTTTTCTGTCTTTCTTATAAGCTCCCTTTACACATTGAAAGGCTGCAATGAGGCGTCCCCAGAGCCCTCTCTTCTCCAGGCTAAACAACCCCAACTCTCTCAGCCTTTCCTCACAGAAGAGGTGTTCCAGCCCTCTGATCATTTTCATGGCCCTCCTCTGGACCTGCTCTAACAGGTCCATGTCTGTCTTGTGCTAGGGACCTTAGAGTTGGATGCAGTACTCCAAGTGGGGTCTCAGAAGAGCAGAGTGGAGGGGGAGAATCACCTCCCCTGACGAAGCCCAGGGCTGCAGGCTTGTATAGATCCACAAAGCTCCCCCTGCCCTGGGTATAGCTCATCAGCACCCGAACTGAAGGCACCAGCCCAGCCTGCCTCCTGCCAAACTGTTCCTCTGTCTGTGCTCTCCATCTTGGGGCCCCAAACACCTGGGGATCTCACCAGCTGAGTCACACAGGTGGCCCAGCCAGCTGCACTGCATCCATCCACACTGCGGTTTAAGGTCAAATACAACCAGGGCCACAGGTGGAGGCTGCACAGTCCACCCCATGTGCCACAGGTTTGTAGCACCACTTGTTTTCTGCCTGCTTAGGCTCCTGAGGGAGTGTTTTACATTTATCATGTGTACTACAGCTCTCGCTTCGGCATTTTTCTTTCAAGAAGCTTTTGTCTTTGGCATGCTGGAAGATGATGCACACCCCAGCATGGTATGCACCCTACTGCTGTATCTTCTAGCAAAGGTGCTGCTGTTGGGTGGCCTGTCTTAATCTTGACCCCCAGTCCACAGTGATCACACAGAGGCTGGACACCGCAAACAAGTCAGTCTTGGAAGCACTGACCAACATCATCTAACCGGGCAGCGAGCAGTCTGGGTTGGGAGCTTGTGAAAAGCCACTTGCTTTGAAGCACAGGCTGCAATGCTGGGCAGGAAACCATTGTTTTGCAAGGGTGGCCTGTGGTTAAGTCACAAGCCGCATGTTCAACTCTACCAAGAGGGAAATTCAGGTATAGACCCAACATTCACCCTTCCACTTCTCACAGAGCCAGTACCTTAAAATAAGGCCCCTTACTCTGTTCTGGGGACCATGCACCTGTGTCTCCCCCTCCTCCCCCCAGTCTGACATTGGGCTAGAGACAGGCATGGATATTCAGTAGTGTATGTGCCAGGCTGGTAGTGATGGACTGGTACCAGGTTGCAGTAGATGATTACCCAGAAGCGAAAAGGCCCAATGCCACCAGATAAAAAGTGCTACTCCTTGGAAGAGCCAATTGCACCTGCATGCTGGGTGAAACGAATCATAGCTGAACACGAATCCATGCATCCCTCCCATTATGATGCACAGAAATTTCTTGAGCTTTCCAAGAGGTTCTTTCCCAGTACCCAGCTGCACAACTGGTGCAATCCTCAACTTGTATAGAGAACCTGACTCCTGGGAGGATAATAAAGCTTTAAAGTTTTGCGGTTATAAGAAGTATGTAGCTATGACTGTGAATGTAAGTCATAATTTACAGTTACCAAACCAGATTCCATTTCCTCTGCAAACTTCATTCTTCTACTTATTCTGCCACAACTGATGGTGCAGCTGAACATGACACCCTACATCAACTGTTATCCTGCAGACCCAAAAAGACAGCACTCCTTTGAGGGAGGATGTTCCACATAGAAAGGCTCTTACCCAGCATGGCAGAGGGAACAAAATAAGGTCAAATTACAAGAATCAGGTGCCCCAATCTTCCATTCTGCTTCTCATCCTCCTGCTCTTTTCTTTTAATCAATGTATAAAAGACAGAGCAATAGCACATGGGAGCTATTTCCTTTCAGCTTTGTTCTTCTACTTGAGTACAGGAGTACACAATCTCCACAAGCTATCTCAATTTAATCTTCCCCCTTACCTTCTTTTCACATCTCCCTGCTGCCTCTTCATAAATGAAGGAAAGCACAACCTCATGTGCTGAGGGGCAGGGAAAGAAGAAAAGAGGAACCTTTGCAATAGCACGGTTAGGGAGCAGTGGGTAAGGTTCCTGCTTAATTTCTCTTCTCAGCTGTTGCCACACTGAAACTTATCACAGAAACCTCAGAGATCCAGGTGCATGCTTTTTTTCTGTCATGTGTTGGCACCATTTCATACTCCAGTCTCACAGACTTGTACCACACACCTATTATTCCAGGTCTTGGGCAGCTGAGGACTTCCTCAGGTACTGAGGGAGCAGAGGAAATGGAGAAAGGGAACATCTACTATTGAGAAGTACTTCAGATCTGGACTATATCAAAAGCTAAAGTTGTCATTTTAATTCCTTAATAATAGATCCTTGTTTTCATGCCTCCCTCTTATAGGTAGTCTTAAAATCCCTCCCCATCTCAGTTCTAGACGATAAGGCATGAGTTGGACTTCAAACTCTCAAAATACTTCCAGGGACAAAAATAAGATGACAAACCCAAAAATTTTAAAAGACTGGTAAAGTTGCCTTCAGATTTCATGAACAAAAAGTTTCTTTAATCAGAATTAATAGCAGAATTAATGGCAGATTAATAGACTTTTCTGCCACAAGGTCACGTGGAAAGGGACTGGTGATCAATCTGTCTCAGTGTCTTAAGAAGTTCTACCTTCTTTTTGAGAATCAGTTCAGATTTACAACATGCCAAATGCACTGTTTCAGCACACTTAACATGCATGAAAAAAGTCTAAAATACTATATATTTTAAGCCTTTAATTTGTCCTTAGCTTTTATTTTCAGAAGGAAAGGACAGTGGGAGTTGATACGTGCAGAAATTTCATGCAATGTGACAAAGCTGATTGCACTGAAGTCAATATTGAGATTCCCTTTACAGTTATTACTACATTCAGTAGCCCCTAGGGTCCTATTTAGGAGTAGGGACTGCTCCAAATAAAGGCACCAAATAAACATATATCAATAAAGACCTGTCTTATCTTTGGTTTAGTATAAGAGAAATGGAAACAGAAAGTGGAAGGTGTGAACAAGCATTTTCTGCACAAACTAATAACCTGTCTTTTTAGCTTTCTACTCTAAAGGACTAGGATTTGATTCACAGCATATTCTGTTTCATCAGTACTCTTCTTTAACGTTAATTTTCTGTGCCACACAGCTGGACCTCAATATGAATTATTCAGGTGCTGCCTTTGATTCTGCACAGCCAAGAAAAACTGACATGACAGCCACAGAATGCAGGGACTACTCCTTTCCTTGTGTCCTCCAGTGACAACTCTAAAGTCTGTAATGTAAAAGCAGGCATCCAGCGTTCTTTGCTTACCATCTTAGCTAACAAGGTAAGCTAGTATTTACTGGGGATGGAATGGCAAGTTTGTTCCTTTATGAATAGTTTGCTAAATTTGATCTATACTTGGTCTCGCAACTAGTCATTCTCCATGGGATACCAGAATTAATTCTGGCAAAGAAGTTCCTTTACCCAAGAAGTACCGGGGTTGTTAGAGCTGCACTGATACCCCAAACAAGTACTGAAAATGCAGAAAAACCTTGTATTAAAGTAATCTGGAAACCTCCAAATAACCCTCTCAGGCTCTGCAAGTGCAGACAACAGCATGCAATAAAATGGAAACTTCTGCTCTAAATTAGACATGCAGAGTTACGCGCCAAGTCATGGTAGCATACAGTATGACAGACTCTGAGACTGGGTACACATTGAACTAATTATGCTTAGTTCAATGAGGCAATAGAAAGGTGCTGTATGTAGATATATTATTTTAGTATGTTCATGGTATTAAAAGGCAGTGTAGTACACTTAGTATCTCTAACCTGGAATATGATGTATATCCCACAGCAAATAGCTCTTCAGCAAATTCACTGTGACTTCCTTGTTTATTTGGGCTGAAATCCCCAAGAACGATCACTATTTCTGAAGCATTTGCCCAAAGTTTGTCAAAGTCTCACCACAGGCTTTTACTACTTCTTGTTAACAGAAGAACTTGCTTTGCAAATCTAAACCTAGATGAAGTTGCATAGTGTTATCAGATTACGCACACACAAAAGAAACAAAAGTCCCCACAAAACAGGCCAGGATATTATTTGTAATATTTAATTAAAACAAGTTTTGATTGAAATACATTTGCAGTCAACTTTTAGTTCATAAAGCTTTTAGTTCAACTGATTGGGGTTTTTTTGGTCCTTTAAGGGTAAACGTACTTCCAAAATAAGATACTAGATCCAAGAGTACCCAGAGTGACTCTTAATAAAAGCAGAAGTCTGTTTAGTCTGAGTTCTCAGATGTTTGGTCCTAAAAATCCTCACTTCTTAAATAATGTGCTTCTAATGCTGCAAAAACCAATTAAGGTAGTAATTTTGCAATTTTACTCAGTCTTTCGTTGAAGATTATTTTTTTCTGGTTGAAAGAAGTGTTTTTCAAGAGCGTTGACCAATTCATCTAGTTCCTTCTTCAGCTGCTCAACATCACTGAGAAAATCCACACAAATACAGAAAACAGTGTCACAGTGGAGAAGCTAAAAAGTACGTTTTCAGTCTGAGGAATCTTTAAGTCTGTTGCATTGTTTTAGACAAGCATTTCCTATTAATGCTAAAAGTATATACACTTGATTTCTTATGGTAATACACTGATGTTGACTTCCAACTGATGTGCACGAAAGTACTTAAGACTATGGAGAAGCATAAACCCACAATATAACTAAAATAAAACAGCCAGTTTGAGTTCAGAAGATCTTCTATTACTAAATATATGTGATTAGAAATGTAACTTTTATACTTGTAATAGTATTTTCAGATGAATTTTCATCTGTGAGAAAGCATTATTTTCATTATATAAGTTAATAATTGCATATATCTTTAAGACTATATGATTTCCAAGGCTAATCAGTCAAAGGTATAATTACTAAACATAAAAGTGTTTAAATTATATTAGAACACTATATATAGTTATGTAAGTTTAAAGCAACTATGTATGTAAAAAAGAGAGTGAATATATATACTTTCATTTAAGGCAGAATGTTTTTCTTGATACTGTTTTTACTGAATGTGAAAGCAAGTTCAAAGGAATTTCAGTGACGACAAGAATGCGTCAATAAAGTTTGCAGAATCGAAGCTTTATGCAAATACATTTGCTAAAATAATGACTGCAGTAATATTATTTGATCATGGAGAGCCCCTTCCCTGACAAAACAATACCAAAAAGCCACACGTGACAATACCTGTTTCCAGGAGGTGCACAAAGTTCAGAATAGTATTTGATCTTTGGTTCCGTCCCACTGGTTCTCATTGTGGCCACTCCTCCATTAGCAAAAGTAAACGTTATCATTTGGCTACTTTTACTAGTGGGAAGTATCTAGAAATAGTAAGAATAATTTTTTAGAAGCTTGGAAAGTGACTATATATAATGAATTCAAGGCAAAACCCATGACTTGATGTCACATAACATAACTAAAGGATCAGCTAATATTAAGCTTTCCTCTGTTTTCTTCATCATTGTGGTCTTAAGACCACAACAGGCAAATGACAGCCTTACCCTCAACCTAGAATCTGGTAGCACTACATTGCTACTAGGTAGCTCATTTCAAGTCTAGTCAACATTTTTACTGCAAACAGAAATTGCTCTGTGATGGCATTTCCCAGGAGGAAAAGAAACACAGACTGTGGAAAACTAAAGAACCCAAAGCCACATCTCAGCAGACAGTTTAACTTACACTTACAAGAAAATAATGCAAGATTGCTGTAGCAAGACAGCAAGATCCTCCTACCTCCCTTTACAGACTGTCATCCTGGAGAGAAAAAACAACACAAAACCAAACAAAAAACCCCAACCCTCCCCCAACCTTCATTTCCTCCTACCAAGGCAAAACAATCATCCCCAATTTAACTTATTTTAAGACTCAGGATGTAACATAATGTTTGGAGTGTTTCTCCACAGAATTTTTTATATATGTGTATATACATACTATTATGATTTATACATAGTTTTAAAAATATACTTACAGCCTTTTGATCTGGCTGGCTGCTGTCATACCCAGTGGTTAGATCCCTTATTCCAGAAACTTTAAATCTACCGCAAGATTTTGGGTACGTGTTTTTTCCATCAAAATTTCTAAGGTTGTCAAAAAGTTGTTGAATAACTTTAGGATCATGGCAGATGAAATATGAAGCTTTGGTAATATGGAAGCCATATCTGTGAAGACACAATATTAATGAATTGAAGAAGCAATGATGTTCTTAAAGTTGTGCACCATACACATTATAAAACCTTCTCTAAAGCAAGAATCTATACTCACGGTCACCTAACTGTAGCACCAGTTCACCCCCTTACAATTTTAAAAAGGCCTCAACAGCTTAATTGTCCTGTTTTACATACTTTAAAGAAACTTCTGTGCAGACACCTTTTCCTTTTAATGATTAAAAATGAGAATGTTTATGGCTAAACCAGAAGAAAAAAAGATGTTACTGCCTTGAAGAGATCTAACCACCACAGGAAGAGAACAGAGTACATCTAAATAGCTTCCTTGACTGGATTCCAGCTGACCTTTTCTGAGTAAAACAAATTCCAGACTGGTTTTTTTTTTCAATCACACTTCAGAAGCTGCTCTCCTTTAAGTGTTTCTACTAAACCAAACTCTTCTGAACATCGTCTCTTTAGCTTATCTGTTTGCTGCCAGGTAATATGATGCAGAATCTGTATCAAAGACAAATGACCTGCTAACACTGACTTTTCAAAACAGCATGTTGTTGAAAAGCATACAAGCCTGGACTGGTTGTTTAAGTGAGCTCTTACTAAAGATCAACACTTGATGAGTATTCCTGACGCCAGGGAAAATCTGAAGGCCAGAATCTTTCGTTAGTACTAGGATGGTTAGGCTAGAAACCTGAAAGGTCCTTAAATAGGGTCATGTGTATACCAAAATGGACATCTTGAAGGTCAATAGTTGTTAAATCAGTCTTGAGAATCCTGCGAGAGAATTTACAAAACCTATCCTATATTTGAAAGAAGTGATGAGCCTGCTAGGACTGTGTCCTTCTCCTGTTCTGCATTTACTTCTTTGAGAACAGATCCCCGTTCTATACCTCGAAAATACAGAGTAGAGTTTCTTCTGCTTCAACAGCAACTCACAAGACAAATCTGATGAAGAATGAAGCAGTAAGGAACAGAAAACTGCAGCTCTGCAAACAAACTCTAAACAAAAGCCACACACGCACAGAACAACCCTCCAAAACAAAACAAGAACACCCCACCTCCAGTTCTAGTTATCAAGGACCAATTTAATAAGGCAGATTTGTATCCTTCCCTGTATCTGTAGCTTTTCCACAAACAGTGACTATGTGCAGTGACATCTTACTTTGAGGTGCATCTACAGACTGCTTTTATGCTAAATAAGCTCTTTCAGAGTCCTCTTGAGTGGCTATGTACACAGTAGCACTGTAGCACATTTAAGTTCCACTCAGTTAAATGTTCTGTTTCTGAGAGCAACCTAAAGCAGGTGTTTACTGAATGAGTATTAAAAAAAAAAAAAAAAAGCACAAGCCAGAGAAGGATAATTCTTTGAATATACACTTCCAGCTACTAATAATTCTCACATCAGATGCTGTATTTGCAGCTCTAGGCATGAATTCTTCTTCCATGCATTTAGATTACTGTTTACTTCTGCCACATATAATAGCTGATAAATTCCACTATTTATTTATGCAGTGTGTTAGCAAGTCTTTGCCACTTGATTCCTTCTTAAACTGTGGATGAAACACCCATGGATAGTGCTGCATGCAAATGAGAGATCTGAAGACTGGAAAACAAGCAGCACCAAGGCTGGAGTTTTCCATGAGTCTCTTTGCAGGTTCCACCACTCCTTTGTTGTCTATGAGACATGAAGAGGTGGAGAGCATCTGCCAGCCTGTGCTGCTCCCTCCTTTAAAACAAACAACCCAAAACCCCCACAAAAACACTCCCTGCCCCCTGAAATCCAACAGCCATCTTTGCTATTGATTTCTGTAGGTCTTTGAACACATTAAATAAGAACAAAAGAAAAGTAGTGTCTCATATTAAAAGCTCTCAGAGGGATACCCAGCTGTATATAGCCAATAGTTATGGCCAAACGGTCACAGCACTTCTGCATAATCAGCTCAAATCTCAGTATTCAGGAACTGGAAGAACAACCAACATATACTATCCATCAAAAAAAGATGGAATAATATAATAAAAAGCCTAACTTTGAGCCAACTAGAATTAATTTAATCACAAGTAGCCCTGCAAGTGGGACAGAAGCAAGCTGGCTTCTATGAGTAGCCTAAATATGCCAGAGCTACTTAGACCCATTCTGCCATCAACATTTTTGTATGTCTAGCACATTTAAGCAGCAAGAGGCACTATGATCTCTACAACACAGCAATACTGCTGGCCAAAAACCAGGCCAATCTTCTATAAAAGGGCTAAAGAGCAGAACTTTCCAAAAGGGAGAAACCTTTCAGACAAGCAAAAAAAAAACCTTAAAAATCTGATTAACTAATAAGGAATTAGTAAGGTAATATTATTCTTTTTAAAATACCTCAAAACAACACAAAATGAAGTAATAAATATATTCATGCCCATGACGCAGGAGTGCTTTCTAGAAGATGACAATAACCCAATTTTTATTTCTTCATATGCTATAGATTGCTATTGACTCCCTATTAACCCCAGTATGTGGAATGGAGAAAATCTGAAAATCAAACAACTATAATCGAACTCACTCATCATAGACGGCTTTCAGCTGCTGAGACAAAGACAAATTCCTGGTTGCCAAATAGCTAGCCATCTCCGCAGTTATAACAGCAGCACTGACACCATCTTTGTCCAGAACAGCAGGACAGCACATATACCCTAAACAAAGAAAGTTGTATATATTTCATTGACTTTTATGAGGAAATAAGATAAAATGGGAGGGAGGGGGAAGTTAATCAAACCAACATCTTTTAAAGGAGAAATGCACATTACCATAGTATAGACATTTTAGAGTTAAACCAAAAGTGGAAAAACTTTATCTTCTAATCAGTGTTAATTTAGATAAGCAAGGTATTTAATGGAATTTCAAGACAGAGACAAATTTGTATTGTCTCAGTGCCAGATGTTCCTGAGTACTTTTGGAGCTCTCATGAAAGAGAAATGCCACACTGAAGGAACAATGGAAGTATAGCACTTTGTCTCAAATGCTATTACCCTTACATGGCAGCATATGGTAACACTGATAATTATTCGTTCAATTAGTAACATTTTCTCTGGTTTTCAGGTATGAGATACTCAAGAAATAGCATTATAGCTTTACAATTTCCTTCTCACAAATTCATAGCTTTTATTCATGGCTTTCCAGTTTACAAGTATAATTTGGGGGAGTTTTTACTTTATTTTATTCACATTTAAACTTAGCGTAAAACTGCCAGCTAAACATACTCAACTTGAAGTCTGAAAAATGTGTTTGGTTTTGTTTTCTTTTTTTTTTTTTTAAATAGCTCACACGGAATTTGCAGTCCAAGTCTACATAAGCCATGCTACTGAAGATATATACACCTAACTCACGTCATCATACTCTGTGCTAAGCAGAGATACAAAGGATTAAAACTAGTAATATCAATCATCCACGTGGATGATATCAATTACTCACTGGAAATACATCCATTGTGGTTGAGGGCACCTTTTCATTGCCATTTTTTTCAATAGTCCTACTTTTACTATTTTACAGGATATTAGAACATAATGTTCTGTTTCTTACCTATAGCCTCCTCAAATGCAAAGAGAACAGCTTTTCCCTGGTCCATAAGCTGTTTGGCACGGTTGCCCATCCACTTGAAACCTGTCAGTGTTTCCTACAGCAGTGAGGAGAAAAAAGGCATTAAAAATTAAAGCAATGTGTTACAAAGATATGACACTGTGTAGGTAAGCAAATAAAAGAACATGGAATAACATGTTACAGCTTACCTCAAAGTGAAAACCTTCCTTTAGTGCAATTGCTCTCAGGATTTTGGAAGAAACAGTACTGGATAACATGTAGACATCTTTAATGGCACAAGTATCCCTATTGTGATTTTTCCAGCAAGTGAAGATCCACCAGCCTAAAAGAGCTCCCAGCTCATTTCCAGAAAACACTTTCCATTCACCACTGGAGGCAGGGGGGGTGAGGGGTGGAGAAAAAGAAAAAAAAAAAGTATATGAATTTAAAGGATAAGGGGGGGGAATCTACTAGTTCTTCCATACATGAGCGCTAGCAAATAAAACCACTGCATCCGAGTTCCAAGTAACAGTAACAAGATATCAAGTGTTCATTAAGAACAAACAAACAAAATTCCTCCCCCAAAGAATTCTGAAGCGGTTACCTTCCTCCTCCGTCATACGTACCAGCTTTTGAGTTTATCCAAAGATGAAACAGGGATATTTCCAACATATTTTAACAAAAATATTCAGCAGACAAATTACAAACTCAATGATTAAGACAAGCACAGGGACACGAAAATACAATTCTCAAGTGATCAGTATTTCTAGTTGACTCAGTGACAAATACCTTTTATTTAATCACAAATACACCAATTGGTCATTAAGGAAGATTGGAAAAAATCTCAAACAAGTAAAAAAGATTAACATTGACGTGTTGCTAGAACAAGAAAAATTGAAAGAAAAGGGGAAAGACAGATGTCAAAATTGCCCCAAAATTCCCAGTCACAAAAAGGGACAAAGACACTGCCAAACTGACAAAAAATCAAGACCTACAGAAACAGTACCTGTTGTGAAAGAGAAGCAGACTCAGTCTCCTGCATTTATTGATGCCAACAGGCACAAAGCAATGCACAGCGACAACTTAGTGTAAGAGTGCTGAGAGAGTATGCTCTAGCAGGAGTTTCTGTCAAAGAAGAAGTACAGATACTGTAGAAGCCTATATTAATATCCGATTAGTGTATGAACAGCTACAGCAGAAGTCTGAGAGGAGGACACAGGACTGAAAGTTAGGAGACAACTAAGACTGGCTAAACAATTAGCAAAGAGGTAGGAGAATGAGAGCACCATGCTCTCAGTGGTGGTAAATACAGTAAGTTAACACCCCCTCTTCAAGTCTCTGATAGCTATAAGTTTTTAGACAAAAAACATGAGTGATTTTGCATTCTTATTTTAATGTATCATAACTAGCACAAACTGAAGCTTTTTATGCTTTTTCCTCAATGCTGAATTGCCAACTGAGGCTGACACAGGCCAAAAACATTAAAATGAGGATATTCCAGCTAACACTGCCCAAGATACCCCAGAGAGTGCCAATTAGCCCATTCTTCTTCTAAATGCAGAGAAGCATCCTTAGTTCCTGTTGTGAGGCTAATGTGTTAAAAAAAGCCCCAAAACCCCAAAGAAAACACTGCTGCCTTTGAAGCTGCTACAAGACCCAAAAGAGATTATCTGGTGAGCAAAATGGATATTTGCACTGTCTCCTTTTACTGGGGTTTTGGAATTTGCGTAACTGATACAGGTTCAAATATTTGCATCATCCACAATCACTGAGGACATCTGGCAGGTGCCACCATCTCATCCCTTGGGTACCAAAGACTGTTGCCATGATTTTATATCCCTCTTCTGGCTCTCAGGCACAGGGAATTCATTTACACCATTTCTGCTCCCGGCCCAGCAGCAGATTTTTGTTCTGCTCCTCTCTGAGCTGAAAACCTTGAAGTTTACTGTTATTAAAGATTTATGGTTTCTAACTGCTCGGATTAGTTTCTGCTTTATCAAGGTAGATAAAAGAGAAACACCACTCTTTGTAGATATGATACCAAGTGCAGTACTTCAGCTTATTTTCTTTCATCAAATATAGCCACAATACAGAAATGCAAACAATTGTAGAAGTACAGGATACCAGGGGGCATGAAATAAGGGAATGGCAGTATTGGGTCAGAACTATAGGTTACATATTCCATACATATGAAAAATTTATGAGAAGCCCCACTTTGAGCAAGTTTACCTTTTGTGATCCCGTTCTTTGACAGGATATACATAGATAAATAATGCATGTATAGCTGGTCCTTAAAGGAGAGAGTACAAATTAATATACTGAGAAGTACCAAACACCCACAAAGCTTAAGGTGAAATGCAGGTACATAACATTATGCATAGAAATGGGGAACTGAGCAAGAGAGGCCCAAATCATCTAATGATTAGTAACATGTCTGGTCTAACAGTATTTGAGAAAGATGGAACTCATACTAAAGAACAGGGATGTTCCCTATTCCTGAGATTATCAGTGAACTATAAAGGTTCTCCTGAATATTCAAGTTATTATTTAATAAACATAGTAAGGAAGAATGTTTATCAGTCTTCTGTGAAAATTTTCTAACTGAAAACCTACCTTTAAAAAGGTATAGCACAATCATAACAATTCACATGCTTCTGTGCATGCCTCAAGTACAGCAAGTGTCAAGTATTTATTCATGCTTCTGTACAGTGTCTAATATTAATCATTACTTCATTTACTGCCCCCACTGTGTTCTGCTTCATATAATCCTCTCGCATTTCTATGTGTTTTCAGTCCAAAAATGACTACTGTGACTACTCTATCTTCCTCTGCAACACAGGTAGCAAGAATCCCCCAAATGAGCCTAGCCTTTAAGTAAAAAATGTAAATGGTTTGCATTTCTTTATTACCATACCTCTCTTGTTTCTCTGCCACTGCAAGTCGATCAGCATCAGGATCATTTGCTAAAATTATTTTTGCCCCATCTTTTTCAGCCAAAGCAAAAGACAATGTCTGGAAAAGTGGTAAGCAAGACCAGATGAGTGTTAATACTCCTGAACAATATTTTCACTTTCTTTATAGGTTTTAAATAATTTTACCAATTTATTTAAATCTCAAACACCCAAAATCATGATGTGTCTCTACAAAAAATAAGCTTCAAGCCTGGCAGCAGTAGAGAGCACAGTCAGGATATTTAACTTCACCTACAAACTTCCACTTCTGCAGCCCGAGTCAAATGCTACTTAGATTCAACAAGATCCTTCAATAACAAAGTGCAGCAGAAATACTTGTAGCAGAAATTCTAACCACCTGTCAGGACTTCCCCAGCCCCCTCCCAGTGTCATATCAGAACAATTTAGTCCTTGTATTTCAGATGTAAATTGTAGAAACTTTCCAAAACCAACTGTGAAGATTTTTAAATTATTATTTTATTTTACTTTTTAGAAGGAACCGTATCACTTTGTTCTATGTGCACATGCTGCCCATTCTGTCAGAGCACAGAACAAAGTAGTTTAAAGTTATAGCTAATTATTACCTGACTGATTCAAAAAGAGTTATAAATTTCAGTGAAAGGACACCAGCTAACTCTTCACTAAATGTAAGGCTATGAAAACAGAAACAAAATAGACCTTCAACCAATATTTATAGCCATGACTACTGGCAGAAAGGAAACACTGTTTGAAAGACATTGCAACTTTAAAGGAAAAAAAAAAAAAAATCTCTTTACCAGAACACCTTTGCCTTCTTCAGGATTTGGATACTTCACTGTGGGAAATTCTGGATCAGGATCCTTCTGCTCCGGAACGGCAAAAGGAGGGCTAAGGTCAAATGCCTTGAAGGCCAACTGCACAAATTTATGTCCTACACCATGCACAGAAGTATGAACAAATTTCAGGTTTGTTTCCTTGTTTATATTCCTGAAATAAAACAGATTAACAGTAAACTTGGATATGGAAGAATATTCTGCACAAAATTGACTACATTTGGAAACATATATGACTCAGTATTCTATATCACTCTTCAGATTATAAATTAAAGGAGGTCAGACTTTAAAGGTAATGGCTTGAAAACTGGCTTAGCCTCATTTTTCAGCAATGAGTCACTCTTGACATCTAATGTCCTGGTATGTGCAAATCACTGGAATAAGAAAGATAGTACACTCTATGCACCCCAAAGGAGGTGAGTGGAAAGCAAATACAACTGACTAATAAGACTCTTCATCCCCAACTCCGGCATTGAAACCACCTCCAAAGACTGTGAACATAGTGAACCGACAGCAGCATCCTTCATTTGAGCATGCTCATTTTTATGAGGTACATTATTGAAAGTATAGAACATACCTAAAGGCATGCAAACTCATAGGGAGACATTTAACTCCTATTCTGAAAAAGCAGCATAATTTCTCACATAGCCCCAACTTCCTAGTAATTCTGACTTCATTTTTAGCAAGAGTAAGAACATGGTTACTAGTGGTTAAATTTTTTATGTAAATAAGCAGATCTAACAGGTCATCTAGTCCACAAACCAATTCTACTTGTTAATCACAAAGAGAAACATCCACTTCATTTTGTTGAGTAAAGCTTTTACTGGGCAAGTGACAGGAATAGGTTCGTGCAAGGCACCCGAGGCGACCAGGAGCACATGCAAGGCTAGAATGGCAGAGCAAGACCTCCTTCTTCCAGAAGTGGCTTAACAGCCTGGTTCAACTTCTCTCTTAGAAGCCCATTTTAAGGCTGTCGGACCATCAGTGTCAGCTCACCCCCAGCTGTGGCATTTGGTTGATGCATGGTCATGCGAATACAGGGAGATGATATACTCAGAAACTAGTTGCTCACTTTGCTGGCTTAGACTTCTGCCAGACCAGCTTTATGAACTGGCTTACTACGTCACCACACAGCTGCCAGTGCTACCACAAAAGATGACAAGGGGGCACAGACAGAACTGGATCATGGCAGGATCACAGCCACTCTGACTTCCATCAATTTAAACTGCCCTACTGACATACTAGATGGAAATTACTGTATTCTTAACAGGGCTAACACCAGTTACCTGTGAAAGCACTGTTTCTGTATGTCTTTGAAATAATCCTTATTGACCGTGGCATATGGATCATGAAGTAGCAGGCTGCTGTCAATCAGTTTGTCATCCCAAGCCTGAGGCCACGGCTCTTGGTTCTCCTCAATAGCCTGAGAAATTCCTTTGTCATGAGGAGAAATGATCTGAGCACCATTTTCCCAGTAAACCTAAATAATAAATAAGGGTAAGTCAGTATTTGGTCATTAATATTGTAGGATGGCTTTGTTATTTTTTTGTTGGCTAAGCTGCACTACATTCAGTAAAGTATTACAGTAAATTACGCTTAAGTATTCCCGTTCATATTCTCAAGTGTTTCCTCTCACATCCCATTTTTGTTCTATTAAAAAAAGCTGTTTATTTTTTATCAGAAGATATCAAAATCCATAATGAAACACAAAAAAAAGGCCCAGCTCATTTACTGAGAAGATTCAAGTATCAGCCTGTCTGCCAGTCTTGGGATAGATAACTTGTCCATGCTATTTCATATACTTTTTGCCAGATTTTTAGGTATAATGAGTATATATAGAAGAATTCTTAAGAAAAAAAAAGCGTGCAAAAGTGAAACACGTTTACCACAAAAAAAAAAAGGAGAAAGGCACAAAAACTCTGCAGCCGCCTACAGCAGCAGTGTTGCCACAACAGCAAGCACAAATTCAACTAAGTTTCAAGATGTTCTTTATTTGTAGTCTTCTTTTTGTTGACTGTTTACACATCCAGGAAGAGGTGTACTTATTATGTCTTACTTTTTGACAGTTGTTTGCACACTACCTTCTACTGATGGTTTACAGACCACAAGTTTAAGGAAAAATAACGAACAGCATCTGGGCCATGTACTTATGTAGCCTAAGTAACAAAACATTATGAAAAAACAAAGTTTATTAAAAAAAGTAATTGATAAAACATCCAAACAAGCTATCAAGATCAATACATGAAATATTAAAACCCACAATTTTAAACAGACATGAAGTTCTGGAGGGAAAAACAGCAAGAAATCATCCCTGCTAATGCCTTGTTTTTCTATTAAGACTACAAAAAAGATCTCCCAACTTTCATTTGTGTATTTTTGGAAACAGTCTGTATATGACTAGTCCAGCTATGCAATGATTGGCAGACTGGCAGCTCAGCCATTTTTTTTTTCAGTGGAAAGCAGATTTCTGTCATAGAAAAAAGTCACACCGATAACTGTCACTTAGCAAAAGAAAAACAAACAAGAAATTAACAGAATGTATTCAAAACATTTTGTACAAGCAACTCATTAGGTTTCACATATTTTTAATTCTCTGGATTTGTAAAACTGAAGAGATCTTTTTAAATCATGAATTGGAAAAATGATTAATGCTTTTGAAAAGAGGTCAGTTAATATTTTAAAGTGTTCCAAAGTACGCAATGATATTACTTATCTTCCTGCTTTTTAGAGCTAAGATTTTAATTATAACATGCTACTAGCTTTAAATCCATACATCTAGAAGTGATCAAACTATCAATTAATTTGGTCTGTACCACGGTAAGAACTATGCAATAGTATTAGTGTCTCTACGTGGAAAAAAAAGTCTGAAAAAAGCCAGAAAATAGATCGTATAGGAATACCTTGTAACCATTATCTTGTTTTGGATTATGGGAAGCTGTAACCATAATTCCAGCACAAAGCTTCAGGTGAGTTACTGTGTATGGCTGTAACAAGAGAAAGTTATCTGAAGTGGAATGTGCAAAATATTATATATTATTTATTCTCATGCATATGCAATACTTCCATGCTGCTGAATGAAAAGAAAGCCAGGATGTGATTCCAACAGACTGACTCTCTAAAGCAGAGGCTAAGTAGTACTTGCTCTACTAGATCCCACATGGCACTTAGCCCTGGCGCTTTCTTGTGCGTTTTCCCATTTATATATTCTTACTGTTTCAGATGCTCTGTGGGTCTCTAGAGTAGTGTTTTTATAGAAGAAAACCGAATGTGTGCATTGCCTACTGTAGAATGACTTGAGATACCTGAGGTCTTTAAGGGTGCAAAGTCTGTTGGAGTAATGACAGAAGTCTGCACAACTGGTGCAGTCTCATCCTTACTATCTTTTGAGAGCAGCCTGTGGAGCAACTATTCCATCGTGGCTCAGAAGAGAATTGTTTTGGAGAGAGCTCTTATAACTTAGTCCAAAACAGATGGAGTGAATTAAAAATAAAGCACTATTTGTGACCACAGGTCCAGTTTGAGTTTACTCCTGGCTCTTTACTTAATAGTGAATGCAATCAACGGCAGTTCTTGCAACACTGCTTTAAGCTGCACTATGAAGAATTTGACCCTAAATCTACCAAAAATTGTATCAGTACAAGAATGCTACAGACCAAGTCTTCATCCCACTATGTTCTGTTTGCAGCACTCACTGGAGCAAGTGGTATGGGGAGAAACTGTTGCTTTTAGTGCAAAGGTAGGGGTTTTTGTTATTGCTCTAGAGGGCTGACACCTAGTGATCCGATGGTGAAAATGCGGAGCCATTCAACAACCCTCCCGGTATAACATCGCTGCACTCCAACAACCTGTTTAAAAATGCTACTTTGGATTCAATACCCCAGAAAGAAAAAAAAAATTTAAAAACCAACCAAACCAACCAATCAACCAAAAATCAGAAAACTAACTGGGTGTGTATGTTTCAGACTTCAGACTCCACAGCAATTTAGAAACAGTAAGATGTCTTCTACAAGAAATCCACCTGAAAGCAGGAATGAATAGAAACACATCCCACTGTCACTGATATTCCACTAAGCTTCTTCCTTCTCTTGCTGTGGATGTTCTAAACTAAATATAGCTACATAAGCATAAGACTAACTGCAGGTAGAGCTTAAAAAGTTAAAAGTGGCTTGTCTATTTTTTCCTTAATGTAAGTAATACAAGATATCTGACAAAATTTGTGTGTACATAAAAAGATATAATAGAGAAACCTACCACAAAAGGAGTTGGTGTTATATCAGAGAATAGATAAACGGGAACTCCTTGACTGATGAAGGTATTAGCAGCAAGTCTGGCAAACCTAAAAAGGAAGAAAACACGC
This sequence comes from Haliaeetus albicilla, assembly GCF_947461875.1. Lineage (NCBI taxonomy): Eukaryota > Metazoa > Chordata > Aves > Accipitriformes > Accipitridae > Haliaeetus > Haliaeetus albicilla. The sequence goes on from NC_091483.1 coordinate 60,021,137, forward strand.
CTAAGAAACATTCATTTTCTCACCAATTAGTTTCCTAGAATTCACAGCTTTCCCCCCCAACACCCCTCCAGTTAAAAAAAAACCAAAACCAAACAAAACCCCACATAAATAAACCCCAAATTATTATACAGACCCAATTCAAATGTGTTCCCTCACAATTCCCAACAGACAAAGAACTGGCATTAACAGAATATAAAATTACTATAAATCCCTCATCTTAATTCACCCTACAGAAAGAGAAAATACTGTTCAAGCAGATATAAAACCATAATGGATCACGCAAGACGTCTATAAAATACTTAAAACCTAAAAAGTACCTTTTGCTACTACCTCCGCTGGAAAGATGGGCACGAGCATCAAAACCAATCACAACTCCTCTCTTTTTCAGGTCACTGAAATTCTTCTCAAGGTATCTGCAAAATCCCTGAAGACAACAACAAATCCACCTCATTCACCCAATCCTGATATTTAGTTTATAATTGCATTAAGGTGATTGCTAAGATGTTGACATGGTAGAAAGGTGAGTGCACATAACATCTCACTGAACTGGATTGGGGTTCAGTTTGTCTAGGACCAATAAACACCAAGGAATATCAAAAACCTTCAAATCAATACAGTGATGCTGGACAGCATTTAAGTACTTTTCCAAAAATCAGAACGAACTCCAGAAAGAAACAGTTAACACGATTAGTCTGAATTGCAGATTTTGAGAAATTATTTAGCTGTGTCAGGTCTCAGATGAGGAAGAGAACAACTGGCCAATATTTTAGTTTTTTAACTGAAATCCCTGTTTAACTGAATGTCACCCTTGATAATGACACCTGTTTAGGACACGATACACCACCACTCCAGGCTGCAGTAATTTAAGGTTTGGGGTTTTTTTAAGTCCTCCCCAAGGAGATCTACTTTAGGACCTATATACATATATATAGCTTCACTGCATTTATGTAAATTTATGTCCAACATACACAAAGCTTAACCAAATGCTGGTTACCTTTCGGGTTTTTTGTAGTTGTTACATCAGGACTAACTGATCCACTTGAGCTTAACTGCAGCTGTGTATAAATTCACTTGCAAATCAAATATGGAAAATAACTTATTTTAATGGCTTAATAGTTCTCTCTGTTTTCAGAGATCAGCACTCAGCTAATAATTATAATTTAAATTACTTCTGAAAACTGGAGAAATAGTAAAAAACTTATATTTCCATAGAATACCCATTTGCTTGTCATAAATGAGGCCCTTCTGTTCATATATACAACCAGTTAAGTGAGATAAAGTGCTGAACACAGTACCTGGGTTGTCTGGATAATAGTCAAGTCATTCATGTGGGAAATCCCTGCTCCCATGGCAGCTCTGAGCCCTGCTGTGCCAAACTCCATCCGCGAGCCGAAGTATTTCTGCAGTTCTCCAGCATTTCCATCAGCAACCAGTTGCTTCACTATTGCAGAAGTTTTGGGATTCTGTAAATACAAAATTCAGATATTCTAGAAAAGGTTTTGTTTGTTGGTTTGTTTGTTTTTAATACCCTTAAGCTTCTTAACAAAACTGACTTCCTTTCCCACTCACTGTACTGGGTTATTTCAGCATCAGAACATCACACACCACAAACACCAGAACTCCTGCTACATCTTCCTAACTGTAAGTCAGTACAATCTGAAGTATTACTTGTTTTAGATTTATCTCCTTAAGTGAACATGCTGCCTTGACAGCACTGTATGTATCACATTTTGGGAAATGAGAAGATTTCCAAGATGTCTATTTTAATATTTTCTGGTTTTAAAAACAAAAGAAACAAAATAACCACCTTCACAGTTCACAGAATCTTTGTCACCACAACACAAGAACTACTCTAAACATATAAGTAAGTTAAGCTGATGATTAAGAAATATTTGTTACTTCCATAGCGTTATAAGTAGAGTTAAAAAAAAATAAAAAAATCATAACCTTGTCCCAAGACTGGCTAACACCAGAGGCAGCAGCAACACTAAGCAGACTGGTCAGAAGATAAAGATGACAATTTGCAATATATTTGCAGGTAATGCTTGTAAATATAAGCACAACCCTCAGGATGAAAGCTTAGCAACTACAGCTGAATTCTTCAAGAAAATGACTGTGCAGAGTGGCGATGGAAAGGCCACATCAGACTGCCTGCGAACAGCGAGGAGTTTCTAAGTCTCACTGCTTTTCTTGGTATATTGCTTGTATCAACTCTTTATTGTTATCAACTCTCTTTGTTTCCAAACTTAGGAATTAGTAAAGTCCTATATGCCCCAACATCTCAATCTTAATAACATGGGATTTGTTAAGTTTAGTATTTGATTTCTTGAAAACTGATGAGCCAACAGGACAGATGGCACACTCCAGCCACCAGGCAACAGGTTATGTGGAAAGGCGGCATACTCCACAGGTTACTCACCGCACGATTACACACACTTTACACTGGAGTACAAAGATTATAATTTCCAAATGGACACAAGCTTTGATTTCTAGTCAACCAAATGACCTCATAAAAGTCACAGACTTTACTATTTCTTGCATGACCTAGGTATGCTTACAGCATCCTAGGCAAAAAAAAAAAAAAAATCTATTTTCAGCAGCTCCAGAAAATGCTGCAGAACATGCATGTGAGTGAGCTTGCATACAAAGGTGTAAGCATTCTGCACACCATGCTGAGACTAGGGTCTGGATGCCCTAATCATTGACCTGTGCACCTGCTGCTGCAGGACAAATGCTATAGTTTAAATAAATATTCAAAAAGCGAAAGAGCCTTTGGTGCTAATGAGCAAACTATATAATGCAGAATAAACTAAATAAGAAAGAAGAAAAAAAAATCAGGTTTCCTGGGTGCAATAAGCAATTAGGTACCCTAAAATTACTGACTTACAGTTTAAGAATTACCAATTTACCAGACCAAGAATGTTGTAACTGACACTTCCTTGTAGGAGGCTCAACATAACTCTGTATTGTTATAGAGTAATTATATTCTGTAATAAATATAATTCTATGTGATTACAGAATAATATAGGTCAGCATTACTATTCTGAGTTTAGGCTATTTAAAAGTTGACCTGAACCTTTTGATGAAATATCAGGCCTCTGTCCCGCAGGTAAAGGATGAATGACACTTTTGCATCAGGCTTTGTACACTGCCTAGTCACCTTTTTTTCCGCCCCTGCATGAGTGTTGTGCACGGGAGTTGTCTCTTACCACTGAAACGGGCATCTCTTTAGGTAGATGCTGCACACATTTTTATAGATGTTGGACAGACTAGAAGCTGTAATGCCAGTACAAATGGGCAGCTGGACACTAGGAACATCCTGTAGCTCTCACAACCAAGGAGATTTTTGTTTGTTATTGTTGTTAGAAGAATTTCCTGGGTTTGGCATCTACCGTGAAACTACAGGGATCCTCCAGTTTTTCACGTCTGGTTAAATGATCGTACTTATCCAGGTGGCTGCCTAAGTCTCGGAGTTTCAGTCCACATCATTTGGTAGAGAAAACTTTATTGCATGAATTTAGTTGTTTAGCTTGTTCCCCCCTCTTCCCCCCGCTGCTCCTGCCCAAGTAATGGTAAAAGCCAGGCCCAAGTCTGTTCAATATAGCAGAAGGATTTTTCCAAAATTACTGTTGTAATTGTTTATGGCTATATTCTCCTAAGAATCTGCCCTTCTTTTTTTTACTGTGCAGACAACTGTTCTCATTTTGTTTCAATTTTAGGAATGTTATGATGCCACTGTATACAGCTAAGGAAAAAAACTAAACTTTTTTTGAAGTAGAGGAAAAGGCCAAACCCAAATCTTCACAGCATCTCTACTGAAGAAGGATCCAATTGTATCTGAAGGATGAAGCGCTGCTTGGTTCTCTCAGGTAACACTTTCTCTACTCTCAAATGAAACTGGATGTGAGTATGAGAATCCTGATTTCTGTGAATACAGTGGCAGATGATTTAATACAGAGTATTATATATATCCAGTATATCTACATAATATCCAGTAGTGCAATTTGCTTAAATATCACCTGGTAACACTCGAGTTACTTTAATCTACACAGCAGGAAGGCCCCAAAGAGGTTTCATCAGTGCAGGAGTCCCCGCAAGGTTTTAGAGTAGAAGGACAGCTACTGACTAAGCAGGTTTTATTTTTAACAAAAACAGAAGCTACCTTCTACCTATAATTTTATGATCAATAATAGAAAGAATGAAAAATATGATACTACTGTAATGAATACAGTGACAAAAACAGCCTGGTAACAAGCTCAGTAACTCTCATCTAGGTAGAAACTTCCTGTTAAGTCAGCGGGACTGTCTTCAGCCATAAGGGCTTGCTCTTGCAAACTGTTATTTGTAAGAAACGTGCAGCTTATCATCATTAAATATTAACCTATCTCTACACTTCAAAAAGGAACTATTTTTTTTAATATCAGAGTAAATGGACAAGGGTTATATCGGATTCTTCTGTTACTCAATACAAACACGTAAGAGGTCCCTGAGAAATGAAAATACCTCATCGTTTTTGAGCAATCAGCAATGGGTATTGCACACCAGTCAATTATTACTGAGTCAAAGATGCAATTGTTAACAAAGAGCTAACCTTTCAAAAGTAAAGATCCTGTAAGGGATGCTGCATTAGATTTGCAGAGGGTTTCACAAAATAGTCGGAATAACCAGTTGAAAATTAAATTAGTACACAGAAGATAGGAATATAACTAACATTAGTCAAGGAAGTTATGGAAGTAAGAGGCCGTTTAAAACCAGACTGTTTTCTCAAAATCAATTAAACTGGAATAAAAAAAAAAAGAACGCTTATTGTCATTTGATGTGATACACTAGCATTTCTGAAAGAAGGGCTGGTTTGGTACTGCATTATCATTAATAAAAACAGAGCTGGCTAACTGATCAGTTAACCAGTCAAATGATCTTTAATGAAGAACCACAACAAACTTGAGGTACTTCTGATGATGCCCTTTAGAACCTGGAAAGAACACTAGAAAAAGAATTATTCTACGTTTTCACTGATAATCCCTCACCAAGGGATTTGGTAGAGCAGAAGACCCCTTACCAAACAAATACGTAGCTTGCACAAAACGCAGAGAGCATTGTACGATGCTGAGCCCAGGGCAGTCATTAAAGCGGCCACAATGGCCAGTGTGTTCCAATACAGCCAAACGAACAAACTGCATGTCTAGGGACAAAAACAAATGCAATCCACACGTACGGAATATGGGCCTGCGTCTCGGTGGGAACTGCAGCAGCGAGCAGCAACGTAAGCGACACCACTACGGCAAGGCATTTCTTCATGCATGTGGAACGTAAGAAGGCACAGAAGATTCTACCAAATCGGGACCAAAACTGAGGACACAGGGATAAGCCTCAAGATGTTTAAGCACCTTAACAGGAAGGGAAGTAACGCATATTGAGGTGTTCCTAAGCAACAGCACAAAAAGGGAGAAAACCCACGAAACCCGACAATACTGAAGACCGGGGAATTATTTCATTAACCAGCCGGCGCCCCCACCGCCCCCCGCACCAAGTCAGTCCCTGCGCGAGGGGCAGGCCCCTTCCGCCCCGGCACCCGCCCTCCCCGCGGGGCAGGGAGGGCCCCGCAGGGCCCCCGCTGGCGGCCGCCGCCCCTCACCTTGTCCCAGAGCAACCACTGCTCGGCCGCGCGGCGGACCGCGCCGTCCCCGGCGGAGGTCCGCGCTGCCATGCCGCCGCCGCCGCCGCCGCCGCTGCCGCCCCGCTCCTTCCCTCTTCCGGAGCTCGCCCGCTCCGCTCCGCCCGCCGGGGCCGGGCCGGGCCGGGCCGCCCCACCTCCGCCCCGCCCGCCGGCCTGGGCCCGGGCCCAGGCCCAGGCCGGGGTCAGGGTCAGGGTCAGGGTCAGCGCCGGGGCCGGCCCGGGGGCTTGGGCAGCGCCCGCCGGCGCCCTGAGGGTGCCGGGCGTCCCGGCGGGTGTCGTGTCGTGTCGTGTCGTCGTCGTCCCCGGGGGCAAACGGGAGGACACAGGAGGCGGCGGGGTGCCGCGGCTGAGCCCGGCCCTGGCGCGGCCCCTCGCCCCGACAGCCCCGGGCGGCGCGGAGCGGGGAGGAGCGCGCTCCCAGGTACTGACGGCAGAAGCGGGACGAACGGCACGGCTCGTCTGCGCTCGCCGAGCTGCTGCCTCCTCGTGTGACGGACAGCAGGAAACCGAGGCTGTTTGAAAAAGAGTGCGGCTTCTCGCGGGCGCTGGACTAAGGCTACTTACATTTCTTTTTGAAGTCGGTACAAATGAGGGATGATCTCGGAAGAACCCTAATTTGGGATAAAGATTATAAGCAAAATACAGACATGGAGTCACCTACTTAGACTTTAAGCATTAGGTGCCTATGTGGGGCTATCTTTATTTACTCTTTACTGTCCACCGTGTGATAGTATGGAAAGGACAAAACAAAGGACCCAAGAAAAGATTTTAGCCCTGTCTGGTTTTTGACATCCTAACAACAGTGTAGCCAATCCTCCCCATAAAAAAAACCACAACAAATTACATTCACCTGGAGGCCAAGAGGGAAACAGCCCAGAGGGACTCAGTTTCCAGCTTTCCTCCTCTGTTGCTCTGTCCCGTACACTCCAGAACGAGCTGGAATTCTGCACAAGCCAAGCGGCATGCAAGGGGGGGTGTGTGTGTGTGTGTATTTCAATGAATTGACCTGTAACTGTTTTTTTTAGCGTTTAGTCTCAAACTTCAGAACTTAATAGGACTTCTATTCTCTTTTTTGTGCCAACCCATCAACCACAGGAAGTTCTTTATGGAAGTCACTGTCACAATGCTCTATTTCTGCTAATTCTGAGAGAGCACAGAGCAGCCTGGCCTCAGATCACAGCCCCTTCAGAGAAATCACTCAGATGAATCCTATTCAGTGCTCTGAGAAGTTGGCTAGCTCCATTCCCACTACGGGGGGCTGAAAATCCCATTCCTAAAAAGAGCTTGTTAAGTATTGTGAATATGTTATTCATGTTGAAGAATGCTTTTTGTTTATTTGTGAATAAATTTTCTATAAATTACACCCTTTCAAGTTGGAGCTGCTCACTGTTATCAGCTGAAACGTATTATTTCTATGTGCTATCATTTATACACTAAACCACATATTAATGGCATGTATGGCATGAATAATGAGTACTAACTGGGTAAATTTTCATAGAAATAATGACATGTACAGATATTTGGAAACCTCTCAAAGTTCATTAGCATGTTACCAGAATGCATGTGAACAAGAGAAATGCTACACATTACTTACAAAGATGTTAATGAATATCCTTCTGCACTACTGATCAGTAAAAGTAACTGTTAAGATACCCCTCTGGAAAAACTGTGAGGTAAAAGATCAGGGGAAGCGAAGAGTAAGAAAATCAGACAAAAAATATGTTGTTTGGCTGCTTTTGGAATCATCTGCCTTCTCTCCTCTAGTGCTTTGGTAATGATCCTTCAGCAGAAGCTCCCCTAGCCTCTGCGTCTCTCTGGCTGGAAACAGATCTGCCCTCAGCTGCAAAATTGAATTTGAAAAAAAAAAAAAAGAAGAGGTAACTGAATTTCACTCAGGAAAATTGATTGTGTTCCTCCTGCCAGAATTAAAGAACAGTTAATAGTGCATTGATTGAATAATTATAGCTTATAGCATAGTGTCTTTGAGAGAAGCCTGAGTTGCCAAGCTGTTGCTCTGTCTAAACAGTTCCTATAACTTCACTTGGGTTTTGGCTGGAATCCCCTGAAGATGCCACAGTAAGCCTCTTTGGCCAGTTTGATTTCTTCCAACTTTTTGGGCAGAAGTATAGTCCAAAGAACACTGAACTCTCTTTCTTGCATAACAAGATATCTGGCATCAGCTCGGTCTGATTGCCCTGAAGCTTCGGGGACAAGGAGCTCGCTGTTCAGGAGCTTTTCCCTCCATTTTGTCAGCCTCTGTCTGAAGCTGAGCTAGACCAGGTGCCACATAACTGCAGAGAGAGCTATAAAGAGTGATTGGGATTTCCCGGCCCGACTCTGCAGTACAGGCCAAGGTAGGGGGAAAATCCCTGGGTATGGTATGTATGCAGCATATGTATCGCAGGCATACTGAGGCTGCTGAGCGATGCGAGGTCACTGTGAAGGTGATGTATGGGAGGAGGAGCAGACACCCTGGAGCCAGCAGAGTAACTTGCCGGCGTTGCCAAGTCCTGAATCTGAACTCCCATGAGGGATATAGCTATCCAGGCACTTTCCAACAGCATTTCAATGGGAACAATCTTAGCATCCCTTTTGTCCTTTGTTTGAAGGGTGAGGCAAACGAGGAAGGCGCTGCCCGTGTGGAAATGTCACTGAAATTCTGCCATGCTTCTCAAAGGCAGGAGAGAAATAACTGCAGAAAAAAACCAGCATTTGCGCAAGTGAAGAACGACATAGCCACCAAGACGTTGACTTTGCAAAGCACCCTGACAAAGTTACTACCACTGACTCAACTGAAGGAGTGGTGGCAGACAGATGCAGGTCCATGGACCATCTCCTCTTTCTCCTGAGTGCCTCAGGTTGACTACAAATCAAACAGATTTTCTTCAAGATGGTGGAAAGCGGTCATCAGGATCCTTCACAGCGTAGGCTCAGCCGTGTCACTGAAAACCTGTTTGAAAGTCCTTGCCTAATACCTTCTGGGACTGCTCTGAACAGAGCGGCCGGAACCACGCAACTTGGAAAGTGCCACAGTCCCTAAAACTTCATGAGCTAATGGGACTAAAAGAGGCTGAAAAAGGAAGAACAGCCAACTGCTGCCTGCAGTTGCTCCTGTGCTTAATGTCATTTTCATGCAAACAATACAGTGTAAATGATTTCAAAATATCAGATAATCTAACAATTAGATCCTTCCTAGTAGCCCTTCCAGAAAGTGAATTTCCAAGAAAGAATTAGAAAACCAACAGTATTTCACGAGAAGCCCTAGATACTGGATTGGAGAAAAGTTATATTTGTTTGACCACAGATCAAAACCAGATAAATCTGAGTCATAAAGGATGGAGTCATTTTCCTTTCTTTTTTCCAGTTGTTACCAAAACCAAGTGAAGTTACCAAAAGAAAAAATAAAATAAAACCCCCAACCAATAAAACAAGTAAATTTACTAACTTTATACTTTTTTTCTGGGAACTTCAAATACTGTAGCTAATTTTACTTGAATCTTGTTCGAAACATGTGGAACCATTACTAAATTCAAATTAATGCTAAAATTTCAGAGTGGGGTACTTTGTGGGGTATTTAAAACATCCCTCTTCACCTACACTTACTGAACCGAAAAGCTTCAGATGGATAATGAATGTTGTAACTCCTGCTCAGTATGGCTGCAGCCACACACGCTTTTCACACCACGTATAAACTAAATGGCATTTGCTTGTTAACTGTGTTATTTCTTTAGCCGTAACACCACAGCAGTAAACTGCTTTATTTAACTTGTAGATAGGAAGAAAAATTAGTAAAATGACCACAAGTAGTGCTCATCAATGTTTTCTGGCAAGTTTTGGATTTTATGTTGGGGGGGGTTTAAGGGCTTGGTCCAACTTTGAGAGAACCAATCTCTGTGTGTGGTGGTTAAATAACATATCATTTCTTCTCAAAGCATGGCAGTCCATGAACACGCCTGCGCTCTGAAATAAAAAAAAACAACCAAAAACAAAATGACTGTAAAGCTCCAAAATCACTCATGGCTGCAAGTCAGCCACAACACAGGGTATCTTTGGACCATGTCATGCTGTTCAAATTGTATTTCATGGAGTGACTGCTGTGTTGGGTATAGTGTTTTCTCTTTTAGCAAAGTAGACTGTAGAGACAGTCTTATTTGTCAGTTAGAAGACTAGGAATCAGTTTGCAACCTTCTGGAGAACTTCTAAGCTCACAGGTCTTCTGCTGGTGCAGCAGGTGTTACTACTACAGATTGCTCTCTAAGAGCAATATAGCTACAACAGAAGAGAAATCCTGAAAGAAATTCAAAGAAGTTTAAATTTCAACTCAGTCTAAGTTCACAAAGAAGATCATTCCCAAGTCAAAACAGTATGTGATTTCTGTAATTGTCAACAAACATGGCATTTTGATAAATTATATATCTGATGCTACTTTTCTGGCTGATGGAAGAGGTTTATCTAATATATGTTACACATTTTTTTGGTTGTCATTTGGCTGTAAGCTGCAAGGCAGGCTATTTGTTGCACTTTGTAACGTAGTCCTTTGTCCCAGCTTTCACACTGAAGAGTGTCATCACTGGAAGGAAATCCAGGGAAGAAAATATAGGGAAAAAAATATAAGGAAGAAAAGAGAAACATGTATGGGATACTGGCAGATAGTTATTTTGTCTTCTTCTGGTGGGTTGTCCTGGTTTCAGCTGGGATAGAGTTAATTGTCTTCCTAGTAGCTGGTACAGTGCTATGTTTTGAGTTCAGTATGCAGAAGAATGTTGATAACACTGATGTTTTCAGTTCTTGCTAAGTAGTGTTTAGTCTAAAGTCAAGGATTTTTCAGCTTCTCATGCCCAGCCAGCAAGAAGGCTGGAGGGGCACAAGAAGTTAGGAGGGGACACAGCCAGGGCAGCTGACCCAAACTGGCCAACGGGGTATTCCATACCGTGTGATGTCATGCCCAGTGTATAAACTGGGGGGAGTTGGCCTGGGGGTGGATCGCTGCTCGGGAACTAACTGAGCATCGGTCGGCGAGTGGTAAGCAGTTGCACTGCACATCATTTGTACATTCCAATCCTTTTATTATTACTGCTCTCATTTTATTAGTGTTATCATTACCATTATTAGTTTCTTCTTTTCTGTTCTATTAAACCATTCTTATCTCAACCCACGAGTTTTACTTCTTTTCCCGATTTTCTCCCCCATCCCACTGGGTGAGGAGGAAGTGAGTGAGTGGCTGCCTGGTGCTTAGTTGCTGGCTGGGGTTAAACAACGCCATGGGTGCTTAACAAGGTGTGAGCAAGGCTTTGCACTTGCTGTCACATGCAGCCAGCCCGCCATAGAAATAAGGGCACTGCAAACATAAGAGATGAGACAAGCAGTTAATGGTTCGATGTAGATGTATTTTCTTCCTTTTTGTCAGTGCCCACATACCAATTTGTCAGATTCAGTGCTTCAGTTAACACCTGAAATACAGATAGCAACAGCAAGTTAGAAGTGCCGGTGACGTCTTGCATTTTCAATGCATGACAGAAGTTTAACACCAATTGCTAGCCCAAGTAATTAAATATTACTTGTGTTCTTCAGGTAAGATGAGTTTGCTGTGTGACAGAATAAAAGGCGCATTTATTAAGGAAGCTGGTGTAAGGTGATGAGATCTGCCAAAGAGCTAACGAGACTCTGAAGCTGTTTAAGTAATAGACTACTTGGCCTTAACTATGTTATCTTAGAAATTTCATAGGCATCCTAAAAAGACATTTCCTAGGGAAACTTTCAGTATAGCATACTATTTCACACATGCTGAAACAACATGAGAGATTGCCAGTTAACTGTTAATAAGGATTTTTTTAAAATCCAGTTATCTACAACTCTAGGTTGTACAGGGGGATTTTATGAATGTGCATAAATACCTGAAGGGAGGATGCAAAGAGGACGGAGCCAGGCTCTTTTCAGTGGTGCCCAGTGACAGGACCAGAGGAAAGAGGCACAAACTGAAACACAGGAGGATCCAGGAGAACATTAAGAAATACCTTTTGGCTGTGAGGGTGACTAAGCACTGCTACAAGTTGCTCAGGGAGGTTGTGGAGGCTCCATCCTTGGACATACGCAAAACCTGTCTGGACATGGTCCTGGGCAACCAGCTCTCGGTGGCCCTACTTGAGCAGGGGGGTTGGACCAAATGACCTCCAGAGGTCTCCTCCAACCTCAACCATTCTGTGATAGGTGAGATGTTGTATGTTCTGGCAAGGAACCTAAATTTTTCATTGCTGACTTCTGCATTACTGTGATACAGCTGTACAGAAAAATTGTGAAATGCTAACAGAAAGTGAAGATCACAGTCAGTGATATTTTCCTGTTATATATGCAGATACTACATTTAAACTCTTCTACTCAGTTCCCCCATTTTTTGTGTGCTTTTAGTGCATAACCATTCTCTATTTACTGCCAACTAGGACATAGCAATTGATATTTGTGGTACCTACAGAAATACGGCAAAGGATTAAGGATTATAGGATCTTACTGCCAACAAGTTAGCTGTAGTTTCTCAGAGCTTAAAGTGCATACATATCTTAGTTCCACTACTTTGTGCAGTCTGAAAATTTCAGGGTATTTTATTAGGTTCCACTTTCATCACTAGCTTGAAATACCAGTGGGAGGCAGGAGAGAAGAAAGCTTTGATTCTGTAGCACAGATTGACTGGCAAACTGAGGTGCACATTGCACAGTTCAAAAAGCACATATAACCTGCAGAAAAGGATGTTGTCTTAAATAAAGCACTCTTGTAACCTGATGAGAGGGGAGGGGGAAGTAGGGGAAGAGAAGGAAGGATGTAGTGGATATTGTATTTCTGGCTTGAATTTTAGTATTTGTTCTCTACTTCTGTCGTCTACCAGCTAACCCAAGGATGTGTCAGGTTATTTTAAATTTCCTCTTGGAAATTTTTTCTCCATTGTTTATTGTAAGCCTCTTGTTCACAACTGAAAGTCTTTTCTAATTTCTACTGTTTGGCATAAACTCCTGACCGCTGGCCGGCAGGCAGGCAGACCTCGGATCCTGTGGCAGCTGAACTACTAAAACGTGCTTTTTCCGTCTTGTTCTAGACAGCACCCAGTTTCCAGGTTCAAGGACAAATTAACTTACGTTTGTTCAAGAGATAGGACAAAGTTAGAGCTAATGCCAGTTCTTTCCAAGTGTATTTTGGATTGCTGCCCTTCTCTGAGATGTTGCTCTACTTTTAAAGACCAAAAATGCAAGTTTAAGTGAAAAATAAAATTAGTCTGACTAATAAATACATGATCTTGAACTCACCCCTTATGCAAATGACTCAAATTATGCTGTGACAAAAAAGAGGTATTTAATGATTTGGTTTCACAGAATTAAAGAGTAATATGCGCACATTATTTTGGCCCAATTCCTTTATGAAAGAAGTGAGTGGGGTACACTATTTTTATATATGCTCTTCAGTTATCTTGCAACTGTAATTTAACTTTCTTTCCTCATTAGATAAATTTCTGGACACCTAGGTAGACTTAGTAAGCCTACAACTTGATTTGGACAACACAGTGCTGTCTGTTACAGAAGTGGGGTTGACAGTGATTCTGACAGTTCTCTCGCCCAAAGTTACGGAAAGGTTTCCTTAACCAGTATTAGTTACCCCGAATGGAAGTAAAAAAATCTAAAGTAGTCCCAGCATAAATATACTGGATAGATATTTGCCTTAACAACAATAAGTTACGAGGATTATAGACAAGTTTCCCAAAAATGTTAAGCTTCTAAATCCAACTTTAGACTTCTAAGTAAGCTGTTTCCCAAAAGTGCTGAACCTGCAGCAGTTCCCATTGAATGCTCAGGCTTGTAAATGCATGACTGAGAGGCACGATGGCAATATCAAAGGGGAAAGGCAGTTGCTTTAAAAAAACTGGCACAGTATGCTTTTATAATATACAGCTACACTCCACAGTTTACACCACCAAAGTTGAAATATTTGTTTTACAGCCAGCAAAACTGAGCTCACTTCCAAAAGATTTCTCTGATGTCCCACTGAAGGAGGGAATAGTATCTAAAATATGGGAAGTTGGTAGCTTCACATTTGTGCTAGAAAGCTGCTCTAAGAAGGCGGCAACACTAAATGCCCTACCTTGCTTTTCCTAAATAAATAAAAAAAAATCTGCAATTAAAGAACTGATTTAAAAGAGGTAGACTCTCACTAATGCAGATTATTTACCCTTGGTAGAAGAGATAAAGCATATCCTACTGAAACCATATATGCACTAAATGAAAGGCTATACTCAGAAATTTGTATAGCAGGTCTTAAAATGGCCTCAAACAACTTGGAGATTGAACTACAGTCTGCTTTTTAAACAGCTGCATTTTTAAACTTCAAAAAGTTTTAGTTAAAAAGTAACAGAATAGTTAAAAAAATTGACTATGTTCTTCAAAAGCTTTTATTAATTCACTATTCATGTCATGATTTAATAGGAAAAGGTTGCCCTCTCTCGGTCGTAGCAGAAATAATTCCAGAGGCAATCTACTACTAGCATAGTTGAGCTAGACCTGCATTTGTAGTAGTGGTCTACTGCCTTGTAAAAAAGTGCCTTGTAGTGTCCTGCCTTCTAAAAAAATCCCCACCTTTCTGCCAGATAGCAATTGTTTGATAATTCAGTGCTAGTCTTCCTGTAATTTGGGGGCAGGAGTTTCCTCTGCTTGTCTTTAGAATTGTGCAACGGAAAACAAATGTCAGTGACTAAAAAATATCTGCACTGTTCCTCACGCTGCTACCATATTCCTGTTTCTGTGATCTTCCATTGTCAAGGAATGAAAAGAAATACTGAGAACATAACAGGAGCTCCATGCATTTGGAAAACTACCATCTTTCCCATATCAAATTTTGCATAAAACTTTAAGTTGAAGTTATATTCAACTAAATTCTACTTTCTGAAGTCCTATTGTTTATATATAGAAAACTTAAGTAAATTATCATAGTAAGACATTTAGTAAAGACTCTGAAACTTCACTATGGGCCTAGGGGTTTTGTTTTGCTTTCTGTCTTCTGTGAGCAAATTGTTGAAAGGAATCAATGTCGCCACCTCTGAGAACAATTTGCTTCTGTAACCATTCCTGTATTAACAGAGTTTTCTGGTGTCATGTGCTTGCTTGGTGCCCTGGGTTCAGCTGGGATAGAGTTAATTTTTACAGGAACCTGGGAGGTTGGGGGCATAGCCGGGGCAGCTGACCTGAACTAGCCCAGGAGCTGTTCCATACCATGTGCCACCATCCCCAGTATATAAATGGGGAGCGGGCGGGGGGGGCTCTCGACTGTCGGTGGAGGAAGTGGCGGAGCGGTTGCACTGTGCATCACTCCTTTTGTATACTCTTTTATTAGTACACTTGTTGTTGTTGCAACTTCTCTTTTTTTGTTGTTGTCCCAATAAACTGCCCTTATCTCAACCCTCGAGTTCCGTCTGGTTTTTTTCCCCTTTTCTCTCCTCCGATTCTCCCCCCATCCCACCGGAGGGGGGTGGGAGGAGTGGGCGAGCGGCTGCGTGGTCCTTTGTTACCGGCTGGGCTGGAACCACGACGCTTGGTAAATGCAGATATCTCACTAGGTATTTGGCTCGATGCCTTCACTGCTTTAGAAATGGTTTGGAGATTGGCTTTCTGATTAGAATAATTATGTTCATTTTTATTTTTGGTTTACTTGCCAAATACTTGGACTCAAAGCTACTTCCTGCTTGTTCGTATTTTGTAGGCCATAGACTAGTCATAGGATGCTTGTTTTTCATGGCAAGATTGCAATGATACATGATCAAAAGAAGTAGTATTAGAATGTCTTGCAGTTCTACCCCATGCCCTAGAATGGGAATGCACTGAAAAGGTTGAACATGTTTGATTTAAACTGTAGTTTCTTTCTTATATAACAACAACAGATTCACAACATCATAAACAGTAACTCTTTGCAAATATGCTATAAGCAATTCATAATATTTGCCCCCTCCACCACAATTATCTGATACCAGTAAGAGACATTTCTGCCTTGTCCAGGGATGTATGACCACCATATAATTAGATCTATATTAGGAACTGATAGTTCATAGTGTAGTGCTTTGGATGATATGGTAACCAAACCTTAAAAAAAAAGACTAGCCAAAAAAAAAGAAGTTTACGAAAGATTTACATGTGAGGAAGGAAACCATTCTGCGCACAAAAACCATACTTGCAGATAGAGATGGGTAATAGGAAAAGAAGAAGCCTGAGTGAAATTCTTAGGAAGCTTGAAGTTTGTTTGAAACTTCTTAGAAAATATGATGTGGTACAACACCAGCACTGCAGAAACCCTTCGCTACAAGCTCTGCAAAGGGAGCAATATTATCAATTCTGAAGGACTATTTTTCAATTCCTAGCTGTGTTAAAATCAGATTTATCCTTAGAATATCTGTCTAGGTCTGAAGCAGCATTAACCTTCCATTTAGGAGATGTATCACTCTGAAAAAAGGGAGAAGTTTTATTAAAGTGAGCAGGCTGTTAGTAAAAAAGAGACGGAATTGCAGTATTAAGTAACATAAAAACAAGTTAAGTAATATAGTGTTTACAATTATGGGCACAAATTTAAAGCTTCTATTTGTCCACAAACAAGTCCCAGATAACCCAAAGACAGTTCTACCTGAGGAGACATTTATTAGCACTTCTGTAGTCAGCAAAGAGGCCAGGATGGTGTGGTGCCTCTACAGTGTGTTCACTCTGTGGACATGGAAGAGCCCAAATCTGGTGACATGTAGGCAGGGTACAACTGCCATTCAAACCCTCTTTGGTGAATGAACTATAGGTATTGTGCACCAATGACAAAGAGAGAGAACAAAGTTTCTATAGGTGCCAGCTGATAAAAGGACTATATTGAATGATAAAGTTTTAACACTATGTTCTGAAAGCTGTTCTTTATTACAGCACTCTACCATTACTTTATTGTACATACCGCTGGTGTGTTGTAATACAATATTATTGTAGGGGAAACTGTACAATTTCCTCTATAGATGTAAATATTTGCTGGAACAAAGTCTTCCTGACAAAAACATCATTAAAGAATTCTCAAGCAATTCAGTGTCAATTAGATGAGATAATGCTTTTTTGTTTAAAGACTTGCTTTAAAGCAATAACCTGTCTTATAGATTGAAAGATTAGTATGTATGAAGTAAGCTGGAAGAATAAATCCCATATATAGCCAGTACATATCAACTTATCGTCAGTGTGGGCAAGCACACCACGCAGACACAGACAATCATTCACATCTTTCTTTTCATGAAGCAGCAGTATGTGAGCTCAGTCACACTCCAGATAAACTGTCTGCAAGAAGACTTACTGAATACACTAAATTCTTAGTTGAAATGATTAAACACAGCATTCAGCTCATGCTCTAAAAACAAAGCCAATAAATACACACACAGACGCAAGTCACTCAGTTCCCCCGCTGCAAATTTTGAATCATGTAGTAGCTGCAGTTTTCTTAGCGCATCCCAAAATGCGTGGCACATAAATCTGGGGTGTTTTCTTTTTAAACACATATCCTCTTATTTTCTCCCCCTCCCTATATTGTGTGAGGAAATTCTACTACTGTTAGCATATGTTGTAGCAAATTTAAACAGCGCTAAAAGTTTTATACACAGCAATCTAACAGTAAAAAGTTTGGGTATTCCAGTATCTTTTAAAACTAGGTTTGCAATCTTTTAAATAAGGGATGTGTATGTCTTTGAAGTATTTTCTCAGCTTTCTCGTTAAATATTGCAGTTTTATGAGTCATGTTTTTTTCTGATGTAAGTATTCAAAAAAGAGTCAGCTTTCGTATCTTAACAGGAAATTTGATAAATATTTGTGGCAAAAGTGGGAAATAAAAACTGCAAGGAAATAAAATACTTTTCTTTCTGCGCTTCCAGAAGATGAGTGCTCTGTGTCTGGGTAAGGGGATGTTCCCAAGCCCAGGGGTGCTCGTGGGTCCCCCCACCTCCGTCTCCCACCTCTGCCTGGTGTCGGACCCCCTCTGCAAGCTGCCCGGGAAGCCAGCAGGACACATGGCCACCAGGTGCAGAGCTGAAAGCTTCCACCCATCCCATGAACTGATTTAGTGCTCTGATGGGCTGAGAAAGCGCCAGAAGAAGTCATGAGGAAGGAGGCTTTTTATTAAAAAAATTTAGATGGGCTTCACTGCTGGGCAAGCTGGAGAGGAGGAGATCTTGTGAGTGAGGGAGAAGCATCCTCCTGTCCCTGCTCCTGGTGCTGTCACCTCCCACCCCGAGATCTTGTGCACAGAATCCCAGTCCTCCTCCGCCATGCTCTTATCCAGTGCAAGAGCTAGGACGCGTTAAATAAAAGTAGACAATGAAGGTTCTTCATGCGAGGTGTAAATTTGTGGGATTCCCTGCTAAGGATGCTAGAAATCTGCATGGTTCACAGGGCTATTAGAACAGAATTTCAGCAAGGGCTATTGAATATGTAGGCATCACTTCCAACCATGTGTGCAAGGGTGCAGATTGTTTGAGGCTGTGCAGATAGTCAGCTGGAGTAGCTGTGTCCCATAGTCTGTTTGGTCTGGCTAAACACCTATGGGCCTCAGCTGTCAATCATCTTGTAGATAGAAATGTATTTAAGGGAAAACCTTGTTTATCCATACAGAAGCAAAGTTTCCCCCCTCAAAAAAGTAGCACAAATACATGCTGGATAGCAACAGCTGCTCTAACTACAGCATGACTAACCCATCACTTTTCTCGCCAACCACTTCTTCCTTCCTTAGAGATCTGCATCCTCTGATTTATTTTGCTGCCTGTTATCTCTTAAAGTCAATACATTTAAAAAATAGTTACTGCGTGAAATATAGCACTTCAAAGCAGATCCTGAGTCTGAGGTAAAGCTCTCCCTCATATTGCTCATTTTCATCCAGGAATCTAAATATTAGCAGATCTGATGTACAGATTTCTGTTTCTTGTGTCTCAGGATGCTTCTCACTGAGACCTTTCTCTGTTCTACTCAGCCAGAAGCAGAGGTTTACACCTGCGCATTCTTCAGGGCACAGTTTTAGCAAAAACATCTTGTAAGTACTAGTATTACTACTTCCTCACTGCTTTCCATTTTTTATGTTATTTTATTTTAAAAAGCAGACTGCACCCTGCCTCTCCCCTTTCCCAAGAAAGACATTTTGGTACAGTGGTAATATGAAGACACTACCTTGTTACCAACAATAAAGATAACACACCATCAGGTTATAGACGGGACAACACAGTACTGAAGAGGTAAAAAATAATCATGTAGCCCACTGTTGAGTACAAAGGTGTAGTGCTTTTTCATAAGGTGCTGTAGGACAGGACAGACAGGGAGCATAAAGCAGCATCGTAAGTTTGCAGCACAGCTAACATTTTGTAATAACGTAGATAGATAGATTATAAAGAGTCATCACTATGTACAAGTTTAATCTACAGTACTCCAGGTTGTAATTAGAGTTTTGACTTCCAGGACTTCTGGGCAATTTTAAATTTTAGTACAATATTGCAGGTTATCATATTTTTCATTTAATAAAACTTGTATCATCATAGCTATTATAAAAGCCTTCCATAACCAGTCTTAATATCAGTGACATCACTGAAGAAATATAAACAGGACAAGCAGCATTTTTCCTTGGGAACCAATCTTTAGGGAAAAAATGGCCTAAGTTACCAAAACTTTTTTTTAAAAGGTAAAGCACCCGCCCCCCCCCCCCATATTTCAGAGAACATGTTCCCCTAATTCTGTGCACTTGGTTATGGAAGTGCTACTCTATCATGCAGTGACTTCAGAGAGTTCCTTAAATTGCTACCCATTTCATGAAAAAATAGCATTTTTTTAATCTTATAGCTGTAGAGAATAGGCTAGCAACCACTGACAACTAAAATAATTTAAAACCAATGCAGTTACTCAGATTTACTTTCTGTGCCACTGAAAAAACTTGGCCCTCTGCATTCTCAAAAGCAACAAACATCTTATAAAAAAATAATGGAATAATGTGAAGAATATCAGTTGTCCCACATCTGTCATTAATACTTTTGTGTAAAGTATTAATGTAAAAAAGGACCAGTGTAATATTTTCGGATCACATTTTTCTGACATAAAGGTGGAGATTTTTCTTGATTGGTCCCTCTTCTAGGTAAGGCAACAATTTACATTGAAGACAAAATTCAATCTTATGTTAGCTGACAGCCAACACACTTCTGAAGATACCCAAAATATCTTCATGTTGTTGCCTACTCATTACAGTAAAATTTTAATTGGAGCTCTAGACAAGCTAATTTAAGCTGGCACCTCTGATTCTTTTGGCTTAGAAGCTTATTCTGATGTGACCCTGATGCTGATATTGAAGATAGCAAAGCATGTGTATTTGAAGTGCTGTGAGAATTACAGTGAAAATTAACTAAGTTTGCAGGGTGGCAGTGGATAAAAGAGAGGCTTTCAAATGTAAAATACCTTCTTTCCTCCCTGACTGTGAAGTGAGTTGAGATTAAATTTTGCCTTATGTTGCCTGCACTTCCAGGAAACTAAAGTTTACCAGCTAAATTCTAATGAAGTGACTTATTTTTAGCTGAGAAAAGCTCCCCAGAGAAACAATGAGCCATGATTTCCGTTTCACATTTGCTGTGAGACTTATGAGCTATTTAGGATCCTTTGGGGTTGCTGTGATGGCGTAGAGGTTCCTGGTAGGTCAGCCAGCACTGAGGCATCAAATACAATGTCCACAACACTGTTAAGCACATGGAGAGGTGTTAATTGTCAAAGAAAGGAAGATGCATTGACCATAGCACAAACAAGCAAACAAAAAACTACTTTCTATCATTATTTGGAATATTTA
Organism: Haliaeetus albicilla; assembly: GCF_947461875.1. NCBI lineage: Eukaryota > Metazoa > Chordata > Aves > Accipitriformes > Accipitridae > Haliaeetus > Haliaeetus albicilla. Next base: position 60,041,658 of record NC_091483.1, read on the forward strand.
CGGGTATAGCCATTTGACCAGACAGACTAATGTACACCTACAAAAGTCAGAAAATAGCAAAAAGGGTTGGAAGAAAGAGAGAAGGACTGAATGAGACAAAATCCCAGGTGTCAATAGGGCATTTCTCCACAGAATTATATACTATAGATCGGTTTTCTGTTAATCACCTACTGGAAGTATTACAGCCCTTTGAACACAGAAACAATCAGCAGTATAAGCTTTACTTATCTGTACAAAAGTGGGGGAAAAACCCAAGAATGCACAAAGGAGCAAAAGTAATCCCTCTCCCCACCATATTCACCACCCTACGTTGACCTGAAAACACTACTATCCCCTACTCGAAAAGGCTTGTAGGCAGCTATCTGTGTAACAGGCAAGGATCACATGCCAACGTTTACTCAGCTGATTAAACCACAAGCTCTTGGCGTGGCTATATTGGAGCTGGTAACCTTTTCGGCTGCTAAAATAGATCCGTGTTCCTATTTTAAGGTGCAGAGCTCCTTGCTCTGCAATGCTCAGCTGAAAACATGCAGGCAGCATCTCCCCTCCTTTGCTGAAGCACAATGTCCTGCTTCGGAAACCCCCTGATTCCACTTGATTGCTGACAAGTTTTGTTCTCATCCATTCTCATGGGTTCCCTTGAGCACCATAATGTGTTTCCACGTCAGCTTTAGCAATGACGACCACTGACAGTGTGGCCATTAATCAGCTCTTGCTCCCCTTCCTGTTACTCTGATCACAATTCTCTTTTTTTTCCAGCTCTGATACTATCAGTGGCCCCACAAGAAACAGCAAAATTTATCTGTATAATTTGCCTCCTAACAGCAAAATATAATTCAAACTATTGCTTACTCTTCTGCTAGATTTCAGCTGCTTTTCAACTCCAAATTGCAGGAAAGGCGGAGTAAAAAGCTGTGTTGCTTTTAACCACAGATGTAAATTTATGGCAAACGCCAGCTTCACTAGCATCTCTTAGACTCTAACTGATACTCCAGTTTCTCTGAGCTGCCCAAGGGGCTAGTCATCCTCCTGCATCCAAGGCCTCCTGCAACCCATAAAAACCAGTCAGGCAAAAAGGCAGGAGAAGGGGCTGAGAGGGAAGCAGCAAAAAGTATTAACACTAAGTTTACAGAGTGTTACTGCCTGATGGTATTTTCTCTTGACAGAACTTACCCCACTGGGTAAAGTTTTACCTAACACAAATTGGAGGTTGATTTTTCTTTCAAAAAAGGGTATTTCATATTCTAAAGGGGAAAAAAAAAATCCTCTTGTCAGAGTTCCTTGCAGCGAAGGATTAAGTGAAGGATCTAACCTTAGACAGCAGCACTGTTTTGATTTGGATTGCACTGTGATGTTACTGTGGTATATGGACAAACACCATTGGAAAAAAATGCCTTTGCTTTTTTTCGGTCAAAATATTTTGAACTGAAGGAATGTGAAAATATTCAGCAGGACCTTCTTACCTTTACCATAGGACCTCAGTAGCTGAGACAAGATTACATTTTATAAACATCAGATGGAAATCCTGATTATGGCTTCTATTTGTAGTGTGCTATCACCAGAAGCAAGTATTTGGACACACAAGGCCTTTTGTTGGCTTAAGACTCTTAAGGGATACTATGGAATAATTTGGGTGTTTACTTTAGGAGGCTGAATAAAGGTCAAATGAATCCTTAGAAAAAAATCTCTAGTACCATATACTACTTATATGTTCCTTGTGAAGTGATTTAAGAATCTAGGATTTTTACCTAACACAATTCTAGGTGATAATATTTCTCTATAATATATTATACATTATACATATGATAGATATATATATATATATATCACATATCATACAGATATTATAGAGAGATATAATATATTGGATCTATCTAGGCACTGATATAACTCTAGGCAATGAATTTCCTGAGGAAGGCTATGTTAAATAGTGTTCCTGCAATAATGACAATTAAGGATATAACTGTTACAGAGTAGTGTTTGGTGTACATAGTGATTCACACAAAAAATATCCTTTATAAGTCTGTCCTCATCTGAATGTATTAATATTATCTGCACCATTCTGAGATAATGCTTTGCAAGTCTAGGCTGGTTATAAAGCAATTTTGCTTGTACGTTTTCACTCCCGCCCCCATTTCCATTAGAAAATACTCTGGCAGGAAGAAACTGATTTGCTTTGTACCAAAGCTGGGGTTTTCCTGAAAATAAAAAGCAAAAACACTTAATCAGAAACATTTGACTTAAATATTTCTTTGAAACTATTAGTAAGGAAAAAAGAAAGATAAGCTATGGAGGAGTTTCTTTTCTTTTTTTTCCCAGTAGTTCAGCATTTGCTATATTCTCTCAGAACACTGGAACTACATATTCTGGCAGTGTGTTAAATCATCAAACTATGCAATGGTTTGAGACCTTGACATGGTTTTAAGTATAAAAAAATCTTCAAATAATCATTGGGGTAGCAGGAAAGAAAGAAAATTACTGTATATCCTTGTGATTAGGACACAAGATACTGCTGTCTAGTTTCTGCTGCTCTGAAGATCTGGCTAGCTGTATGAAGCAGAACAACATCCACAACAGAAAAAGAGCAGCCAACCTCAGCTTCCACAACTCTTTGATTAAGGCTCTGATTAACAAAGCAGGACCTATGGATTTAAGTAATTTCAGATCCAGAAGGAAATCAAACAACTTGTCCACATCCATAAGGAAGGCTAACACGCTGGGCTTTTTGATTAAAAAGTGTCACCTCCCTCTGTGAACGTGTGAACCTGATCCCACCTTTTGCAGTATGTTTTCTCAGTCATCATACTACAACAAGTTTGACTGCATTTAATAAACAGTTTGGGAATATCTGGAATCATGTATTTTAATGAATTTACTATTCACCCCTGCCCTCCCCCCACATCACCCTAGCCAAAAGAAACTAACTTGCTAAGACTTGATATGTATGGGCATGTATTAACCAAAAAAATCAATTAAACTACAAGATGTTTTTCATATTAATTTAATTATCACACACCTATTAAAATCCTGTAAAAGATACTTATCTCAAATCCTGTGGCAAGGGTAGGTGATACAGCAGAGTAACCAGGACAATTAACAAGACCATGTGCTCCACACAAAACATAGAAGATGAGCAGGTCCTTTATCTACTGTTTGAGAACACAACCTACTTGTTTCTTTTTAAAAAAAGTATGCTGCCTTCTGGTAACAAAATTATTGTTTAAGTGGAACTTGTATCGAAGTTAACCACTACTGTTTTTGAAAGTATGACACTAAAGATAGGTGAGATCTACAATGGGCTTAATTTAACCAGGGCAGGCCCAGGTTTGTGACACCAGGATCTTTCCTAATGCCACAAGATTCTCTTCAAAGAACACAGCACCAGAGTCCATTTTGCTTGCTGAGCCTTCTCCTTTTTCCCCAGAGTGACTCTCACAACACTCCCGCTGCCCTTTGGCACTAGCTATTTGCTGATTACACTTTTTTCTGTCCCCAGTGAAAATTCTCATTAATTTAAAGCAAATACGAAATAGAAGATTAGTCTATAGATAATACATTTTTGGGGGGGGGAGGAAGATTGCACTTCTCAGAATTACATATTGTACCTTTTTAAAGCCATCACAAACACTTATTGTTCATGAGCTGTTAAACCAAAAACTATTCTGACTTAATCATGCTTCAGATCTCAGCTTTGTCCTGATATGAAAAAGAAAAAACTGCCAAAACCTCCTAAGTCCTCACAGTCAGGGGACTTTACTTCCTGACCAGCTCTAGGAAGCTGCTCCTTCCACTGAGTTTTCCCTAGACTCTAAGCCACCTGCCTCTCCCACCCCCATCCAGCCCCTGATTCCCTCTCAGTCTTCCAAACTTAATCAACTGCTGAATCAACTGTGCTTCAGATCCACATTCCCAGGTAGTTGATCCAACAAGGTCTTGTCAGTACAATGAAAACTTTGTGTATCAGAAATCAGCTAGGACTTCACTAGCTCTTCTCATTTCAATCCTTGTCAATAAACTATTCTGCGTCTTCCAGAGAAAAAGAGTTACGGCAAGATGCTACCTTGGTCTGAAGATGACTGCACAGCTGGGCTTAGAGAAGGCAAGATAAGGAGCTGCAGAAATTCCCAATACTCATATTATTTTAGGTAATCCAAAACATTTTCTGCCAGAAAAGAACCAAAATAATACTTAGCATGTTACATTTAATAAGCATCCATACTACCACATCCACTGTATATCTTACTGTATTCCAGCTTTTATATTTTTCTAACTTTATTTGTGTACAACTGCTTTTAAGTGTGGTCTGGCTCTAAATGCTTGGTGACCTACCAGGGATTATACATGTAAATAGAAATACTGTTGTGAATACAATGGACTGGAATTCATATCAGATCTGTTCCCTCTCCCTACAGTTTTTCAGTCTGTATGTGGCTTCTGATCTGAAGACCTTTGTATAAAAAGCAGTGGAAATAAACAGGTCTAACAAAAGTTGAAGTTTATCTCAACAGATCTGTTCTTGACTGAGCTTTAAACTGAATTTCTTGCATGCAAACTTGGTAAGTCATATTTGCATAAAGCAGAGTGTGCTTCTGAAATCTTGGAGGAAAGAAAAGCTGTCCTCTACATACTAAGACTTTAAATTGTAATTTATTGATTACTTTCTTGGCTCTGGGCTTTTACCCTCACAATATATTCATACTTAAGGAGATTAAATATGGCAGCTAATAGTTTGGTCAACCAGCATGAGAAGCCTAACCAGATCAGGTTAACAGATCACTTTCCAGATTTTTATCCTTGGAAAATGTATGAGGAACTGTTACCACAGTAGTGTGACTTACATTTTTCCTTAATAGTTCCAGTTTCAGTATTATTTTGAAGGAATGTTCTATTCCACCTGCACAGTCAGCACACTCAAATTAAAGTAGGGCTTTTTATGAGGAAGTGAGCCTCTAAGCCAATAATTGAAGAACTTAAGTCCTTTCCTAGGGGTCTCTTGGAGGTCTACATCTTTTTTCTTCCAGGAAATTAAGTTCATAATTCCTAGAATTAGATTCTAAATTTTCTGGAAAATATTACTTATGAGTGACTAAGGACTGAGAAAGCCACTTCTGAGATGAGGATTGAGAAATCCTCAAAAGTGGCTAGGCAGCATACAGCTAAGCGTAAATGTTGCTGACAGGCCAGGACCATAAATCTCGAGATGTGAATGCCAAACAGATATATTTATGCTGTACCTCCTTATTAGTTTACTGCCATTGTATTCTCGTTGCCTGGTTTTTGTTATGAATACAATCTTCCACAGGTTAAATTTTTTTGTGTGTATTCAACAATAAAGGTGCATGTGGCATAATCTGTACAAATTACCACTATTTGGCTACCTTTTTTAGTCTTATGTCAGGCCAATATGGAAAAAAAAATCAAAATGCTCTTTATGCATTTTACAAAAAGAAAAATTTCATGAAATCAGAAGGCAGCAAATGTATTACAAAGTTACTTTTTGAAGTCCATGGTAGCATATTTGCCATTACTAATCACTTCCTATAGGGATTTAACTGCTATCTCTCATACGGCTCTGGAGACAGAGGACTGCTTTAGAATGATTGGTGTATAAAAAGCCAGAAAGTGGTGAGAGCCAAGCAGTCCATTTCTACTGAAGAGCAAATCTCTTTGTTGCATTTGGGCAAAGTCACTCCTGAATTATCTATTATATGGACACTTGATTAATACTTATACTTTATAAAATATTTTGTTACTCTCCTTTTCAAATAAATTCAGTACTATCATATTATAGGACAGGCAGTTTGTTATTGAAGATCAAATCTTAGAAGCTAGGGAGACTTACTTCAAATCTTACCTGAAGTTTTGAACATTAAAAATCATTTAACTTGAAAGAAATCCAGCTTTCAGTTAATCTGTTTTCTTAATACGAACAGTGATAGAGACGATGAGGCTAACAAGTATCTTCAAACTGGCTGGATAAAACAAATTAATATAATTTGGTTAATTAGAATATCCAGGCTTTTTAATTTGTACTGATCTTCTTACTAGCTCTGGGAATTGGGAAACATTTGCAATGCAACACACACTGCAAGTCTGTCCTAGGCAGAAGATGGGGAGGGACTCCACTCAGAAATACTTTCTGCCCCCCTTTACACAGCCAGCCAAAGTCACTGCAGAGCCAAGAAGCAGTTCCAGATTTCCACGCACGTGTCTCCATGCATCCTTCCTGCTTCCCTGGTTGCCGAAATGCAAAATCCATCTATGGATGCTGCCAAAATGATTAGAGATGAATCAAAGTATTAATAGAAAATTTCTACTTCTAAATTTCCTTTCGTATGTACATATATAGCTTTAGGCATACAGACTTGTGAATGTGCTATTTGTAATAAGGCCATTAATGAAGACAATTATTTCATGCTTAGTGACTTCACACAATACTACTGGGATTTCTTAGTCTTCCACCCACCAGTATTGTTGAATTCCCCCTGAGTACTTGCCCAGCTGTGACAAATTCAGACTCTGCCACATTAATTCATAATAATGTATGAATGGGGAATGGGAACCAGTGGATTTTGGTTTCGTTACTGCAGACCTTTGCTTCACTTTTAATTTACTTAAAACAAGCATTACAATCTAAAACCTTAATATAGTATTTACACGCTGATTTTTACTTACTAACTATTGTGTGATAAATGCCTTAACAACTGTGCCAACATAAAACCCAGGAAAAAGCTGCCATTTGTAGGGACTTGGTCTGCTTTGTGCTACTTCAGTTTCTGCCTCTACCACACACCAAGCAAGCCACCCTACACATTGTATATTCAGAATATGGTTCTCCACAACATTCAAAACCACTAGTCTTCTTTCAGAACTCCTTCCAGTGTAGGATGGACTTTGTTCTTTTCCTGTAGTCCTCTTGTCAAGCTCAGAAGCTGATTTGGTACTTGCTCAAGATCCTCTCTTTTCCCTGTGTTCCAAGAAGCTGATCTAATAACATGCAACTCCTTATATTCCACTGAAGCCCAAACCTGTTGATTAACTTAAGAGGCAACTGAGCTTCCTAAGAGCTGTAGCTTTAAGCCTTTAAAGTTTCCCAGGCATTGAAGGCACATCTGTTTTGATGCCTAGGACCTAGCTAATACCAAATCATGCCTAAACCCGATCAGAATCCAGAACATCAACATTCCTCTCCTTCAGTCCCCTGAGGAGAGCTCTATCTCTATCTACCAGGCATTCTCAGGGAACTCCTACCGAGCATCAACAGGATCTGGCGTCTCAGAAAATGTAATGGCAACCACAACAGTTTTAAGAATTAAAGCTAATTGCACCACTTCCCTCTTTATTCCCTACCGTGATTGCTATAATGTTAAGGGCTGGCATCCTGGAGGGATATGCTAGGCTCCAATTCTTGTTTTCAGTACGTTTTTTTTCAATCCACACGCAGATGATTGTAAAGTATTGGCTCTGTCCTTGGGACAGCATCTATAACCTTACTCTCTTCTCCTCAGGCAAGTAGCATAACTACTTGGCTTCAGAATCAAGTCCAGGGGTTTTTTTATTCTCTCTGGTCCAAACAAACAGATTTTATCCTTGTCAGTGTGACCCATCACAAACAAAGGGGAGACAGTCCTGACCAGACCAAAAATCTAGTGGTTAAACAGTTTCCTTGAAGGGTGGCAGCCACAACCCTGACCTTAGGTAAGTACAAATAAAACTGAATCTGAATTCCTGGTTACAAAGAAAGCCCTGTGACCTAACTGATTACATTAGAGGGACAGTATTATGAAAGAGACAGGGAGAGAAAGAGAGGGAGCTGGAGAGAGAGATTACTTCTAGAAAAACACTACCCTTATAACTTAGTTTCTCTACTGATATTTTCTCAACCTGACAGGCTGAAATCTTGTAAAAATGGGCAATTTTTCAGGTATAAAGTTCAGAATTTCAGAACAGAACTGTGTTTTCTTTACAGCTCTGTTAGGCTTTAGAGATTCATTTTTTCCATGAAAGGCAACACCTTTCAGAAATACATATACTTTCATCACCAGAAACAGTTGCATACTGGGCAAAGTGGAAAGTGGTGATTAGGAGTTTAGCTTTTAAATAGTTTGCTGGGAGTGTTCCTTACAACTTTTTCTTGACTAAAGGTTTGATGAATATAGCTGCTTTGAGTTAGATGTATCGTTCCCGAGTGTCATGGTTTAACTCCAATAGGCAGCTAAGCACCACACAGCCAAAACCAGTACACCAAGGTAGGTTATACTGTCCGGGTCCATGTATTTTATTTTATTTTTTAATATATAATTTGCCATAAACAAATACACAAGATTTCCTAGTCTTCAGATTGTAGACACACATACTAAGAAGTGGTGTCAGTCCTACAGAGATTTGTAATAGCTGTTTTATGAATGAGGAATTGAGCTTATGAATACATAAAAAAAAAAAGTCTGTCAGAAACCCAATAATTAAACTTGAGTTTTATAAATACCTAGTATCTTACTCATCAAATTATTTTGCTTCTTCCTCATCATCCCAGATCCTGAAGTTAATCTCTTTTTAACACTTCTACATTATTATTTTGCTCATTCTGATCTGTAAAGTAAACCACTGTCAGGTGAGTTACCGCTACCAAAGCAGTACTGCTTTGATGTATATGAGTGTTTTAAATACCGCCAGTATTTGGATGCAGCTTTAAAATGTTTTGGAAGTATTCTTGCCTTGAATGTATAGATAATACATACAAAGAATGCTTTTAGAAAGAACCTTCAGAAAACAAAGTAGTCCATGTCTTAACTGTGATTCCAGTAATAAAACTGAGCATTTAAATTATGTGGGAATATTTCAAAGGGTATTTCATGTGTTCAAGCTTTACTAGCACTGGCGTTGGTCAACTTTACACTGAGGTATTTGTGCATACACGTAACAGAGGGGGTTTTTATACATAATTTTATATATATATATATATATAAAAAATTAATTGTGGAATTAGCATCCTGCTCAATGATTTCCAACTTCAGTATAAAGTGTCTCGTGAAGTCATATAAAAGGGCTTGATGATGTGACATTTTCAGTGTCAGTTTCTTTGTTTTGAAGTTTAAGACCATGCCGCTTGAGATGTGAAAGCAATGGGTTCTCTGTCTTCTACTTAACTGCTGCCAATATTTTTTCTTTCTATAACTTTTACAAATGAGGATGGCTAGTTGTCTGGCCTGTTCCAGCATTCTTACTAATAAAAATGAAATCCAGAAAAAGTCTTCCAATAAAGTCAACAATGAAACAACAAAGGAATAATTAAGTAATTAATAGGACATCCTCTGAATAACATGTAAGTTAATGTGTGATTCAAAATAAAAGAACAGAGAAATACCAAGCAAAACCTACTTGCCTGTTAGTTAAAGGTCAAGAAAAGGCACATATATTTTCTAGATTTCCAGTAACAGTAGTGAGGACTTCCGAGGGAAATGCAGAAATACATAATAATACATATGAAAGAGGCAAAACCTAAACTCTTCAAAATGCATGCACAAACTAAGTACAAAATAAGATAAATAAATTTGGTTTTGAGATTAAGTGTCAAGAATTAGTAGTGGGTAAAGCCAAAGACTATTTAAAGAAGAAAATTCCTTGACTGGTTCATATTCAAAAAACTGCTTACATGTTTCCTAACTCATTGCATTCTCTAGTAATGGGAACAAACTGAAGATATGTTTTAGAAATCTTGAGGAAACAACTGACATAGATTGGGTCAATTAAACCTTATTGAAACATAGGTTTGAGTTTAAGGAAACTTTATAGTGTTTTGAGTGAGGTTTATTATTCTCCATAAAAGCTGCGAGGTGGTTTCACAGATCTTCTAGTGGCAAAGCTGATTTAAGAGTTCCCTTGTGCCCAGGGGTGTTTGTTCCAGTGGGTGAAGAAGGGCAGGAAGTTATTGCCTCAGAAATTGTGCCGATTCACTGCTTGTGGGCTGTGTTGTAAATCCAGATTATTTCTCTAATTGTTTTTTTTTAAAAAAAGCTACAATCTTTCTGAAGTCAGACAGAGACTCTGAGATAAAGCCTACCTCTGGAGAGCTTGTTTCATGGAGTCAGATTTGGTTCAGAAATCCTGCTGGATTTTGCAGTTACCTGTGAGTTGGGAGTGACAGTTGCTACACTTAACTGAAGAGAAAAGGAGGATTCCCCCTCTCCCTGAGTCTGTCTCCTTTACAACACTGAGTGCAGTTAACACAGAACCACACCCTCAAAAAAAGAGTAAATCAAAATTTAAGAGACAGAGCAGGGACAACTCAGGTGAGCAGCAGTACTTTCTGCAGGAAACCCAAGAGGAAGAAAGACTTGTTTTTATATGTGGAAAGAACCCTGTCTCCTACTGCTTAACTTCCTCTTCTGTTGAAAAGGACAATTCTGCTCATTCCTTGGTTGTTTTCTTTGTTAATAAATACGTAAGCCTCCCACTAATTCTTCAAATAAGAAGAAATCTGAGATTTCATGTTCTTGGTTATCTACTTGACTGAGAAAAGGCATTTCCAATTATAAACACTGTATTTATTAAATTCCTGAACTCCTTCAGGCTGAGCATTTGATTTGATACACAAGTTAAACTTGCCAAAAAAAAAAAAAATCAGCAATCCCTACTTATTCTGCTTATGTAGTTTATTCTGTAGATTTAGGGTTTTTTTAATTGGGCTTTAGCATTTTATTTTTATTATCTGCCGTAACTGTTTCTGATGGCTTACATCGTCTATTCTCAGGGCTGCTGTACTGCCTTTTCTATTTGGATGCTGCTGATGAGCAAATAGCAGTCAAACTCAGCTAAAGTGTTTCAGAATTTGCTTCTATGAGGACTCAACTTTGAATTGTGGAAGGGATTGTAAAATCATGCTACTAATAGATGCTAAAAATGGAAATGTAAACAAGTATCTAAACAATCAATAGAGCTCTGTCACTAGACTCAGAAAATGCTTATTCTCTGGAAAGGCCTTTTTCCTTTGTGCCCAAAAAGATAGAAGACAGCTTTTTTTTACTTTTTGCTTGTCAACATGTTTATTTCAGATACTAAATCATCCTGATCTTTTCATACATGTATCTCTGAAGAAAAAAATTTTACAGAACATAGTGGCTACAGTTTGTACCATGAATAGAGTTGACAGTCAAGCACAGAGGGAAAGGGTTAAAACTGGTTATTTCCAGAGTGCTTTATCTTTTTTAAGTGCACAAATGGTACTGACGTACTATTTTTGAGGACATAATTTTCTGCATATTTTCTTTACCAGAAAAGAAGATGGTGGGGGCTGGGGGGGGGGGGATGTCAGATGGGGTGATTGTCCCAAACAGGAAGGTAGCAGTCTGGTGTACTGAATCTAGCTGCGGATAGCTCTAGTCAGTGGCTTAGAAGGATATTTCTGCACACATCGTTGGTACCAGATAAAAAAATAATTCAAGAATGTATCTGCCTTTATAATTATTGCAATATTGTTTCTTAAATGAATGGGGTTTTTTTGCTTAGGTATTTAAAATGAACAAAAGCAAGTAAATAAATTATTTAGATTAGAATAATTTAGAGTAATATATTTGGAACTACGGGGAAGCTATAATTGCCTCTGCCTTTATATAAGAATATTACTTAGTTTCATGCCATGTCAGTAGAAAAGTTCAGTTGCAGATGCTGAAATACAAAGTGGGCCAAGGTCTAAGCACGGGAGTCAGTTTACCAGAGTGTAAATCTAAGCTGGAGTTTAGCTGTGAAGAATTAATAAAGCATGAATTTGAAGCCTTGTGGATGGGAAGAGATAATAGGGCGAGTGTGAGCAATGTCCCTACGCGCTAAGGACAGCTAATGCAGGGTCACATTTCGTTTCTGAACACTCGCAAGTCCTGGTGCAAATGCGGCAGCGGTAGCGGTGGCGGCGGCAACTTCCACGAGGCCCTGCAGCCCCTCGGGGGAAGCATACCGCCCTGCCCTTACACCAAGTAGCTTCCATGCAGCTCTGGTAACAGACTCCCCGTGGGCGTCGAGGAGCCCTGGGTGCAGAGCAACTGCCCTGCCGTATCTCCTCGGCCCTTGTGCGTAACACCACGCTAGGCCCTGGCAGCGAAGATGCTCCCGGCATGGTGAGCACGGTCACCGGGGTGGCAGAGGCAGACGAGCCTTCTCTGGCCACAGCTGAAACCCACTGGTCTCAGGGGAGACGCACCTAAACGTGCCTGGATGAGGGGCTCTGGGCGACCCCAAGAAGGTGGCACAGCTCCCCAGGTGCTCGGGAGTCATCGCGGCACGCGACAAACGCTGAGCAAGCAGGGCGAGGACTCAGCTCAGCCTGCCCAGGGCCCCTTAGGACACGATGCCCTGTCTCCATCTTGTCTCCCCGCTGCACCCCAGCATCCCAGGCTGAGGGGGGCCGAGGGCCGGCCGGGCTCAGAAAACCACGTCTAGGAGCTGCAGTATTAAACTGCTTCTGGGGGTGGGGGACAACCTCCGGAAAGTCCTCACGGGACTGCGTAAGAAACGCCTTCCCCCTTCGTCAAAGCCAGGCCCGGGCACGCTGCGCGCAGCTGCTCCGCGGGCACGGCCCCGTTCCCCCCCGCAGCAGGCCCGGGAACGCCGGCCGCCTCGCGGAGGGCGGGACGCTCCGGCGCAGCACCGCCCCGGGCCGGCGGGCTCCGCGCAGCCGCCGTGCGGGCAGGGCGCGCCCCGCCGCCGGTGGGCCGGGCCGGGCCGGGCCGGGCGGCGGCAGCGCGGCTGCCAAAGCGGAGTCAGCGCGGGCGAGGCGTCGGGTATGGCTCCGCCAGCGACGGGCGGGATCCCGCCGACTTCTCCCTCGCTGGGCCCGACGGCTGCCTGGCTGGGCAACCGCTCCGCTCTCGGTGGGTCGCTGTGGCCTCGGTCCTTCGCCGCGGGTGGGAGCTCTGTCGGAGGGGAAGCTTCAAGCCGGGACCCCCGGCCCGCTCCCCGCTCGGCGGCCCCTGAGCCTCCCGGCGGGCTCCCGCCGCCGGCTGTGACCTCGGCGGGGAGTGCGAGCTGCCGGCCGCGCCGGCCTCCCCCGCCGCTCGGGCGCCTTGGCTGACCCCGCCGCTTCTCCCCCGGGAGGCTCCCCCTTCCCCCCGCCGCCGCGGGGCCGAAGCGTTGGAGTGCCCGCGCCGCGGCCCGCTGGAGAGCCGCGGGACTGCGGCACGTCCCCGCTCCGCCCTGGCCCCTGGGCATCCCGGGCGGAGCGAGCGGGAGGAGGTCGAGGCTCCACGCTGGCAGCGGCTGAAGTTTCTCCCGCCTGCCGGCGGAGCGCGGCCGCCGTCGGTGGCGGCGCTGAGGGGGCGCTCGGGGCGGGAGCGGGGGCTCCGGGGTCCCGCTCGGGCGGGCTGGGAGAACCGCTGCGGTCTGCCTTCCCCGTGCGAGCGCCTTCAGCGGTAAAGCGGCTCCGAATGTCGCGACGGTCCCCGCCCCGGACTGTTAACTTAGTCGGGTATGGCCATGAGTTGCGGGAAAAAAGAAGGAAAGAAAAAAAACAAAGAAACCCTTACGAGCTGTACAGGCTCGAGTCTGGTAACTCCTCCGTAGTTGCTTTCACTTGAAGCAGGAGTCGGATGGCTCGCAAGATAGAAATGCGTCCAAGAATTGCTTCTCCTTCACTGTCTGTTGTGAGATTAAACTTGGCTTAGCGTTTCGGTTTTGGAAGTTCAGTTGACTGCAACCCTTGAGATCTCTGAAGAACGCTCGCACACGTAGAAGCGCCAGAGGAAGTTAGTTTTAAATGACATTTTCTTTGTTTACGTCTAACCCCAAATGTTGTGGTACTAGTAATCTCAAAGTGAAACTGACTTTGTCGCTTTTCTAGTCTGAAGTGGTTTTTTGTGTGTTGTCTGTGCTTCTCAAACGTTTTAAGCTGATGCTTATTTTTATGGGGTGTCATTTTTCAACTTGATCAGCTTTATTACCTTGGGCTGGTATGACATTGATGAGTGTACCAGCTTGTTTGAGAGTAAACTTTAAACTTAGTGGAAATGGTTAACATAGGCATACTTACTAACATAAAATTAAGCAATAAATGTTTCTAGTCTTTCTATACTTACTTTTGTACATCTGTAATTATTGCTTGGTGCAGGCCAGCTTGGTCAGAAAGGATTGAGATGCCTACTGCCTACTATTTGTTTTCTGGAAGCAGGAGGAATGGAAGGCTTGTCATCCAGTGCATCCTTGCCTTCAAGAGACTGGAAAGAAAGAAGTACTGCTCGATACAACTGGGGGTAGTAAAATAGTGCTGAAGATACTAGCATTATCAGTCCTTTTTTTTCCCGCAGATAATTGATTTCACTGAAAAAGTTTAAGCATCTTGAATTTCAAATTTGTGTTGGCTGGTAGCTAGTGCTCTCCAAGGCCCCAATTCTTATTTTTTTTCAGGTTTTGTGTGCAGAGGTAGGAGGAGGAGAGGAATTGTGGATTTTTCTTCTTGATCGTGACCATCTTTTTTTTTTTTTCCTCTCCTCTTTTCTCAGTTGCTTTAGTGTAAAATATCTTAACAGATAAAAAATTTTTGCTCTTTGATGATTGTTACTTTCGCATATTACTACATGTTTCTACATGTCGAGATTATTACACAATTTACCTACTACGGGCATCTTGAAGAGAATGTAAACAGATGTTTTAGTAAACCAAAGGATGCGTATACATAGGCTTATAGGGACTGTTTACAAATGGTTATAATTGGGAATCCTTTCTTTGAGCTTTAAGGAAGTTATGCTGGAGGACTGTTAGTATGCCATGTGCATTGGTGGGATTTAATAACAATAGCAGTAATTTAGTATACCTAGATGAGTAGGATTGTACTTATGAAAGCTAAAAGTTGGCAAGTCTGGCAGGAAATGTGAAAGCTATGAAAGAATTTTCTCCTTCCTCTGAGTTTGCCATATCCTTTCTGTCAGTTTGTCTGCTGTATCTTCACACAGCAGATATACTGGTTTTGGTTAAAATTGATTTTTGACTTATGTAAACTACTGTGGATGTTAGTTGTATAAATGCATTGATATGATGTGTTTGGTAGCATTGATTTAAGGCAGCTCGCTAGATGCTGCTTACCCTTGTAAATTTACCTTTGATATGGAATACTTCTAAATATCTGGTGTGCCCAGGAAGGATTTATTTTTTTTTAAAACAGCCAAACTGGTGAAGTGTGCATTATTAAACACATATGGTAGCTGCATGCAGTGCATATTTTATTTGAAAACTGAAATTTGAGGAAAAGTTTTCTCTGTATATGTTTCTGCAGCATTATCAACTGCATATTGTGTCACACACAAGGAATGGACTGAGTCTCTGTTACTGCCCTTCATATTGCAATTTTTCCCTTTCTCAACAGGACAAAACTGCTCTAGATATTCTTCATTGTTTTTCCCATTGAATTCTTAATAATGTCAGATGCCTTCATGGTGTGATTGTTTGGACTGACTGAGTGTCTGACAAGATGATTTATTAGGTTTGGTCTTCCTTTTTGGTTCCTAACAAGCTCTATCTGGGAGTGTAGAAATTGCAATGGTTTAAAATTATTGAGGGTTACATGCATTATACAGTAATGCTTTTAGCTATAGTTTGTTTGCTGTTAATAGGACCTATCTTTACATAGGACGTATCTCCTCTCTGAATTCCCACCCCATCCCTAGGCTTTCAGGGAAGCCTGCCTAAAACTTTTGCAGACAACTTACTGAAAGTGTTGATGGGGCATGTAATTCAGAAAAGGATAGGGATTAGGAAAGAACTCAACAGGGCAGAGACTTACCTCTGAGTAGAAAGCTTTTTCCAGACCTACTGCAAAATTTGCACACAGTCACAATTTTCGTGGTGACTTCAGTGAGCCAAAGACTTGATCTCTAATTTAAGGACTCCTAGCAGGCTCCAGCTTGAGATACTATGAAAGACTTGCAGTTTTATGGTTTTGAATACAATGTTGGGTAGTAAGGATGCTGTTATTCAGGAAGGTCATGCCTGAGACTTGCTGCATGCATCTTCCTATTTGAGTTTGCAATCAGGTGCAGTTAGAACAAGCTTTAAGGAAACACGGTTGATACTTCTGCTCACTTTTTTGAGGTAACTGCTTTTGACAAATCTGATGAAGGTTTTGAGATCTGTTCTTGACAGCAAACCTTAAACAACCTTGCTTAACTTCTAAGGCAATTGGCAGTACTGTTACTAGTCAGTATGTTCTTTCGTCATGTGGCTTCCTTTTTCTCATCAGACTTCCTGCTTATTTCACTTCTGGTTGTAGGTTCTGATTACTACAAGGAAGCTAGAAGTTAAGTGGAATTCACAAACTTGTTGAATGTTCCTCTTTGATGATAGGTGTTTTTCCTTTGTTACTCAGTTTATTAATATTCCCCAAAGTACAATTTCCTTGAACAATAGATGAAGCAAATGGTAGGCAATAGGTTTTCTTCACTTAAGAGTTTTTTTCCTGTAGAAAATAAACTTTTTTTTTAACCTGTTCTTTGCTGCCTTTTCTAGTTTGCCTGGTCTCTTTTGTAGCTACCATCTTACTAATAAGGCAGAGAAGCCCAAACATTTCCTAAATATCTTTTATGTGTGTCTGTTTTTGACAGTGATATATTTTGACTTGTTACTGAAATTGCTTGTTACTTCATCTGCTTAGTTAGGCAAAGGCAATTTGACTGTGGTGTCTAGAATAGATAAATACTATTTAAATCAGATAACTCTTAAAAAGTATATTTAACTTAAAGTCGCAGAAAACTCCTCTGACTAAATTTAGTATCGTTAAAATAAATAAACCCCAGTATTAAATCAGTACATAATTACCATCAGAGTTTTAAACAAATTCACTGCTAAGCACTTGAATTAAGAATCTAAACAATGAAATTAGACTTTGATAACAGAAACCTCTACTGCAGCTCTAGTAGAATGCTTTATTTTATACCTAAATAAGTTGAGTGTACTGAATGAAAGTAAATAGCTGGTTTAGAGCTTCTTTCTTTTGAGAAAATATCTGTCACTTCTGAAGTGCCAAGGGACATAACCAGGCTGTTTTTTGGCAATTAATTTCACTAAAACTCCATTACCTTAGTAAGTTTTTAAAAATAAAGTCAGTTTTCTTAAATTGTTGCTAGTGAGGTATTTAGCATGTATTTTGGAAATTGAGCTAATAAACAAGTTTTTTTTATTTTTATGCCTGAATGTAAAAGTGTGTAATTGAAAATCAAAAAAGTTTTAATTTATATGATACTTAAAATGAATGCTTTAAATCAAAGTGTACATCCATCCACCTGAGATGTCCGGCCCGGAGGCAGCAAGTGTCATTATAGTTTAATGCAGTTCAAAGCATACTTCCTCTAGAGCCAGGAGAGGGTGAAGCACTAGGTATGATCATCAGGTGCCTTTTCCTTGCAGGGTGCACTGAGGTCACAGCTGCCTGACCATTCCTCCTTGTGGCATTGCCAGCTTAAGCAGTCCTTTGATTATGCCCTTTAAACGGTGTGTAGGTCCACATGGTGAATTGAACTAGAAGTGATCCAGGTATGAAAGAAAGAAAAAGGGGGGGGGGGGGACCCAACCCCCAACAACCAACCAAACCAACCCCCCCATTCCCCTCAAAGAACCAACAAAGCACCCAAACAAACCATATTTTGTCTAAATTATTTTTAACCTTAAGTGATTGCTCTTTTTCCACAGATGGGTGAACTGATGCATAAGCTCATGTTGCTAATGAGACATGTTTTCCAGCTGTGTTTAGCTGAGATGTTTGAGCAAATCATGTGCCATATCTGAATATTTCATTTGTCTTGTACTTAAATAGGTTGTACATTGATCGTGTTTAATTTCTTTAAATTTAATTAACATTAAGGCCAACAATAGTTTGTGTATTGTGAGGTTGATAGCTACATTTCATTTTTGTGCCTGAAAGCAGGAAATATGATCATGTAACTCCTTGAACTTCATGGAGAAGAAGATAGTGAATATGTATGTACTTATTTTAGCAGGTAGATTCCTAGAACAATCAAATTTATAAAATGTAAACAACGTTCTTTAAACGGCATGCCATAAGAAATAAATGGCATGGGCGTAATGGGCAAAATCCGGAGTAACCAAATAGGATTCTTTATCAGTAGAGCAGAGAGAAGATTACATCATTGTTCATCGGCTACTTTCTGTAAATTAAATAATGCAAAAACTACTTGAATGTGCTTGAAGTAATCAGCTAGATGTAGATTTTGCTTAAGTTTAGTATAGGAGATTTAGAAAAATAAATATAATGCATTAGTTTAATGATGAGTTTTATATTACTTACATAACAACTAAACAGGTTTGATCTTTGTTACAAAAAGGATTTATATTTCAAGAATCTGAGTTCTTTAAGCAATATTAAATATTTCTAGAGTTTTCTCATATGCTTTATGAAAAGTTTGAGAATTGTCTGTTTAGATCAATACTAAAGGCAAAGCTTTGAGTTAACTGGGGCTCATGTTGGGGAGGTCGTAGTGATCATGCCAAGTATGAAATTGGTTCAAGTACATGCAGCTAAAACCAAGGAAAGTAATTCTGTGACTCAGTGCAAGCAGAATCTGATATTGTGGTAGTAGATACTAAAGGAGGAATTGTTCTGACCCTCCATTTGCAGTGAGAAAGAAAGTAAGTGTGGAGGGCAAGCTGCTACCTTCACAAGATCTTTAGCCATGCTTGGCAGATAGTTGTCTAGGTACAGTTAATCCTGTTTTTTGACAGTGGGATGAAGTGGGATGACTGCTTTAAGGTGCTCCCATCTTTTCTGTAAGTTTATAAAACCTTAAGGGGAAAGAAAGTTTGTTACAGAGCAATACCTTTGCTTACAAGGTCTGCTCCAGTTTCATTCTTATCATAGCCTTCAAGACATTGTAGTCTTGGAATATTTTCGTGGTCAAACATTATTTTACCAATATGGAGGGAATACAGTGTTTAACTAGAATGTTAATAGATATGTCAAGGCTGTGTAAAAATTGCAGTTTAATGAAGAATGAAATATTTTTTTCATTAGTGTGCTAATTTTTTTCATTATGTATTCTGTTCCCTAAAGGTGCTGTAAAATTTTCTTGAGCCATTGCTGAGATAGAGGAAAGCTATCTTTGTGTCAGAGTAGTAATGATTAGAACCAGTGTAAAAGACCTGTCTGAGGTTGACTGTCCTTATATTTTACTTTTCTAGGTAAGGATTAAGTAAGGGCAGGCAATATTCAATACCTAACATACTCATTTTTAAGCAAATGAGTACATGGGATCTGAGTTAGTAGTATGAATGCAATATGGGATCTACAGCTTAAACATAACGTTAAACATGCTGAATATTGCTCCTAAATCTTTTTATTTAGATCGCATCTTCAAGTAATTTTGATATGTAAACTGCTATACAATGACAGGTATATAAAAATGCAAGGACAGCAAAACACTGAAGCAAATGAATTTCTATATGAATTGACTTGAGTGAAGGAAGATTGCCATGGTCTGAACTTGTCATTAAAAACCATTGTGAAGCAACATCATACATCATGAGAATATGGTAGACTTAACAGTCTGTTAATAAGCATAATATGCCTCTGGGGAGGAGGAATAGGGAACGTACAATGAATGATGTAGCTATGACTTGGGACATAAAATTTATTGCTCATTAGCTAAGCAAGCCTTGTGTTTGCATGATGTTGTAACTGCTGAGGCTTTTGAGGGCAGATTTCCTGATATGTGTAGGGTGTTTAATGAAAGCTGAGTGCTTTGCTCTGCTTATAATGTTACACAACACCAAGTATTTGATCCAGCTAATTAATTTCTTCTGGAATGTTTTTGGGTTGCAAGGTATTTGTCTTATTGCTAGTTGAATTTTAATGAGAGAATTAGATTTTTAGGTATCTAAGGACAAGTGAAGAAAAATCAAGTAGGCTTATCTATATAGGCTGGTATATTGGAGTATCTATGTTTGTTAATGCATTTTAAAATGGAAAAAAATACTTCTAAGTATATTTTCTTGCCTAGTTCAAAAGCTCTTTAAATCTCAATCCAATTAGTGGACTAATCTGTGCTACAGAGTATTTAGTTGATAAATTATGAGTTTTTCAACATCCTTCTGTCAGGAAAAAAGGTGCCAGTATAGGCACAGTTCTGGCATTTTCCTTTTTTTTTTTTTCCTTTTAACTCATACAGGTTGCATCTGTCCTCTGGGAACGTGTCTAATTGTCAGATTGTAGCTGATGAGGGTTACTTATTGGTGTGTCATATGGCAGTCTACCACCAGAAGTACTAAACTAAATCATAAAACAAATTATGTAGGTAGAAAAAGACAACAAAGAAACACAAACCATGGTTCTTACCATGTAAGCATTTACAGGTGTTATATATTAGGTAGGCTGGGAATATCAACCTGAGTAGTTTCTGATGGTCTGCTTTTTTTGGAGGGTGGGGATAGTATTTAGTGATTGCTCAGCAATGGTTTATCCTTCTAAAAATGCAGTGTAGCTCTGTTGCTGGAGTTGCTTGTGAACTTGAGGTTGGCTCAGGTTTATATAATTTTTTTTTCTTGTTTGCTGTTAACATTTAATAGTATTTGGGATCCATTTTCCCAGTTCCTTTGTTTTCTTCTGTTGTTTGTATACAGCTTTGTGAATCGGCTTTGTATTTTAAATTGTATGTATGTTTTCAGTGGCTGTGTCAAGCTGATGGGGTTCCAGGTTGATGATTTAAAAATAATTATGTAGGACATGATACTTCTTTTTTTTTACACATAATTAATCATCCTGCCCTTATTTTTGGAGCATACTCTTGAGACTATGGCTCCATGTTACTACAATTACTTTGGGAAAGCTTGTTCTAGATGTATTTGTCTATCCTTACTCATGGTTGCTTATTCCCCCACTTCAGCTTACTCAGTCTCTTGATTGTCTGGATAGAGCAGTTTGCCAAACCACAGGTTATACTGATTCAGTAAAATGACTGCTTAAAAACTGCAGACTTCTTGAGGCATTTTTTCTTAAACCCTGGTCATCTCTGTAATCCAGTTTAAAACTGCTTTCAGGAGCACAACGAGGGGGGTAGCAGAGGACTGGAGGGGAAGGGACAGCTTAAGCTGCTTTGCCTCTGGAGAAATTGTAATGAACCACAACTTGGAGGAGAGTCTGAAGCATGGGCCTTCAGCCATGTCATAAGGCCCACTTGCTCTCTAGGTTTGAAGTGGGAATTACCTCCATGGTTACGGAGAAAATACTAAGAGGTGTTATTTGTTTGTGATGTATACTGTCGAAGTTGGATTTCTTAGATTCTGAGATGTTCCAGTCATCAAAATAATACTTCTCTGGTGTGATGACTCTTCTCCTCCCTGGGAAGTAAATTAAGCTACTTTGTGTGATTAAGTGGGGGACTTTTTAGCTTTGCTACCTGGTGAGTTAGCAAATATTTAAAAAAAAAATTATAACTATTTTATTTTGGTATATTAAAACATGAATTGTAAAGTCTTAGAAAGCAAATAAATTGTATGTAAGATCAACTTTCTCAGTTATATGATTGCGTCTATTACCCTTTCCTGACTTTTGTTTCTTTGTACTGTAAAACAATTGCAGCTGTAAAGTGTTACATTGTGTGTATTGTTCAATTGTCCTACTTGGGCATAAGTTAAAGCTTCTAAATGTTACTTATGTAGTAAGTTCTGCATACAATTATCTGTAGAATTGCTGGCCTCTCTTAAAAGTGAATAGCTTTCTCTTTTGGTTTTGGGAGCGAGCTAGATCATCTGACTTTGTCTAAAGCAAACATCCTGAGATTTTGTTTTAACATTTAGCCTCATGATCTAGTCAGTTTGTTTGTTTGCATTTCTTTCCATTTTTCTGCATTTCTACTATCGTCTAGAAAATTAGTTTAAGAGAAATGCTTGACATCTTTTTTTCTTTTTGCTGGTTGGGGTTTTGTCAGTTGTTGTTTCAAAGAAGTTCCAGTGTTTTTTCACTTTGAGCAAGTTGTGTATTACTTACTACTGAACTGACAATTCAAGGCTGTCCTGAAAAATTTGGAAGTACTTTAAAAATAAAAGGTTTAGTGTTTTGATTTAAAGAAAACTAAGGTAAATATCTATCTGCAGTTTTAAAAATCTTCTTGGCTATCTGTCACCTTACTGGTATTTTTCAAATACAATTTAGTTACACAGCCAATGCAGTAGAGGTGTTTGTGGAATAAGGGTCTTTTGGCAATTTTCTGGAGGCTTCCATTATTTTATTTTTTTTAAAGGGAGAGATTTGATTGTTCTAGACATTACTGTTGTGAAAGTGTCACGTAAGTGGTTTCCTGATGAGTCTTCACTCCTTCAACCAGTTTGATTAATGAAACGATTGTGAATTGCCTTGTCCATTTTAACAAGTAGGTGGCAAATATCTTGAAACAGTGTTAGATTTTTTTTTTATTGGTTGTCTTTGTTGTATTCTTTCCTACTCCAAAAAATTGCTTTCAGCTGAAGTAGAGGACAAGAATAGAGGGTAGAAATGCAGGAATATTCTTGCATGTTGGAAGAGTAATATTTAAATCTTTATTATATGGGGTGGGGAATGTGTATAAACCTAGAGGTTCTAAAGGAATTTTGAGTATGCAAATGTGTATTTTTGGATTTAGCTGAATAGTTGAACTTTTGTACTTTTATATTTGATACATGTGAAGGTACTGAGATTTTAATTTATCTGTGTGTATTGGCCATAAAAGTGGGCAAATACTGGAACATGTTGCCCAGAAATGTTGTGGAATGTCCATCCTTCAAATGGAGCTCACCTGAGCAACCTGATCTAATCAGAGCTGCCTTTAGCAGTGTTCGGACTAAGGAACTTCAGAGGTCACTTCTAATGCAAATATTCTGTAATTTTGGTAGTTCAAAAGCCTAATCTATAACATGGAATATACATCTGTTAAATTCAGAGCTTAATTGAAAAAATGCTTAATTGTGGGTATAGAGTTAATGTGTGCCTATGCTGTAACTTAAATTCTTTCCAAACAAAAAGAAAAGCCTCTTTCCCATCTTGTTTCAAGTTTAAATACAAAATGATTTCCAAATCTTAAACAAGCAAAGAATGAGCCCACCTTATGCTGATGAGTAGAGGGTAAATGTTCTTTCTTTTGTGCCGTGAAATCCTGCTGTAAAGAAAAAAATCAGTGCTTTTTCTCTTACACTTTAACTTTTTCTTTGCAAGGGCCAATACCAAATCCTGTACTTACTCTCAGATTACAGAAGGATTCGTGGTTTTTTTTAGCAATTTTGCATGAATTTAGGACTGGAGGAATGGTATGGCATTTTCCTCACTGATGGAAACAAGGAGCAATGATGGTGGTATTCTGTGCAATATGCAAACCCTTGAGATTACAAGCCTATCAGGCCAGAATATTGTTTGTTCTTCACTGTTATGTTGAAGAAATATCATGTGGGTTTTTTGTATGTTAGATGTTTTGTAATCGTTTTATGAAGAGGGAATATCTACTGTTACGGGTGCGAGTTCTCAGGCAGTAGAGTGTGTGTTTCCCGCTCAAGTTATCGCAGAAGGTATATCACATTTGATACTATGGGGATTTGGTCATGCTTGTACTTTTCTGAATGCTTTGAAGTGATTTACCGTGTATAGTAATAACTGTGTTTGTTCATTTACATAGATAATGGAGAGTTTGTCCAGGTTTTGTCAAGCTATGGCTTACAGACAACTACTTCGACAACTAAAACTGCTGGCAATGATGGCAAGGCTGAACACCTAGAGTATATTGCCTTTGCATTGGTTCCTGTTTTCTTCATCATGGGTCTCTTGGGGATCCTCATCTGTCATGTCCTTAAGAAAAAAGGATATCGTTGCACAACAGAGGCCGAACAAGTAGAAGAAGAAAACCTTGATGAAAAAATAGGTAATCAAGTCTAATAAACAGCTTCCTATTTCTATACATTGCAACTATTATGGAATAACTTATTGTGTGACTTCTGTCACTTCTGTCTCTATTTGACATCAAAACAATATTAAGAAAAATATTTTTATTACCACTATATGTCTGTTGGGTTTTGATCTTTGCCAGTCAAAACTACGAGTGTGCCAATTTCCCATGCAAGTCCTCTAACGAAGGATCAAAGTGTCCAGCCTACTTTTTTGCAACTATAGACTGCAGCCCAAGTCACCAGATTGCTTTTCTGCATTCCACATGCTGTTAGCAACAAAGTGTTGTTATACATAGTTCTATCTGAGGAGTGACAAAAAGCTGTTGTTTAAGCCTAAAATCTTAGGTTTATGTTTAGCAATCTTAATTGGTTCCTGTTGTGCTGTCATTCTTGCTATAAAACTGAACCCTTGGACTGACTGTCTACATTCTGTTTTATGTAATGTGTGCTGCTTATAACTTTTTCTTAGATACCTTTGTTTTTGTTCTAATGTTTGTTTGCGCTCTTGTTTTTATGGTTCCTTATTCCCATCTACTCGAAAAAAACCACCCCAAAACCAAGGAAAGAGTGTTACCGCTTGGGAAGGGCTGTAGTAACCCAGTATGGCGTTTGGCTAAGTAAATACAAGTGGCAAGTCACTTGTAAATACTTTGGGCCTCTTCCTTTCTCCCAGTTAATTACTGTCAGTAGGTTCATAGTAAGGGGAAATTACAGTGGCAGTGTGGTAAGGGTAGAGCCATGTGGTGCAGTGATGATGTGTCAGTATGTTCTTAAGCAGTTACTGCCTGGGGCGTGCACACAGTGAGTGGGATTATCTGATCTGTTAGTTTGTCTGAGTGGTGACAGCAAGGTGAGTGGTAATGAAAGGGGGACAACTTTTAGGTCTTAGTTTGGGGAAGTAGCTGTGTCTAAGTTGCATTGCGAAGTCACAGTTACTAGGATGAAGATGAAGTGTGGGTACAGAGATGGGGAAGCCCCTAATTTACTACTTAGAGACAAATTTAGGGTCTTACCTATAAATTTGCCTCAATCTTGTTATTTTTTTTATAAAGCTAGTCATAACAATCATTAGGGAAGGGCAGAAGTCTGCTCTTCATTGTTCTATTTCTCTTCCTGATCTTTCTCTGCCTTCTGAGGTTATTCTGGGGAAGCTTCCGGTATTGTTAATGGGTGTAATCAATTCCAAAAGTATTAAGTATAGTCATGAGGTTTCTTTCTTAAATCCCTTGCTCCTGGAGTCATATGAGAATTCTTTTAAATTAAAAAAATCAAATGTTATGTCCTTGTAGATGTGGTGAAAAGCTTAAATTGAATCCCTCTTATACTAGAAGCTGATAATGCCTATTTTAAAATAGTGACTTGAGACAGTTTAATGATTTTTTTTGGTGTGATCTTTTTTCCTCCCTACTGTTAGGATTAGAAATAATGCTCTGTTGTTTGTCTTCTTGCTAGCTAGAGAAGGAATTTTCATGTATGCTTGTGAAAATACTGAGTTTATTCAAGTTTTAGATGAATATGTTAGAGCTGATGTGTAGATTTCATAAACTTGTGTTTGTGTTTTTTTCCTGAATAAGGACTAAAAAGTCTTAACCTAAGCTTTCCCTCCAAATTGACAACAGATCTTGTCTTATTTTTATGTAACTTCTGGTGTGTGTTTGTTTTTGTTTTGGCTTGATTTTCTTTGTTTTTACTTTGTTTTAAAATAACTCGATTCTTGACTGGGAAGGTCAAGATACTGACAACATTTATTTCCTTGCACAGAAATGAATGAAACTATACATGAGAATAGCGACACTGTGGGACAAATTGTTAACTACATTATGAAAAATGAAGGTATAGTATTGTAATACTGAAGTTATGAGCCTTTTTGTTGGTGTTCTATAAGAAGTATGTTTTTTCAGATATTCTGAAGTATGGTATATTCATGTGTTTTCATTTAATAACCATTTTGTACATGCTTAACTCTTTGAGATTGCTTTCAGAAGGCAATAACTTCAAACAAAATAGGGAAGTTTTTTGCTTACCTGAAAATTATTTTGTATGGTAAGTTTGGTGCACGCATTTCTTGATGTTTTAACGATTTGGTTGGTTGATTTTTTTGGTTCATCCTTTTTGTTTTGTTTGTAAAGTAAAAGCTCAAGGTTGCTTTCTTAATGGCAACGTTTAAAGCATGTGAAACTTTTATGTTTTGACCAGATTAAACTTTTTGTCTTGAAATGATTCCTGCAGCTGTTGCCTGATGAAAGGTTTGTGCATAACTGAGACAATAGGGTAGACTAGCACTAATGTTGAATTTTGGACATGGTATCTTCATGCGCTGTGTGCACAGAGTAAAGGATAAAGAAGAAGATACGACTGAAAAAAAACCAAAAATCACAGTTAAGCAGCCCATGGAATGCTTGGTTAGTTCAGAATGTGTTTGCCCAGTAGAAGAAACATTTAGGAGACTGCTTGTTTTTATAGTACAAGGACCTTTACCCTTTTAATTTTACATTTGTATAAATCAAAGTTCTCCTAAGCATTGAACTGGCTTTGAGTTACTTCTGAATCAAGACTAGTTCTCTGGAAAAGTTGTATTTTTGTGTTGGTTTGTGGTTTTTTTGTTTTGGTGTTGGGGGGAGGGGTAGTGGGGGGGAGGGGTTGTTTGGTTGGTCGGTTTGGTTTTTCCTTAATAACTGTTAGGGCTTTAAGCTTGTGTATTTTTCCTCAAGGGTGGGATTAGGTACCCCATGTGTTTTTTAGAATATGTGAGCAATCGGTAGTTCTTGGCTGATAACTAATTTGCATTCTGTAGCGCTCACTTAAACTGTTGTTTTTAATCTGAAGTTGCTTTATACATGTGAGGTGATGACACTGGTGAAATGGATGTTTTAAAATTTTCAGAGATCTTTTTATATGGCTTGTATTGGGGCAGAGCTTTGGGTGCAATATGAACTGTAATTTTACTAGCTCATGTTAAGAAAATCCTGTAGAATTATATTAAATTTTTTTTACATCATGTTCTCTCATGTCTTTTTGGACATATATATAATGCAATCATCTTTCTTTTAGATGAAATTTCTTTGTGGACCTTTGATTTTGCTGTTTTTTCTAAAGTTAGAGCTGTACACTTTTGAAGAGTTTTATTTATTCTCATTGCAGCAAATGCTGATGTGTTAAAGGCTATGGTAGCAGATAGCAGTGTCTTTGAACCTGAAAGGTAATTACATATCTTTTTAATGCATGTTTCCTGGGGCAACTGAAAATGTACCCTTTCAAAGGATTTTATCTCCTGAGCACTTTTAAGACTATATCACTTCTTTGAGTTACCAGCTAAGAGGATAATACTTTGTTTTCTTTGTGGTGTCTCTGCGTCACTAAATTTTAATGTATGCCCTGGTTAGTAACTGGATTTTCTGGTTATGTGTTCTAGGCATGTGATGCGGATTTATTGCTTTTTGGGCTAAAGATTTACGGAGGCTGCAAATACTTGTTTACTTTAGGGTGAAGTTACTTACAAGTTGGCTTAGTCCAAAGCTACTCTGACTTGAAAGAACAGAAGCAGCACTTGCTTCATTTGGATGGATGCTAACTTAAACCAGACATCTCTTTCTATGTCTCCTTCTGGTTTACTTTTTTCTTTCTAATTGTAGTAATACACATCAGTTGACTGACCCCTTATTTATTTCACTCTATACCTATTTAGAGAATTATGTAGGGAAAGTAGTTCAGCCCTTGAGTTGCAGATGCATTATTTGTGTGAAAGTACTTGTATCTGTACATATGTACCTTTAAACTATATCTGTACTACTCTAAATACTCTTCATATGTAATCCTGTGTTCATATCCAGGGCAGAGAAGATGAACCTTCAAGTAGTACTGTGTCACTAATAAAAGAAGTGGGAGTATAGTTTTAGCAAAACAAAGAGTTCAGTATGCAACTGTTTATCACCTGCTTTAACAGTGAGTGGCTTGGTTTTTGAAGAAAAAAATTGAACTTGCAAAACGAGTTCTCAAGTATAGGACTTATTTTTAAACTTCTATGGTGCAGCAGAAATATTTTTTTGAATTTTAACTCAATGTTTTTGCGTAGGCATGTGTGATGTTATTTTGGGAGTTTTAGACTATTGTTTCAGTGGTGAATTAAAATACAAAAAGTAAGGGAAAAATGATTGTTTGCTCTTACATCCTTTCTGACAGATACTCCTAAAGCTTTAGTAACTCAAGTGCAAATTTCTTTGTAAGTTTGGTGCACTATGAAATGCTTCCTAATGATAGGAATAGTAATGGCTAAGTAAAATCTTGCACTTCTGCCATGTAAAGCCATTAGTTCCTGTCTTTGCTTCAGATGTTGAACAGATTTCCCTTAATAGCATTCTTTATTTGAAGACCATTAAATGTCTCCTGTCAATATTTTTGTTTTGAAAATAAGCATCCAAGTAACTCCAGTCTTTTATGGCATGTTTTATTCCTTTAACTTGTTCTTTCTGTTATCCTTTGGAGTCTCTTCAGTTTGTTAGTATTTTTCTTGAAATAACACTTCTAAAACTGGATGGAACGATCAGCTGAAGTGTGATTAATGCTAAGTGATGTAACTTTAGGTTCACAGGTTATACTCCTGTTATTTCCACTGTGAAATTTGTCCTTTTTAAGCAACAACATCATGATGATTCATGTTCAGCTTGTGATCTTCACCTTCTTTTTCTGAAGAATGATCATCTGGCTAGTTGCTTTTTAATTTGGGTTTGTAAAGCACTGAAATTTATGTTGTCCTTACTGCAATACATCCAGTATTTTTCATGAGACTTATGTATGTGTGAATGTGTCTTTCACACACATGCTCTCTTCTGATCATCCTAATTTCTCATCTTGTCTTCTACAGTTACTATGACTGACCCAAAGTTTATGGGTACTTTAGCTATTCTTCTATTCCATTACCCAAGGAACTGTTTAAAATACTGAATATCATCAGGACCAGAATAACAACATTTAGTATGTCTTTCCAGCTTCATAGTAAGCTGCTGATATATAACTTTCTGGTATGTCTTTGGTTTTTTTGTTGGGGTTTTTGTGTTTTGTTTTTTTTTTTTTTTTTAAAGCAAGGCGTGCTACCTTATGCAACAGTAATTTTGCTTTTAATGCACTGAGCTCTAGCTTGCTTTAGGAGAATGTATTGCAAGACACTGTCAAAATTTATGCTGAAGTCCAAAAAAGTACGTCTTCAGTTTTCTATCTATGCTATCTGCTTTTCTGTCTTAGAAGCAAATTAGATTGATTTGATTAGATATTCTCAATAGATGCCTTTTCATGGTTGTACTGCTTTTTCTTTCTTTCTAGGTACTTTAAAAAAATGTTTTTCTGAAGTTTAAGCTGAATGATCTGTTGATTCCTCTCCTCTTCATGGTAGACATTTTAGTTTTGCCTCTTTGCAATATTGTGGGACTATGCTTTTCTGTGAGTTTTTAGAGATACTGTAGCAATTCTGAAATACTTCCTGCAGTTCTCCAAGTGTGAATTTCATCAGCTAATTAGATGTCTTCTTCAGTATAAGTTCATGTAACTTGTTCTCTTCTATTTTAGCCTGTTTTTTTTTTATTTCCTTGCTCTTTGTGTTAGTTACCTTAACCACATGACTGCACTTGAATTAATTCATGGAAATTATTTTAACTGCAAAAATATGATATTGGAGGGAACCTTAAACCAGACATCCTCTCAAATAAATGGTCCCTGAAAAAACTAGCTATTAGCTAGACATAACTGAAGGTTATCCTTTTTTTTCCTTTTTTAAGAAACAGGATTTTATAGTAGACATTAAATTTCCTTTATACTTTTTGCTACAGCCCTTTATCTCCTACCTCTCCTGGGAGTCCAACGAGTCCAGGGTCTCCTTTGTCACCTGGTGCTATTCCGTTTAAACACAGCTGCAAAGGCCATCACTTCCATACTGTTGGAGGAGTAGTAGAAAAGGATGTTTGTACTCGTTGTAGCCACAAACGATGGCACCTTATAAAGCCAGCTCACAAATCTAAAGAGCACAGAAGAAGTCGTCTTGGAGAAGTCACAGTCCTTTCTGTGGGAAGGTAAGACTTAGGTCGTTTTATTGTATACTTTTCTTAGGGATGCTACAGTGGCCCATGTTGGATCAGATATGCATTGATTCTACTCTGTTTATAGCATCAGTGTGTTTTTTTTTTTGTAACCTTGTTACTATTGGACTGAAGTTATTTCTGGAAGAAGTAAAAGTGATTTTTTTGGGGTGTGTTCTTGTTTTGGGTTTTTTTTTGAACTATGTTAATACATGGGGATTTCCTATGGGTATAAAGCTATTGCTGTATTGATACTGTCTAAAAAGAAACAAGGATTGCACACTAATAAATTCCTCTGTTTCTGAATTTGATATTTCTCACATAAGTGTGTGCTATAGAAACCACTTCATTCTGTTTCATTATTTTTAATTCCTAGCTTATGTTGTAGTTGTCTCAGAAAATTACTGTTCTAAGAAGTAGTATGCAATTTGTGGATTCTGCTTTAAAACACAGTTCCCTGAGAAAGTGTGATGCAGCAGTAGTGAGTGTTAAAAGGTAACAGGAAGGAAGATTGCTCTGAAGGGAAGCTGGGTCCGTGTGGGTGTCTGCTCTGATGTCTGGGTCTTGGGACCTGAAAACGTGCTCCTGTTCATACACTGGCTACTGAGAACGCTCTGTCTAATCTCTGGGGAAATACAACTGAATCTTCCTTTGTTTACCTCAGGTTTAGAGTCACAAAAGTGGAGCACAAGTCAAATTCCAAAGAACGGAAAAGCTTAATGTCTGTTACTGGCGTGGAGAGTGTCAATGGCGATACGCCTGCCACGCCTGCGAAACAGGAAGGGAGCGAAGCACCTGCCACGCCTGTGAAACAGGAGATGCACGAGAGGAGAAGCTCAGAGTAAACGGTAGGTATCAAACATTGGGAACTCACATTGAAAGTGGTATGTTGTGGAATAAGGGAAGGTAATCAGTAAGGAGAAACGCAGTTGAAAATGTATCAGTTCTGTGTGAAAACTCATCTTTCAATTTCAAAAGTTTCTACAGAAGTCTGCAAAAATTATATTTGACCACTCAGTTAATGATAAATTGGTAAAG
Organism: Haliaeetus albicilla; assembly: GCF_947461875.1. Lineage (NCBI taxonomy): Eukaryota > Metazoa > Chordata > Aves > Accipitriformes > Accipitridae > Haliaeetus > Haliaeetus albicilla. The sequence goes on from NC_091483.1 coordinate 60,072,656, forward strand.
GCTAAATAATCTACCGTATTCTGATCTAATTGTTTATTTAGACTTTGTAATTAGAGTACATGTTGAAATAAAAATTACTCTGTGGAGGTGGCATCACTGGTCCAGGAAATAAAACATCTGCATATTAATTTTTGGCAATAAATGATGGTTCAGATTTGGTGGCAATGTGCTTATTACCCAAAAGAAACAAATCCTGCTGACAGCTGCATCACTGGAATAACTACAGTGCTGCTTCCTTATGCTTGCTGTCCTGTACTGTGTGCTTGTATAAGTGACTGCTTACTAGATAGTTTTCTGATAGATCAGTGAAGCTTTGGCTAATAAGAATGGAGACACATGAAAATGCTTGTATTGCAGGGATCTAGGGTAGGTTACTAAGCCAGGAGGATAGGGTTTTCTTGTGAGTCATTAAACTCAGTGAACCGCTTGAGGTACCCCATTAAGCATGTCAAAAATGTGTCTGGTGTGGTTTTGAAATGCACCCTTGACTAATTTTTGTCTTAACAGTTAAGAATGTCAGGGGAAAAAACCCCTGTAATTTAATATGGTTTGCTTCTAACTGATGACAGGCCAATTGATAATCTGAAGGGGAAAGGTGATTTTACACAAATGTGATTCAAAATACAGACCTTGACCCTTGGGGAAGAAAGGAGTCCTGGGGTGACAAAATAAAGGCACTGGATTTGAAGTAAGTGAACAAAGGGCACAGTGCCAAACTCTCTGTATGCTGAGAGAGGATGAAGTCATGTTGTGTCAGCTCAGTCCAGTTTCAAACTCTTAGTAACTGCAAATATGAGGGAAATGCACAAGTGGTAATTTGGCATGTTTGAAAATGTAACAAGACCTCAGATTCCTCAAGTTTCTTGAGGTGAAATTCTGAAAAGCCAAGGTGCAAGATGTGGCCTTTTATTTGTTGTTTATTCATTAAGAAAACATTCTGTAATTGTATCAATTTAGAATGGAAAACAAGGTAGAGAGCTGGTATACAATGGGATACTTCTCCCAACTTTTATTGGCAGCACAGGCGACTGTTGAACTAAGCAGAGTGTGTTTGTCTGGACTCTGTGCCTCATCATTATATTATACCCAATTTTTGGAAACCTTGCCATAGAGGAAGAAAGACTTGGAGATGTGGGATGCTTCCAAATGTTTAAAAAGCTCTGAAGGGTAATGAAGTAAATTGTTCTTTTTGCTGAGTGGGTAAGAAGGTAAATAGTAGGCTAATTTGCAAGGAGGTGGTGTTCAGGTTTCAAAAATTAAGAAGTTGGAATAAGGTGTCATATCTTCATTGCTGGACATTTGTAAGACATTTGGACAAATGCTTGTCAAAGCCAGTGTAAATACAGCTGGCCTTGCATTGGAGGTTGTTGGTAGACTGTAAGGATGGTTGGGTTTTTTTGTTTTGCTTTTTGTTCTGTGGCAAATCATAGCTTTCTAGTGGCTGCTGTCTCACTGCTGCTCTGTAATCTGTGAAGAATCTACAGATTTCAGTGAAAGACAAACTTCACTCTTTTCTGATTGAGAATTATCCTGGTGCTCAGGGTTTTTTTGTTGGTGTGGTTTCTTTTTCCTTTCTTCTCTTTTTAAAAATTAGTATTAGCTAAATGTAATAGGAGATAACCTCTTCCTTCACTGGCTGCATTAGCATTTTTATGCCCAGCTAATTGTTTTGTTACTCCTGTGGCTATCTCTTTTTTTTTCTTTTCTGTAGCTCTAATGGTAGCATGGTCAGACTGTTTGTAATACGATTTTTGACTTAAAGGCAGGCTAGTTATCTTCTCTTTAAGCATTAGAAATAGAGAAAAGGGCATATATAAAAATGAAGTTAATTCCAGTGCACTTAGATTTAAAAAAAAAAGTGATCTTTTGAAATACTCTCAAAATGTTTTGTAGTCCAGTTTTCGTTCTAATTTGTTCTTTCCTCTCCTAAATAAGAAAGCTATTCCTTGTAATTACCTAAAAGTTGTTCTCTAAATTTAAACCATTACTACTTTAATCTAAAAATAAGCTCTTCTCTAGAGAGATATGATTGTATAGCTATAAAAAAATAATTAAATGTCCATCTATGGCAGCTTTTTATTGTAGGACCTCCCTTAGGATTAAAGTATTGCCCTTTCTGAAAACAACTGCTCTAATAGCAGAGAAATGGCTCTGTGGAATCTCTTGTAAAGGTCTCTTCAGTCCAACAGAACTATTTTGTAAATCATCTGGGAAACTAGCCAGGCCCGTTTGATATGCACTACAAAAAATAAACAGCTCTTGCTTGAAAGACTGGTACTGTTCTCTAGCATGGTTCTAGATCAGTTTTTGTCCACTGTCATGAAAAGCTGTTCACATATAAACAGGTAGTAGTTAGACCTTTACTTCAGTTACTTATTTCAGGCTTCTAATAAATTGTTATAGCTTAATCTACTGAAACTGAACAGGTAAGCAGCATTAAGACTTGTGTGCCTCCAGCCAATAAATTTATGATAAAAAGCATATAGTTTTGGAGAATTTGGCTCAGATCTTCAGATGCAGAGGAAGAAGGCAGACACCTATGTGTGTTTACTGCCAGAAAAGGTTTGTTCTGGCATTTGGAGGCAGTAGATTTGTGTCTTGTGGCCTGACATTAACCAGTTACTGAGTTTCTGTATGAGATGGAATTACTGAGGTGGACAGTACCTGAATGATGTAATATTGCTGGTTGCTTGTGTTCACTGCTACTCTTGAGTTCAGGGTTGTTTTTTTTTTTTCCCCCTAAGCTGACATGTTCTTAGTATTTTCTTGAAGTGACCTCTACAGTGTTTCAGCTTATACTAGTGTCTTGCTGGCTGCATCATTTGAAGTTGTAGCATGTCTTCTCCATGTCTCAAACATCCATGTTCTCAGCACACTCCATTTCATCAGTTAAGTTTATTTAAAACTATGTGCTCTTGCACATCCATTTTAAGGTAGTGGGTAAAGAAAACTTAGGTACTGGTGCACTGAAGCTACGCAACATTTTCCATTCCTAGTATCCTTTTCAAAGTTGTGTGTGTTTTGCACTGTGATGTGATTTGTCAGTTTGTCCATGTGTTTGTCCATCCTTTCATGAGTACCAGCTGAATTTTTAGTTCTTCTCCTTTAGGATTTCACATGCTAAACTTGCAATGGACAGCAACCACTTCATGCGATTGTGGCATTTTTTTTCCATTTCAGAGCATCTGCTTACTTTTTAATTGGTGTGTTCATCCTAAAACTATTTTTGCTGTTTAGGCTTATTTTTAGAATTGTTTTCCTCTTCTTGCAGGTGGAACTTCTAGAAGAAGCTTGTCTGCTAGCACTTTGGAGAAAACTGAAAACTCCCAAGAGATGCATACTATTTAAGGAAATATATTTATGGCACTGTAGCATTTTACAAGTTCGGTGATGGCATCTATGCAAGGTTAAACACTTAATGGTTCTTCACCAGTAAAATCAGTAAGATTTAGACAGAAATACTGTTGAGCTGTGTGGACCTCGTACCAAATGTTGGGCTTCATCTTGGAAAGAAAAAATGCATATAAGTTTTTGGACAGGAAAGGTAAAAGCCTTATCAAATAATCTTAATTTTTTTGTACTTAAGCATTTTTAATGGGCTTAATATTACAGGTAATATGATTACCCTGTGGATAAACTGTGTTCATCCCTTTGGTCCATCTGGATTTTTCTCCTCTGTTCTTCCCCTCCAGAATTGACAAGTGTTTGCTGAAGATAAAAGCCAGCCTTTGGAAGATGACAATATTCTTTTAATCCTACTGCTAGTAGCCAAGCAAAACATACAAGGAAATAATTAATATTAGCCAAAATCTGCATGTGTGCCTTTAGTACATAAGCCCTCAGACTCTGTGAAGGGTATTGCACAGTACAGAGTGGTTCAGCTATATGCAGATGTTAAATTGTTGTCTTTCTCTCCTCTACCTCCCCTTTACTACTTAACATAGGCTGAAGAGCACCTTTTTCTATGCAGTTGGGTGAGCTCCTGGGAAGGTTACTTTCCTCAAGGCCACTTGTCCTCCCGTTTTCTTGTAACTACTCACTTGTATTTGAAGAATGCCTAATAGTTTTGCCTTTCTCTTTTGTTTTACCCACAGGTGTTCCTTATTAAGCTAAGGCAACATATTTCAACCATTAGATAAGGATATGGAATATTTGGCATTAAAAATTTATGGAGTATATACTAAAGTACTTCAGAGTGGCTTTATTGGACTGAGGGTAGCTGTTTTCATTGGCACCAAAATCTTAAGCCAGTGTCACTCCTTTCATATGTTAACTATGACTTACTGCTGAAAATACCAGTGATGGTTTTGTGATGTTAATTCTTTGTGTCTACTTATGATCTCTGTTTTGTCCTGTTACTTGTTTCAGGGAGGGAAATCTTTGCAATACTTCAGCAAACTTGGCTGTGTAATAGAAACTGAAAAATAACATTTGTTCTGAGTGCCTAAGAATATAAGCTCTAATGTAATGCATTGTAGTAGAGATTGCACTATATTCTGAGAACTGTAAAGTAACTTACTCTGCCTTATGAACTCAATGAAAATCAGTTTGTTTGGGAATTGATTTGTTTTAAATGAATACTTTCAATCCTTTTAGTCCAAGTGCTATAAACTGTGTTTCTCCTTCAGATCTGAGAATCAGGTTTCTTCATCAGTTTATGCAGTGTTAACAATCAATATGTACAAAGATAAAAACTAATCTTCTTGCTTATGTATTAGATACTCCCACATCATGTAAGGAAACATCCCAAGTTTATTTCACTCTTGCTGAAAATATGTGCTGCTGCTGGTCTTCTTTCTACTTGTATCCACGAGATACTGACTAGACCTATCAATACATACTTTTTGCTGATGCTGTATTTAAAAAAAAAAAAAAGCCCCCCCACCCCCCAAGTTCTGAAAAGAATAAATGTTTTATTGTTCCTTTTAAAATGGATATTTTTAGAGATAATTGACCATCCTTGAGAACCCAAAATAACTGTTTGGCCAGGACTGGAACATCAGTGTTTAGCATCCCTGTTCCCATTAACTTAAACCTCTTTAATCTCTTCAATATTTAAGTATAACATAAACACCAAGCTGACCTTACAGGCATACACTTAATATTCTTGAATTTTTTCTTCTTCAAGCTTTGATTATTTGTATGAAGAGCTAATGTTTCTAGAAGAATTTATTTAGTATTGCTTATAGTAGTTAGCTTTCAGTTTCCAAGAGACTGAGAGCTATGAGTATAAAACCTTACTGGAAAAAGGGAGTATTGGGCAAAACCAAGCAGTTTCAAATAATTTTCAGAAAGGAGATACACAGTTATAGACTCCTGAAAGCTTAAAAAAAAAAAAGTGGGGGGTGGGGGTGTATTTTGATATTACAGTGTTTTGATACATGATGGGTTAGTACTGCAAGTAAATTTGCCAAAAGTATGGAAAAGAGTTTAAACAGAAATATGTATTTTTTTACTTAATTTAAAAGTAGTTTCTATTTTGATTCCATTGGAAATATGTAGAATAAAAGAAATGAAAACGTGTTGGATATGTAAAACATTGTTTACCTGTATAAAATACTCACGTAAGGTATTATAAGACCTGATATGTGCAAGAATTTAATTTGTGCATTGCTACTTCAATAAGAGGATTTAGAAACTGCCTGTTTCATTGCATTTAACACTACACTCTGCTGTTTTGTAGGGGTATGGATATTGCCATGTTAGTTTGCCTTTCTTAAATTTGCATATCAGATGTATTTTTAACAAAATAGTTTATATACAACTTTTGTACTACCAAGCAGTAAATAAAAAATATTGATTCTTAAGCTTGTTTGTGACTTTCTTAAGCCTGTGTCCATTATGTGAAATGTAACCTTTACACAGTCTTAATGTATAATGCAATCTCTTTGCATCTTAAGTTTTTGTTTATGGAGGTAGTGAGAAGGTTAGGTTCTTGTGTGATGTACTTCAGAGCAGTTTTATTTTCTTGAGAAAGGACAATTGCAAATACTACTAGTTCCATATTTTTATATGGGAAAGAAGAAAATCTGTTCTTTAATCCAAACTGGTATCTGGTTAAGATTAAAGACCTTTTACCTTTAAAGTATCAAGACTTTTAACCTTTATTATATTTGGCATTGAGCTTTTAAAAAATACACATTATTCTCAATTTCTTTCATGAGGTATGGAACAAAAAATTAAAAATGACAGGAAGCTCTATGCAGTTGCTTCCTCTCAGCTTGTGTTGCTCTGTGATACTACAATGCTTAATTTGTTGTAAGACGTTCTCACAGATTACTATGATCTGTAAATGGCATTAAAAATGGGTTTTGCTGTATTAATAGTGTGAAGGAGGCTCAAAGCAAGTTGTTGTGGCTAGCTGCGTTGTAATTATCAGTGTACTGTCCTGTTTTCATTTTTTTTGTTCTTTATTTCAGTGTTCCTAGCTGTATCACACAAGGTCTATTTTGAGGTCTGTATTTGAATTTTGTTTATATACAGCTGTGGTTTGTATTCAGAATAAAAAAAAAATCTGGGCCTTAATTTTCAAAGAAAAGACATTGCTGATTGTGGTGAAGCTTCTGGAAATTGAACATGCTTTGTGATTCTCATTTTCAGGGATTTTTTTGTGTGTGTTCCTTTTGTCTTCTACGTAACAAAACCTGAGAGTAATATATTATACTACTACTTCTTCCCTTAGCATGTTTTCCCCCTGCTCCCTTTTCCTTGAGTTTCTAATGCTTTCAGTAACAATTTCAGGTTATATTGAAGTTAAAACTGAATGCAAATATAACCATATCAACAAACTTTGATGCCAGAAAAGATAAGGATAGAAGATTGTAATTTTGTGTAATACAGTTTTTATTAGATAATATGTGCATATATTGAAATACAAGAGGATTGCTGTATTAAAGTTTGAGAAATTCTATTATAACTGGACTGACGTAGAGAAGTCTTCAAGAGAAATGTGAAGATTTTTTTCCAGGCAGAATTTTTTTCTTTTACTTCTGTTATTTTTCCCCAATACAGACGCTTTATTTTTTTTAGTAGAGCACTATGCCAAAATTCAGGATCCTGCTTCATGCTGCTGTAGCAAAATGGATGAGGGAGCTACTTCTACCTCTAATAAAACCTGATTTTACTTGTAAAGAGCACAGAGCACATGTGCAATCTATTCTTGAAACATGGTAAGGATTAAAGCATTTATCTTTTCTTATTTCTGAATCTCTATAAACAACCTGAGTTGAAAAGCATGCCATAGTGTACTTGGTAGCTCATTGCCATTTTCTTTCTGAACTGTTTCCCTATTTATCACAGGTACAGAAATCTTGACAAAATTGGCACCTTATATGATCCCTGTACTCACAAGTGTTTGTGTGTCACTTGTGGAAAGACAGTGTTATTTCAGCCAGCTGGTCTAGTTTTAAAAAAAAAAAATAAAAATGCTAAAGCACAAGTGTTATTCTGTGTACTTGAAGACTGTGGATAGATGTTGTATCTATGCACTTTCTGTAGAAATGAACCCAGGCTCCAGTATTCCTGAAGTGTGAGTGTGTACAGCTCGAAGCAGGGTCTCTCTTGAGCCTGCTGCAGAGATGTGGCTGCTTGTGGTGCTGTGTAGCAGAGCCAAACTGAAAGACACAGAAGTGGGGAGATGGGCACTGAAAGCACGATGGGAAAATACAGGAGAAAAGCATGTCAGATACGTTTGGGTTTGGGGGGTTTTTTTCCTACAAATTAATTGAGCTTGTACTTATTGCATACTAACACGAAGTGATGTGGGTTAAGAAGTGCCTCTTTATGAGATTATTCATCTCTTGATGAGAGGAGGACATACAGTCTGTTCTGGTTTGGTAATGCTGAAAGTGCCTACCGGGTTGGAACATGAGACTGTCTCTCCTAAGGAATTAAGTTTCCCACCTGTGCTCCAGATGTAGTTGGAAGTACAAATCAATTTGTATCTGTTAAACTTGGGGTTCTGTGCACTTCAGGCCTGTTCTTTCCTTTTTCCTGCTAAGTGCGTAATACTACTGCTAATGAATAAACAAGAAAACAGAGTGGTTAAGCCTTGGCTGTCTAATGAACAATGTGTAAGACTTGGCCAGATAAAGGTGGATTTAGATTTAATTTTTTCTCAGTGTTTTGTGAAGTCCTGTATTTCAGAATTTTGTTTGAGGGAAGTGTGCAGTTAGGCCGAAGTACTGGCAGATGCTGGATATAATTTCCATTTCTCTCATGTTTTCTGTATCCTTGTTGATTTTTTAAAATTTTTTTTCCTCTCCAGTTTTAAGGGGCATGCAATAAGGTGCTGCTGGTCTGTTTACTCTTGCCATAATTTGATTATACCTCTTTCTTTGGAGGCACCATTTCTTCCCTCTGCACTACCTGTGGCAGGGCTGGCTGATTTTTGAACCACCACTGCACAGAACTGCAAGGCAGCCAGTCAGCCTCAGAGCTGCATTTCTTGGCGGGTTAAGATCATCTGGTGAGGCAAAAACTAATAAAAGGATATGTAAGGCTTGGAGCACCATGAGGAAAAGGAAGCGGAGCAGTTTGGGAAAGTAGGAGTCTGTTCCTCTGTCAGAGAAAAGAAGGTAGGAGACATGGCAGGCCCGTAGCGCTGGAAGCATCAAGATGGCGGAAGCCTGTGAAGAGACAGACTGTCGAAGGTCTGAAAGCTGTCTGTGCTGTTAGAGTGAGTGACCTCTGAATTTTCTGTGGCTGGGCTGGATGAGTGGGTTGGGGCTATGTTTTTGTAGTAAGTTTAGGTAAGGACATACCAAGTCACCTGTGACATGGGTGGGCCTTAGTCCAGAGCCTGTTATGTGGGTGGTGCTTGGCTGTCTGTTTCTGGATATGCGGTCAGGCTTGCTTTGTCTTGGTCTGTGTAAATAAATTCTTTGCGGAGTAGGCCTCTTGTATCTTAACTGAAATGCCTCTTCTTAAATTGTATCTGTGCAGCCCCTAGTGCTGTAGAGATGCAATGGCATCAAGTTTAGCTGCAGCGGAGCTGTCTTGTACAGAGGATGTGTTGGCAAATGTGTTTTTCTGTCAGCGTAACCCCTCACTTTCATATCTGTAAACCCTCTGATTCCTCCCCCCCCCCCCTTCTTCCCTTGTTAGCTGTTGTTTCCTTGCCTGCTTTCAGTTAGTCATCCCAGTCTTGTTTCTTCTGGGCTGCAGAGTTAAGTGTGCAGCAGTGGTAGGCGGGAGGCACTTGTGCTTGTACTGTGCGGTTGTGTTGATGGTCTTGAAATGGTGGTCATGGGGAACAGGGCATTTGCTTCAGTAAACTTTTCATAGCTGTCAGCATGCAACAGAACAGCTGTTATGCTGTTGCAAAACAGCAGCAGCAGAACAACTAACAAAGCTAGCTGGCACTGATGGCAGAGGGGCAGGTACGGAGAGGAGGCAGCAACAGGAGTGTGAAAGACTTGAGAAGATGGAAGACTGAAAAACACAGTAGTGATAGTAAGGGTGGCAGCAGTTTGAGACAAACTCTTCACTGTCCTAAAAAATTAGCCATTGCTCCATGGGTGTCACTATAGATCCAGCTAGATATTCAGGTAACATGGTGTGATTTTTGCACTGAATAAGGTAGTATTTTGAAATTATCATATGAAAATAGTATTTAACAACTGGCCTTCAGTATTTTGATTCACAGTCAAAGTAATTATCCTTTAACAGCAGCAATCTTAGGAGAGTGTAAAATTAAAATACCCATAGTGTTTCCCAGATCTTATTTTTCAAGGATTCTACGTACCTCTGTGTGTATACACATACACACACATGTATACGTAGAGAGAGATGGGAACGTGATGTTTTCTGTCAGGTGCGAGTGGGTTTTTGCATAGAGCAGCTGAAATAAGATATTTGCTGGCAGCAGAGGGAGCTATTGAAGCTTTTATGGTTGATCATTCAAAAACCTTTTGGAGTGTGTCAGTGTAACAAAAAACCCAAACAAACAAATTTAAAAAGCCCACATTTAATCGGAGATCCGAGGTGCCTCACCGCTTCTCTGCGACAGCGTTGTGCCGCCCCGGCAGTGAGTGGCCAGCTCTCCTGTGCCCCAGGAGGCGAGCAAAGGGGGCGGTCGGGCCGGAGGCGGCGGCAGGCGGCGGCGGCAGCAGCAGCAGCAGCAGCAGCCGGGCCCGGCGGCTCGGCCCCGCTCCTGCCCTGCGACCCGCTGGCGGCCTGGAAGTAGCTGCTGCAGTCCTTAAAAGGAGAACAACGTAACCTTCTCCCGAAGCCAAGTTTTTAATCAAAGCGATGAGGGAGAACAGGATCTGTGTGGCGTATGTCAAAACAATAGTGGTGCGCGTCGGCTGGTAATTAACACTCATGCATGACTGGAAAAGTAATTCCCGGCCAGGGTGGAGTATGTGTAGTATTTTGTAGGGCTGTTGATAATTTGTCTTGATTTTGATTAATGTTGGATCTTTAGTACACTTCTTTTTTGCAGATGCTAACTGGATGAGTTTTGTATGCAAATCTGCATAAACAGGAGATTAATGATTAAAAATTAACCAAAATCAGACAGCGGCATTGTTCTGGCAAAGTATGCTATATACTTGTCAGATTAACCCCTGTGTTGCTTTTATCTACCAAACTGAAATTTGTAAGGTTAAAAATCTGTAGTATTTCCTCGGTTCTGGAGATGGATTCTGGAGAAACTCCTACCACTTCTGGCCACAGCAAAGACCCTTCATATAACACATCTTGTATTGGAAATATGGAAGTTTGCATGGATCTTTATTTTTTTTCTTCTGGATTCTATGCAAAAACTAATCTGAGGAATGTCTCTAAGTTCATTTGATACCATCTTGTTTCTGGAAGAGGTTCTCAAATGAGAACTAAAGGAAAGTAAAGCTTTATTTAGGTACCAACCTTTAGACATGAGATGGAAACAACCTAGGTGTGATGGGTTGACCCTGGCTGGATGCCAGGTGCCCACCAAAGCTGTTCTATCACTCCCCCATCCTCAGCTGGACAGGGGAGAGAAAAATATAACAAAAAAGCTTGCGGGTCTCTCTCGAACACAGGGGAAGCTTCTAGCACCTTCTTACAGGAGCCACCCCTGTACCCCCCCCCCCCCCCCCCCCGCCCGCTACCAAAACCTTGCCACATAAACCCAATACACTAGGTTATTCATTCTTGGCCAGATCCTTACAGCTTGTCCTCAAAACCAGTATTTTAATCTCATTCATACATTCATTTTGCTCTGTAGTCATCTTGCCTGTGTCACTTACCTTTCTTTCCTTTTGCTTAAGCCTAGGTAAGTTACTTGCTATCACTTCATACAGCTCCAAGTGTTAAGAGCAGGGGATAGTATGTGTGATCACAGGTTACTGAAAATCTGACTGTTCTTGAGGTTAAGGTGAATGGTTGTTGCCTTGCTTCTTTCTGCTTCTGCACCCTCATAAAAATCAAGCTAATCTGGTAAATAGAAGGGAGCTCAATGAGCAAACAAATTAAACTGCAGTCTTCATGTGACATGGTTTTATTGTGGGGTTGGTGCAGTACTTAAGTCATCTGCAATGTGACATAATATTAGGATGCTTTATTTCCTTAAAGACTTGGGGTTTTTCTGTTTCACTAGAGAATAAAATGTTTTTCAGTTGGTAATGTAGAGTAATTGAATTATGAAGTACAGCAAAAACCTGTTAAGTCCTGTTTAATCTATAATAATTTCAGTCAAAATTCAGAGCAGGGAATGGTGTAACCTCCATAGTTTTATTCATGGTGTTTGTGAGATGACTGCTTGGTATCTGTACTTCAACAATTGGGTTAAAAACAAAATCATGACAGCCATTGTCTTTCCTGCTTCATTGAGAGAATACTGTTCTCTGAATTAAGTTGTAGAAGGGAATATTGCTTTTCTCTGACTAAAGGAGGAAGAGGTGGGGAGTGGGGGAGTAAGTCTGTTTATTGAAGTTCTGTTGTGAAATTGGATTAAACCATGTTAACAAAGTTAAAATTGTATCCAACAATAAAAATTTAAAAATACCTCATAGGTATTTGCAGATTTGAGGTATGCATGTGCCTGACTTTTTTTGGTTAAGAGAAGCATTGACTGGTTATTTCTGATGCAGTGAATATACTTGATTTACACTGTTTTTTTGCCTTTCTTCTATTTAAGACAATGAAAACTTGGGCTGCAAGAAATGTGATCAGCCCAGCTGATCTCTTGCAGAGGATTTAATTCTGGTGGTCCACAATTGTGAGCAGTTGCCTGTACAAGAGACGCCTGGTTTGGAGTGTTCAGGGCACTGGCTGGGTTTGAACAGGCACTCTTCTCTGGTGTATTTTAATTCTTGGGGAGCAAGATGAAAACTTGCTGTGGTTTGTACTTGAAGTTCAGGTTAGAAAAATCTAATCGAGTGGATATTGAAAAATCAGATAAGTTTCCTGGGGTGTGTGTTTGCATTTCTTTCTTTAACATATTTTTTTTACTTAAATAAGTTTTCATGGTTCATGTCATGGTGCCCCAGGGGCTGCTGGCTCCCTGGGGCTAGGATGTGGGGAGCAGTGGAGGCTCTCCTGGGGACAGCAGGGCTGGACCTCGCAGCCAGGGCCTGTCCCACTGCCCCAGCCAGGGAGTGTGGCAGGCTGGGGCTACCAGGGCAACCCTGGCATCAGGCATCTCTGGTGGCTGTCAGCCTGCAGTTAGGCCCAGCTTGGTGGGACACATGGCCGGGCTGGGCAGGGCTGTGGGAAGCTGGGGCAGGGTCTGATGCCCCTGGGGAGCTGATGTGGGGTCCTGGGCCCTGGGCAGGGCAGGAGGAGGACTGGGAGGGGGGTAGGGATGGTCAGGCCCAGTGATGCCCTCGTGATATAAAAGCAGATACGTGCTATGTCCTGTTGTAACAATAACTAGTAATATGCAATGTGCAAGTAGTCTTTCACTGTCATTCGGTATTCAGTAATCTTTGATACACACGTGTGCACATAAAACTTGTATGCACTTATGAAAATGCTTAGAAGGGCCTATTAAAGTAGGAAAGTGGTAGAAAAATCAGCAGTACTACAATACTTTAAAAACATATAAAGTTTTTTTTTTAAGATACAATGTAGTGACTTTCATCTGTAGCTGAATATAGTTCTTGTGAAGCTGAGAGTTTAGGTTTTTTAAATTGATCCTAGGGGTATCAGTAATGTTTTGAGAAATTGAAATCTTGATTTGGTCTTGCAGTATTTAGAGGAAAAGAGCGAATCTGCATTTAAATATCTACACATTACTGAAAACCCACCTCCTAATATTGTGGTCCTTACATATATTAGGGGTTAGACTAGGACTCAGCATATGCTGTTGGCAAATACATAGTTGGTGCTTTTCATGTATCTAATGACAGATATATAATATAGTTGTTTTTATGTAACGTGTATCATCAGAAAATGTATAAAGAACAAAAAGCCACCAGATTATTTTTTTATATGATTAAAAAAAATTTATTAAGAGTTTATAACAGAAACTGTGAAACCACAAAACTTCAGTATAAAATGTCAAGCACTTTTTGTTTCAGCCATTAAGATCCAACTTTTGATGAACTGGCAGCACAAAGTTGGTCTCTACCTCCTTTTTTTTTTTTTTCCCAAGAAAGGTTAACATGCTAGTCTGAAGATCAGAGGAAGGGTAAACGCTCCAGGAATGCAGCTGATATTTTCAAGTCTTATGTTTAACTTTGAAGCTTGATCCCTTTCCTGCTCTAAGTTTAAGGACTGCACCAGAGCCGGGGGGTGTCCACATTGGCTCTCCCTGTTTGTATATAAACGAAAAATCTTGCTGGGGATGTTTATGAGACACAACCTGTATTGTTAAGGCAAGTGATGTGCGCCTGAAAATTTAGCAGAGTTGAGAGGTCTCAGGCTGCAGTTTTACAACAGTTTTAATGTATCCAAACTGCTAGAACTGAGTTTTGATCCCTCTCCAGCACCTCCGATGGCGTGCAATTCTTATGTGAGCTACTTCAGCTCATTAAACCAACAGAAAGTTACCCACTTTCTTGCATTTGGCTAGGCTTCTGCTGTTTTAGTGAACTGAGGCAGGTCACTTGGGGTATCAAACAAAGTCCAGGGGAGGTATAAGGGAAGAGATGAGGTTATCACCAGCTGCACATGCACAGATTTAGGCTTAATCCAGAGTGGAACCATAACTGCAGTGAAGTGCAGGCCAAGCTGCCTTCTCTATTTCATACTTCATTAGATCATAGAACTTTGGGTCAGGGTCTTTTTTTTTGGGTGGTTTTTTTTTTTTTTTTTTTGTGCTAACATGATAAAAATCTGTGGTTTCTAACTCCGTGGCTTCTGTAGTTCTGTTTTAAATAATGGAAGTTTTCTGAACCTGGAACATGCAGTGTGTGCAGACCCTCTTGAGAGTTAAAACCAAAGGAAACATTTGCATGAGTCCAGGTGAGGTGGGTATACAGCGGAATATCCTGTGTGGAAGAAATGATGCTTTGTCCTCCTAGTTGGCCCCATACAGAAGAGTGTTAGTATTACCGTTAGCCAAGAGAGCACTTCTGTAGGTCAGGCAGTAGAAATTAAAAGGCTGTATAAAACAGCTGAAGGGACAGAGGTTTAGTCCCAACTCCTTTTATATATGCTGTTCATAACAGCTGTCCACATGTGCTGTACATGTGTTTATATAGATCCAGAAACAAAATCTGGATCTTACCCAGTGTATTAGAAAGAAACCTTCATTAGTACTCGTCGTCATCTTCCAGGTCTTCCCCTGCAGTTGCAGCTTCCAGTGCAGCCAGAGCTGCTGCAACTTCTGCATCTTCCTCCTCAATTTCTCCATTGATGTCTTTATGGTTGGGGTGTGTGGGTGCCTGTGCTACTTTGGTAACAGCCACAGCAGTGATACAACCAGTAACGTCCTCACTCAAACATGCAGAGTCAGTTTTAAAAGGTTCAATACTGCTCTCCTTCATAGGTGAAGGTGGGGTTACACAAGGGTCCTGGTCCTGTATGGCCGAAGGCCCAGTGTTTTGATCTGAATGTGCACAATTGACTGAAAAGCTATCTTTTTCAACATAGTTCCTGGTTTGATTGTCATTTTGGGGATAATCAATATCTGGCAGCTGTATGGCATTGTTTTGTTTCTCCAGTATTGCACTTTCTTTGAGAAAGATGCTGTCTTCTGCAGACCAGGAGTTCTCATCTTGAATACTGTTCGGCTCATTGCAGGCTGCATTCTTCTGGCTGCCTGTCTCTAGGTCAAGTTCTTGGCCAGACCTATTTGAATTGGTGTGAAAGTCTCTATTGCTGGCTGAAGAAGCGTCTGACTGGCTGGAGGTTCCCTGTTCACTGTCGTCTTTCACTGGGTTTGTGTTGGGATTGGGTGTGGAGTGCACTCCAGCACAGGAGTTGCCACCATTGGCTGCAACATCAAGCTTTGCAACATGCTTTACAAGGCCATCCTCTTGAAAATCACTGCCTCCGTGGTTCCAGAGAGTTTCTTTTGTGCTATTTACCTGATTTTTATTTTCTGTTCTGTTTAGCCCATCCTTCTGGAGTTCATTTTTATGTTCTTGAATTTCACTGTTCTCTTTGAATTTGGATTTATTGCTGCCTTGCTCATTGTGTTCATAGCTGTTCACTTCATGAATGCATCCAGGTGATTGTACTTCTTCTGGATCAAAAATATAGCTGGAGTAAGGAAATTTTGTAGAGGAAATGTTAATTATGCTGTTAATATCAGAAAAAAGGATTAAGTTTCATTTTTAAGCTGGAGATCTTGAGGAACTGGTGTCACTAAACTTTACCTGGCATCCTGAGAAAGAGCTAAACTGAATGGAAATGCTGTGCTGTACTGTAGGCTGCTGTGTCCCAGGACTAATCGTAACTAGTCCTTGTAGTGAGACTTACCAGGAGCATAAGGAGGATGTCAGAGAACCTCATGCTGGTTGTTGCATGTTTCCAGCTTTATTTTTTATTTTTTCTGGGGTGTTGATTAACCAATGAGTAGTCATCACATGTATTGTTAATTAATATGTTCTCATGTAGTTGATAAAGTATCTCCCTTTTTTCCCCTGGTGTTCTTTCTTTCAAGTCTTTTCATAATTTTTTAACTTTTGTCCCTTTTTTATTTTTGTCCCCTCCTTTTTCCTTTCTTACTTAATTTTTTTCTTCTTACTCCATATTTTCCTTGACTTCTTCCAGAGCCTCTCTCTTTTCTTTATCTCCACTCTTTCTCTCATAGCACCTGTTTTCTTTCCCACTTCCTTACCTGTTCTAGAGATGTGGCCAAGGGAAGGAGTAACCATCAAGTGGGGCTGAAGTGTTGTCTTTCTAAAACTATCTAGTCTTCCTCTCCAGGGTGACTTTTAATGTGGGAATTGTTCCCACAGCTAACTCCATTTAAAAGCTGTGATGGAAGCAAGGATCTGTAGTTCATTTTCATTGCTTAGGAGAGAGGGAGGATCTGACAAAATCTGTGCTCCTCATTCTACTGAATTGAGGGAAGATCATGCATGATATCTAAATGAGAAAAAGCTTTGCTAAATTTGAATTTTCAATGCCACACAATTTTTTTCTGTGGGATAGGAATTACAGAATTGGAGCTCAATTACAGTAAATCAAAAGGACGTTCACAGGAAATCAGTATGCCTATGCTCTGGTATGACTTTAAAGATACTGTAAACTTTGGGAAAACTCCAACCTTGTAAATAGGCTTAATTTAAGCAACAGGTGTAGGGGAGCGCAGACACATGTTTTAATGCATTCCTTTTATTCACTCTAAGCAACTCTTGTTCTGTTGTACCTTTGTATCATTTTGCAGCACCTGCACCCCATCTGGATTTTCTTTAATCTGAAAAGAGAGAGAGGGAAGGCATGGGAGAGGGGGAGTGAGTGAAGCATTATGAAATTAATGGATGAGCAATTGCATTGAAAATTACGCTCATGTTTAGAAGGGTTTTATTAGCTAAAAAGAAAGATGCCTACACAAGAAAGGATACAGTACAGTTCAAGGTCGTCTTAGGCTGCTCTCTTGCATTGACAGTCGCCTTTAGTTGGGGAAAAATCTGGGGAAGGATTTAACAGTTCTTAAACAGATAGTGGTGTTCTCCCAGAATATTTTCCTAAGCAATTTTATGACTTGGAGACTCCTAAGTCAGAGCAGTGTTTGGTGGTGGTTTTGGTTTTTTGTTTTAATGTGGTAGCTATTGATGGACCCCTCCTCCATGAATTTATCCCCTTGTTTTCTGAACTCCAGTAAAGTGCTAGCACCTACAGCATCCTTTACTTGGGAGTTTCGCAATCCAGCCTTGCCTGTGTAAAGAAGCGCCTGCTTTTGTTTGACTTGAACCTTAGCAGTATTTGATGCCTTCTAGTTCTTGTATTAGAACAGATGGTGAGCATCATGTCCTATTGTCACTATAGTACAGGTCCTGTACTGCCCCTTCAGTTTTGATATGCAGTCTGAAGAATCCTCATCTTTTTAAATGTTAACCATACTGACAGTGTTTCATGCCTATAGATTGTCCTTGTGGTGGTTCACTGGGTCTTTTGCATTTCAACATCCTTCTTCGATGAGGTGTGGGAACCACAAATGCAGAGTTCTCAAGGTGTGGGGAACCACAGATTTATTCTTTCCTAGTAACTCCTGTCCTCACTCACTTGGCTCTGTGACAGCTACAGAGGACTGAGGTGACATTTTTGTGGAACTGTCTCTTAGTTAGACACAGACATATTGCCGGGATTGGCACTTTACTATATGCAGTGTGTTGCACCTGCATTTCACTATGGTAAATTCTTCAGCCTTGAACTAGAACTAGCAGAGTGTTTGTGGTTTGCTATGTCTCTGTATATTGCAAGCTTTTTGTGTATGTGTGTCATTGCCTGACGCAGTGAGATGCTAAGAGCTATCTATTACATGGTTCATATGCCAAAGTCTTTTATTATGGGAAGAAATAATTTGCTAATTTCAACCCTTGAGAACTTTTATGTTCTGAATCTAAAGTGAAGATACAGATTTGAACATCCCAAAATCTTAGAAAAAACATTATTCTTTATAGATTGGGGCTATCTTATTTCAAGTTAATCAAGTCAGGACAAGTTGATAATGTATTGTCCATTGTTATTCACGCTCCTACTTTTTCTCTTGATGTTCTACAACCTCACATACTTTTGCCATTGCCTAAGGACAGCAGCTCAGTTCCCATAAAAAGAAATTGATGGTGCAAGGTCAGGGTATTTTCTAGAGTGATTTATTCACAAAACACCAAAGGAAGGTAGTATTGATTTATTCTTACCAGGCATGGCCTGAACTGCACACCAGTGATTATGCTAGCAGAAATTACAATCAAAACTCTGTTGTATGGGCTTATTGTCTCACCTTTTTTTCTCTAAAATCTGACTTCCTCTGGTGTTAGCACTGAACAAAATGCCTGATGACTAGCCCCTCATTCCTGGAGTCTCTAAGGTCCTACAATCATTCAGCAGCTGGTTTTACCTAGGGTATAGCTGCTCCTTCCTATGCTTTTTGTCTTTGTCTGCATGTGAACTATTCTGGAAGAGGAACTTCTTTTGGGAGTAGCCAGCTTGCTGTAGCTCAGTGCCTGTTGGGACGTCTTGTAAGCCAGCTGCTTTCCTTCCTCTGTCTTGGTGCTGCTTCTCTCTCTTCTTTAAATGCACTCTCTCTTCCACATCTCTGCTGATCTTGTGCTGTGTGTTGTCATCTCCCACCCCTCAACAACGTCACAGCAGGAATTCTGATACAGAGTTTTTCATCTGAAGAGGGTGCGATAACTGGTGAGGTGGTCATGTGTACTGACCCTCCTTATGTGCAGTTGCTCTGCAGTACAAAGGTGGTTGGAGAGGTTTGACTAGATACGGGATTTATTTGAGCTCGCTGGTGTAGCCATCTTTTCCAGCCAAAGAGGCATTCTTAATACAATTTTCTTTGATCATCTTAAAAGCTTAGTTAGCTATAGCTCTTCTTTAGATTAAGATTGATTTGAAGCTAATTCAGTTGAGCTATGCCCTATGTGGGCACTTGTTTTGGTTTGACTGACATCTTTAGTTTTAGCTTAAACCTGCTTATAACCTGAAAGTAAAAAAACTGCATAAAATTGTCCAGCTGTTGATAGACTCAACCTTCAAGTCTCAGTGGCTGGCAGGTTACCATGTGTTAGATAAGTCACCATGTGATCTCTGTTCATGGGAAAGGCAATGTAACTTGGCTTATGTTAAGCCTCTTTCTGTACAGACTCTTATCATCCCTCATGCTTGCCATGGGCTAAGAGTATGCAAATATTATTTCAGCTCTGCTAAATCATGATAACTTCAATTACTGTCAGTTGCCATGTGAGCCCACTGAAATGCCCACACAGCCTTTGGCTTCACTTTAAAGTTTATCAGTTTGGTGAAACGAGTCCCAGTTTTTATGTAGACCAGTTCTGAGAACAAATACTGCTTGTAGCTGGGTGTGGGCACTTCAGGTCAGGCTGCTTCTGTTTAAACTTTTATCTGACAAATTTCCTACTTAGTGCTTTTATTTATAACTTTTTGTGATTTTTAAAGCACAAAATCTTGCTCATAGGTTTTAACTGTTGGGAAGTGCCAATTGCTGTCCTTTATTCTGTTGTAAAGAAGCTTGTGATCATCATAGAAGGCGATTATAAATGGAAATTGCTGTTGTTCTCGCAGGAAGCACTTTCCTGTTTGTGTTGTTTAGTTACTGTTTGAATTATCTCTACAGCTACTGTGTTAAGCTTTTCTACTGATTAGTTCTTTGGCATGAATAAACTATTACATATGGAAAATACTTTGTTGTATTATCTTATAAATTATTTCACATCCCTGAAATAGGAATATAGTTTTACAATGTCACTGTATGAACACTGGTTTGTTTTTTTTCTCTTGCCCTTTTCTTCCATATTTATAATAATCTTTCAAGTCAAGTTGGAAAATAATTCTGGGGAACAAATTGCTTTTATAACATGAAAAGGCATGCTTTAATCCTACTTATGTTGTTTTAGGTACTTTGCTCTAAAGACTCATGTATTGTGATGTTCATAGTTCCATTAACAGATAAGCAGTATAATTAAGCTCTTCTCTGGAGCCGTTTGAATCAAGCACATGCTACATACAGACTTGCAACAAGAAGTGGTTAGAGAGCTCAAGCAATGGATACTGATACGTTATCTGATACTGAGTGTAGAAACATTGCATTCTTTTATGTTCAACATTTTTTTGGCTTTTTATAAGACTTTTATTCTGTTAGATAGTCTGTGCTGCTAAACTGGTTAGATAATTTTAGATGAACATGACATGATGCGGAATGCTCGCTTGCATAATGCTTTGGGGGCTAGTTCCCCGCCCCCCCCCAAAAAAAAGGCTGCCTGTCTGAAGTGGCAGTAAAATGCTTGGCCTTAACATTTAGATTCTCAGAATTCAGATCAAACTGCCATTAATCTTTAGACATCATTCTTTCTCAATCATGAAATTCCTGAAGACCTGTAAATTTCTGTCACTGGTTATTATGCAGTCACTTAATCCTGAACACTAACACATCACCTGGCATTAAAACTCTACTAAAATGTTAAGTACAGATTTTTATTTTTTTTTAGACGTGCACTGGAACACTTGGGGCATTTACAGGAAGGAGATGGAGCTGTTCAGGTGAGAGGAATGAAGGCGGCCTAGAATTAAATTTTTTTACTCTGCTAAATTTTGAACTTTCACTTTCCAGCTTTGAGTAGCTGCTGAATCTTCTAAAGTGTCTCTCTGAGGTTGACCTTGTACCAGTTTCTACAAAATAATCAGATACTTGCAGCATGAGAGAGTAGGATAGCATTGTGGTTTGCATATGCACTTGTCAGTGCTTGCTTCAGTTAAAGTTAGGATACTTTACTGCAGTGAAAGAGATGGAAGAGGCCCAACTCTTTGTGTATTTCCCGCAGATACACCAGCAGACCTTTAGTTGACCATGCAAAAGATAGTCTAGATATAATGTCCTTGCAATGTATTAAACAAGTGTTCACAGAGAGACCAGGAAGACTGGATGTTATCAAAGAGTGACTTCCTTCAAAGGAAAATGATACAGAAGAGCAACTGTTTTAAAATCAGTTGGAAAAAAAATCTTACTATGGAAGGAGATAGTAATTAGACTTAATTTGAGGAGAGCAGAACGCCAATCCCCTCAGTAAAACAAATGCTGAAAAAGGTGAAAAAGGGGAGGCTGTTAAATACTTTTGTGGTGGCAGCTGCTAAGAGAATGAAATGGGACTTTTCTTAAATTGTGAGACCTTGCTGAGGATAAAAGAGTAGTGTCTGACTCCAAAAACGTAACCTTGCATTTCAAGCTGCCATGTGCTTTAAGAGAAGTCTGCTTTGGTTTATCAGATTTGAGAGAAACAACATATCTGATTTTAAATTATGTAATAACATAGCTTCTATTGTCTATTTAAACTGTAGCTGTGTTATGAATAAACAAAAGGCAAACGAAAGATAATGTAATGAAAAGGGAAGGAGAAATATTTTGGAGAAATAAAAATGGTTTGACAACCTTTCTCAATATTCTTGGAAGTTTACATAGAAACAGAAGGCGGACGATCTTATTTTTGTTCATGGTGTGTTTTTTTCTTCTGTCTTGATGATTTTTTTTTTAAATATTTATTTTTTAAAAACCCTCCAGGAGAAGAGACAGAAAGCTGAGGGGAGAATATATTAAAATAGCTTTTCTAGTAGGTCTCAAATTGATAAACTTTGGCTTGTGACTTTTGATTGGGTCATTCTTTTTAAGCCAGTTGGTCTTTTTGTTTGGGTTTTTCTTCCCCTACACCCTGGTGCTTTATGAAGTTTTGCTGTTTTTTGGCTTTTCTCTCTCCTCCATCCTTTCCCCATCTAGATTACAAAGTAAGGAGTGTCTTTCTGTGTATGTATTATCTGGGCTGCTGAGCCTGAATGATGCATCGTCCAGAGGCCTGGGGCACCTCTCTCTGATTACTTTTTCCAGTAGAGGCACCTGTCAGACTAGACCCTACCAGTGTCTTCCCCATTAGTCTGCTGTGCTTTGCACTCCTCAGTGAAACCTTTCCATTCTCAGGCTACAGGCCTGAGCTACTAGTCTCTGCAATGGACAGAAACCCTCACTCACCAAAATTAAGCCTGGCTGTCTCACTGCTAACACAAACACGATTTACTTAGTGGTTTGGTTGTTTTTTTTTTTTGCTGGTGAGGTCTCGTATAGAATCCAAGTGCTAACCAGCTAGGAGACATATGCACAGAAGCAAATGTGGGAAGAGAAAGCGTTTGCAGAAAAATATGTACAGAGGGAATATAAAGAATTTGGGGTGGGAATAACCTTAGAGAGCTCTAGCACTTGGCAAGTTTCTCTAAATGGGAGGTGCAGTTTGCCTTCTGTGCTGAGTAGGCATTCACACCTCAGAACATTTCAGAGGCTGTCCTCAGCATGTGCCAAGGTCTGAGAAAGGGTCAGGTGTGTCTAGGGTGGAGGAGGGAAGTGCAATGTTTTACTGAGGAGTAGAGGCAGAAGAACAATTGCTCTGGATGACAGATTATATAAAAGAGGCACAGAAATATTGTGGGACAGATGGTAGAGCTGAGAAGAACTATATTTAGAAATTTAGAAAACTAGTAAACATACAGTAGAAAAAAATACCAGCCTGTGGTAGAGGAAGAGAGAGGATAACAGGGAAAAGGTTGTAAAGGAAGAAACAGCAGGGACATAACTTTGTTAGCCATGCACTGTGCAGGCTAACCACTACTATTGGATGAATATCATCTGTAAGAACTGTCTCACTTTGCTTAAAATACAGACAATCCTTAAAATCTGTTAAGGATTTGTGGGTTATTTTCCTGACCTTAGTCATTATTCTGAGGCCAAAGGGCCTCCAAAGAGAGAGAGAGGAAAAAACCAAACACCATCCTGGGCCCAGAATTGTCTGAGCAACCTGATCTAGTGGAAGATGTCCCTGTTCATTGCAGGGGGTTTGGACTAGATGACCTTTAAAGGTCCCTTCCAACCCAAACTATTCTATGATTCTATAATGCTCTGCGGAGACTAACACCACCAACAAAACCCTTGGAGCTGACAGAAAAATGTCTTCTGAAAACAAATTACTTTCCTACATAACTCCAGATCAGTTCTACTCCTGTACCTGAAAGTTACAGCCCAATTTGGCTGGAACAGTCACATTTAGCATATAGGTGAAAACCAAAAAAATTGTGAAAATTAAAGTGGCATAGAATGCCTGATCTTTTTCATCAAGTCTCTAGAGTCTTTGACAACTCTCGTCTTACAAATTGTTGCCTCCGTAACAAATACACTAACAAGGCTGTGCCTAATTCTGCATTGAATCCACTTAAAGCTGGACTGAAGTCTGTCTACTTTCATTTTTCCTGACTGAATCTTAGTCTGGAAGTTTATTTTAAAAGTGCTTCAGGGAACAACTGAATTGTCATAAGTAATCTAAAATAAATGAACTAACCTGAGGAAATACCATAATCTGCTCCCTTATAGGAAGCAGGTCCCACCTCATGGGATCTTTTGGTCTGTCTGTATTTCTGTGGCTGAATTGACTTCAGTCTCTTTGTTCAGACTTTCTTAAAGTGCAGCACTGAAGTGTCATTTCCGTGCTTCAGCCATCTTGCAGTCCAGCCCTAGTGAGATACCTGGCTGTGCCATCCTGCTGATGGAGTATGACCTGCAGATTGACTTTTGAGTCACCCTGCAGTCCCTGCTGCCTGCATTGCCCTGCAAGAAAAGGGAACTGTGCAAGTGGATTTCCTGGTGCAGCTTGGTTTACCCTCCTGTTTTGAGGGTATTTATGTATTTTTTTGAAGATGATTCTTTCTCTTTTTTTCTCCCTGGCCAGGCTGAAATGAGCGTATGGATTGTACATTGTTCAAGGCAGTGGCCTGATTCTTTTTGTGTTTTCGTGACTGAAGTGTCAAACTTCTGGGTGATATTACACACTGGCACTGTGTACAGACAATGGCTGTTTGTTTCAATGAGGGAAGAATTTGATGTATTCTGTGTGCTATTCAAGGCATGAAGTTTGGGGTTGTTTTTGTGTGTAGGGACTTAGGGGTATAATTTATGATTCTTCCCAATGAAGCCATGAAACTGATTTAGCCTCGTAATTTTTTCAAGGGAGAAATGTGGCTTTAACCAGGGCAGGTATCAAAACCTGGAGTTTCTTATACCTTGGAAGCATGTGTTGCTTGTTATCTGGGAATTTATAGGACTCGGTGAGTTATGGCTTCATAAATTTTGATGCTTTGTAGTCTGATATAGAGTAGTTCTTTTGTTACAGAGGAAGTAGCTCTGATATCACAACATGGTTTTGCTTCATCAATGTAGTACATGGCAGAATAACAGAATCCTTAAATGACAAAGGTATGTGAGCAGTCATAGCAAGGGGAAAAGCAAACCAAGTAACACTTAAACAGTATTGTTTCTAATTAGCTGAATCCCACACTTTTCAGGAGATAACAGAGCAAAATGATTTAATATCAAACACCCAAATAACAAACACTATGCTTGCCTGATGAACCATCAATACAGCATCAGCTAATCACCAGACTATGGCCTACTCGCCAAATAACCAGTGGGAATAATGTTTTCATGATTTTAACCTCTATCTGCGTGGTGTCATCTGAAAACGCATGCATGTATTAAGTGTTTATCCAGGAAATTTGTAATAATAACAAAGACAAAAATTTGCACTTACTGTGCTCTTTGTCCCAGGATCACAACATTAGCAGTCAACACTAATTACTATGTACATGAAATAGTACAAACTGCAAATTATATCTTTGGATTATTCATAACAGCATTCAAGGGAGAGTGCAGTCTCCTAGCTGAGAGGTGTGTCTGCTGCACAGGAGTCAATTATGTCCTCTAATTGTGGGTGCGTGCTGTGCCATTTCTCAACACTGGGGAAAAGCATCCTGCCAGTGTGATGGCCAGCAACAATCTGATGAGAAGCGACTTTGGCAGTCAGGATGCTCAGAGTAATGGAAATACCTGCTTACATTCATATTCTCACTCAAAGAGCTGAGAAAAGGTCAGATTTAGCCTGATTCTGCTGATATTAGACAAATACGTGCTAATTATCTTAGATATGTGTAGTTGTACTACCAAGAAACTATACCAGTATAGTTGGCAATGGCAATACCTGCCAGTTGTTATGTGCCAGTGTAAATAATTTAGCTGGAATGGGGAGCATCTGAATTGATGCAAATACAACATGAGAAACTGCTCCACTTGTTTACAGCTGCTCTCTCCCCAGGCATCTAGCTATGTTTTTATCAGATCCTGATGGTATTTCTGCTCCTGCCTTGCCCCTTCACCTTCTTGCTTTTTCATGCAGCTGTTTTGCACCAAACTAAGATGCAGTGGTGGGCAGGTCTCAAGGCAGGGAAGCTTGAGTGTTGCCAATGCAGCTTGAGCACACCTGCACTTGTTTGCAGGTGTGCTGGTGAAAGGGGAAGGTAACAAAAAGTAGATGCTATCAGTTTTACAAAAGGTGTTTTGTCTTGAGTTGTAACTGTTGGTTATTGCCTAAGCTAATCTTCCAAAAAAAATGTAATGATGTGCATAGCTATGTTAAGTCCTGCTAGCTCCTCCTCAAAATGTCCTTTCTAAACCAGTAAGGTCAGGCAGATCTTCCATTTAGCCCTAGTGGCTTCCTGACAGTATTAGTCAGTATATGAAGTCCCATGTTTCATTCTCATCATAGATTCCTATTTCCACTCTGCCAATGTTTTTTATTTTAATGTAATTCTTGTACTATTTCATTCACCGACTAATCTCTCTGGTAGCTGTAGGCTTTTTTGTAAACACCTCTGAAAATGTAAGGCCAGCTCACAGGGAAGGTGGGCCTTTTTGTGAGGCCCTTATTACTGTAGTGGAGTACCCTAGAGGACACATGGGCTACAACGTGGAGGTGATCTGAACGTGTCCTTTTTCCCTGTTATGCTCTTTGCAATTGATTTTAAATATTTAGACGATACTTAAAAGGAAATGCAATCTCTCTGACTAATTCCTCATCACTCACAGCACTAGGTCACAGAACATTTCCCTACCCCCATTATTTACCGTACAAAATGTTTGTTTTATTTTTTATGATTAAAAGGAAGAGTGGAGCAAAGGGTAAAACTCTCACAATCATTAGCCAGTTTGCTCAAAGGAAAAATAAATACAGCTTGTAGCATAAAAACACTCATTTCCTCTTCAGCCAAGCTTATTCCCTACATCTGGTCTTCCCAAACTTACATCACTGTCTGGTTTTTAAGTTACTGAAGTTTATATTTCCTGTCTTCTAAAATTGTTAATCCCATAAAATACAATAGCTTGTACTCTAGTGAGGCCTAAAACCCTGAATCATGTTTAGGGCCATACTGTGCAGAGGCAAACATAGAAATGTGCTCCTTCCCAAGGGATGCATGGTCTAAAAGTGTGACAAGGCAAAAAATGGATATGATAAGCAGATGGTCATGTATGTGTGAAAGAAGCAATCAGCAGAGAAACTGTATTTGATTCAGTAGTTGTGTTAGGCTAGGCCCAACTGGGGATCTGTGTTTGGGAAAACAGCTGGAGCCTCAAAATAGTTATAGCCAATTTTTAGGTAATAAAGAGGGACTGTATCTGAAATCTCATCTCTCTTGGGAGGTTAAAGTGTCTCTTTGCAATCTTGTGCAACTTTGCACTTTGGAGAACGGATTCTTGGGTTCCAACCCTTGGTCTGAAAAACCTTGGTTGTATCTAATGTCTTTTTAAAACACTTAACATAGAAGTAGCTCTAGAATCAGGGCCTGAGGTAGTGCTGCCACCGGGCTACAATTCACAGGATCCTTTGCTTACACTTTGCCTGGAACAGCTCCCTTCCCAGTGGCAGGCTTCAGCAGCCTTCTTCACAGCAAGCCATCAAGGACGTGACTGATAGCTGTGAGGCATAGCTTTGAGGCTGAGGGTCAAACTGAACCAGGGCTCCTAATTTATGAGGGCATTCTCTAACCCTTTCAATACTATGTAAAATAATCACCGCCTCCTCTGTGGTTTTGACTGGGAGCTGCTGGTGCTGCTGTGTTTTAGATTGAACATTGTGTTCTTAGTCTGTGTGAGATGTGGCTTTAATGCACCTGCCAGGCTTTGGAGACTCAGCAACACCATGTGGTTTCAGGCCAAAGGAGATCTGGTGTAGTCACACCTTAGGGCAAGGGGTTCATAAGCTCTCAGCAGAATTGGCTGGGTGTCCAGCTGAAGTGCCTTGTCCCTCCGGGCATAGAGGCGTGTGGATATTGATTATAAATCCTTGCTCTTAACTTGGACTCCCTGTTCTATTATATCTTTGGCTGGACAGCCTTTCCTGATTCCTAATACAAATAGGCTGCTTATTTTACAATTCCCAGATGAACTTGGCAGGAGATATTTTGCTGAGACCTGGCAAGATGGTGAGAGCTCTGGTATGTCCATCAAAAGAGCTTTAGTCAGCTAGACACCTGGGTGGAAATGCAGTGTCTGTGGACTTCCAGAGAGTGCTGTGGATTTCAGTTTTGGGCTTGGGCACTTAAAATTCACTGAAGTGTCACCAGGACACTAAAAGTAGGAGTTGGTACAAGAAATACTTTAAGATGCCCTATTTTCCTGACTCAAAAGGCTCTACCCTGACTGGATGTTATACATCTGTGGGACATACAGTAGATTGGCTTGGGCTTAGTGAAATGGAAGCTTGAACAGGGTCTGAGGACAGGTTGTCCATATGGATAACTTCTTATTCTGCTAGCTAGGCATTATACCACAGAGAATCAGGGTCCTACTGGCACAGCAGTGGTATGGGTAGAAACTGAGCATTGGCAGCTGATTTGTGACTTTCCTCCCTGAGGACAGTGGAGACTTCACGTGTGTCATATATATGATGCAGTAAATCTTTTCAAGAGAAAAACGTGACTCATTTGCCTCATTTGTCCAGTCTTGCAGGACAACTCAGATTCAGCTAGAGTAAGCGGCTTGTCATTTTTATGCCATAATCTTTGTGATAAAGAAATGATGTGGTGGGTTAGGTTTTTCTATTTATATATACATGTACCTCTCCTTAGGTATTTATAAATGTACCTCTTCTTAGGTGTCATACACATATATGTATAGATAAATAAAAAGGTCTTAAAACAGGGAATAGGTCTGTGGTAGTCCAAGCAGTTTTCTCTTCCTGTTTGTAAAACTGTCTCATTTGCTCCCCAGCTTTGGAAACATAACTACTGAAGTCCTGGTTATGGATTTCAAAGGGTCATTTCTCGTATGTCTCAGGGACTTCTCAAGGGAATAGTAGGAAGACATCACACAGAGAACTTGAGTCGATTGTATGAGGTTGCTGAAAGAAAAGTGCATGATGATTAATGTATGCCATAAATGTCCAAGTTCTATTTTTTAATGTTTATTTTGGAATATGAGGTAGCTTCTAAAGAAGTTGCAGTAAAAATAAAAGCTATAATTTGGAAATTCTGTTCCATGTTCACATCTTTTTAGTGTAGCTGTTAAAAGCTATTATTTGCTCCTAATAATTTCTGAAATATTTAAATACTCCAAAATACTCGTCTATTCCCTATCTTTTCATATAGTTCCTATTCTGTACTTTCACAAGAGGCTGCTTCCTGCTAGAAATATCTGTACTTTGAGGTGTTACCCAATGCCTGTCCTAGGTATTTCCGCTTGTCATGTTAGCTGGAGGATCAAACTTAAGTTTGAACTGCTCTATCCTGCTTTAGTGATATTCTGTGATTTCAATCCTGTTCAGTGGCCTGATCTGAGTGTCCTGAAGACCACAAGCCTTTTGCACTGAGTGCATCCATATTCTGTGTGCCTACTTGAGAAACAATCATACACTGAAAATTGTGGAGATGTTTCAGTTTACTTAAAAAAAATCTGGATGCGTCCCTCCATTGAC
This sequence comes from Haliaeetus albicilla, assembly GCF_947461875.1. NCBI lineage: Eukaryota > Metazoa > Chordata > Aves > Accipitriformes > Accipitridae > Haliaeetus > Haliaeetus albicilla. The sequence continues at coordinate 60,101,557 of NC_091483.1, forward strand.
TGATTTCTGACTAGTTGCCTATTTCACTGGAAACACTGAGGTTTTTATATGTATGTTGTTGTTCTTTACACTTTCTTTTTTTCCTAATGGCTGAACCATTTCTCCTGGCATAAAAACTACATACAGTTCAAAATCTGGTGATTTTTTTGTTTCCCCCAGTAGGTCTCTCAGACCTATCTTTAAAATATTAAGGAAATGAAAACAACTAAAGGTCTTGAGATAGCTTTCTTATGAATGCTTCTAGTTCTGTCTAGAGGGCTAGCTGAAGAAGTGAGATTTCAACCTTTGGATGAAAGATGAGGTAATGAAGGGTGACTTAACTTTACAGGAGTCAATAAATTTAGATGTCAAAGAGGAGAGAGGGGACAGAAGCATGCTGCTTGATCCATCAGTATATTAAAGACTGGTAAATTTTGAGGACTGAGAAAATTCAACAGTTGCTGAGAGGTCAAAGCTGTCTGTAAAGATAGCAATAGTTGAAAGATGTTGCTGTCCCTGGTGAAAGATCAGAATGAAATTTTAGCTGAATTTGAGGAAGGGCAGATGCTGAGGTCAGCAAGGTACATTTGAAGAAAACAACAGTATGACAGGGTCTGCAGATGCATCCAGCCCTTGACAGATTTACCTTTGGCTATGTCCAAAGGTACCACGTGTGAGATGCTGCTGAGCAAACTGATGCATTAGTGTGCCTAATGAGGCATAGCTGGGGGATCTCAATACCTATGTGTGACTTAAACATGAAGTAGCACTAAACTCAGGTACTGAGCTGACAATTGGTTTATTGCTGTCACTCAGGTCACTGGTTTGAAGTGGTATGGTGGTCCCTAAGTTCCTGTAGCAATGTAGGATCCACATGGCAATGTAAATACAAAGCAAAAATTCTCTCCTGGCCATGATGTGGCCTTAGTTTCCTGCACCCTTACCAGAGGCGACTGAGAGAATACAAATAAGGACAGAATCTGGCTTTCAGAATATTTATTACTCTGGGGCTGAATGAGCCAGAAACTGCACAGTTTGATTTTCTTTGCAGTACTGACAGGAAAGCAAACAAATCCTTTAACTTGAATTTTGTATGTCAGCACAACTGGCTGTGGAGCTACTTGTTTTCTGTCTTCTGGCTCAGAAGTCAGTTTTCCTTAGACTTCCATTTGTAGAATCAGCTGAAGACTATAAGCCTGCTTAAATATGGAAGTATTTTCTAGATGTGGATTGTTTCTCAACTGAATATATACTTTTATATATTTATATAACATGAATATATATAAAGGCTATTTTTGTAGTCTCCTGGAATAATTTCATTTTTATTGTATCAGTTTTATGGATGCTGAAATCAATGAGAAATTCTGCTTGGGACATTAGGAAAATGGAAAATATCAGACAGTGAGCATGAAGGCTGCAGTCTACTGCCACAGGATTTAGTCTGTGAGAAAAACTTGGCAAGCCAGACTGGTTCCCAGCTATGTTATGTGGTTATGCCATGTACACTATCACATAGCTGCCACTAGCTTGCAGCATAGCAGCATACTGTACACTGCTATGAAATCAAGCTCTTTGTTGATCCTTCATCTGCTGGAAGCTGTTGCCTCTTGTATTTGCCTGTGAGTTCTGTGCAGCAGTGAAAACCCAGAAACAATTTATGGCCTTCTTGGGGGCTATAGATAGCAGAACCTTTAAAAAATGCTGTTGAAAGACTTTGAATCTTTAGGTGATCTGAGAGGCACTTTGTGAGTAGAGGAAGATGGGGAAGGAGATAAGGTGAAGACCTCATATGTTTTAGATGTTGTAAAATTCTTGTAAGTTAAAATGAGAAAATAATAAAACTTATGAAAACAACAGTTAAGTGTAAGTGCACTAAATGGTACAAATTAACTCATGTGATTTTGGCATTCTAGCTTATTAAAACTTCTTTTTTGTTTGCACATCAGTTTTGTGGATAAGCTCAGTGCTTCTTTGTTTCTCCCCCCTCCCCCTCAAGCCCCCACATTGAGTTTTTGGAAATGGGCATGAAGAGACACTGCTGGAGTTCAGCAGGCCTTTATCCTTTAAGTGTATGCCATACATTTTTACTTAAGGGAGAAATATTTTGAAAGTAGGCTTGAATGTCTGTGGGGATTGCTTCAAATAGGTATTGGAGTTTCTTGGGTATATGCCTTTAGGCAGGATTGAGGCCAGGTAGGATATGTGATCTCAGCTGTGGTATTCAATTGTAGCTTTGTGTCCCCAAAAATCCTCTTGCCCTGAATATTTCAGATGCTTCTGATTTGTTTATATCATCCGAAATATTGCTAGTGGCAGGTATTGTGGTGGTGGTGGTGTACTGCTCAGAACATCAGCCTCTCTTAATACAAAGAAAATTGGATAAAGCCGTGAGCAGTTAGTATGAGTCAGTGATTCTCTTCTGTAAAAAAACAAACAACAAATGGATCAAGGAGCTTTCTTAAAATTGTCAGGATATTGCGTTTGACCATTTGATGGAATAACCTGTAGCTTTTTTTAAGGGAACCGTTAGAAGTCAGCGTGCTCTCCCTCTCCAGCCAAATCAATCCTTGTTTTCCAGTTTGTTCTCCTTCCTCAGATTCTCCTCTTTCTTTCCCCCCTTGCCTTAGCTTGTTCTTCCCATACCATTTGCCTGCATTTCCACATTTTCTCCTGCCATTTTTCACCTGTGTTAACTGACTTAGAATGAGTCAACTTAGTATTCTTGTATTTATTCTTTATAGTATCTTTTTCTAAACTTTGGAGTGGAAACTGGCAAGCTTTTATTTGTTACATCAGAAATATTAGGGGTTGGAAGGAAACACAGTTCAGAACCTGTTCTGTTACCAGTGCTTGTAGTGTCAGAGCATCATCATTAGAAAATATGGTGGAGTACTGCAGAGAGAAAAATAATCCAGTGATGTTCTCTGTTGTGGAGTGCTGAAGTTACAATAGTGAATGGCCAGTAAGTTTTAGATTTACATAACAAGAATAAAAAAAATAATCCTACCTTTCAGATTGTACTCCATTGACTGCTTGAAAGGTTTGGTTTAAATACCTTGATCCTGCAACAGTAAAACAACACTTCGCAAGTGATTTCTTCACGTGCCTACACAAGTAAGAAGGATACTCTGAGGTGTAGGCTGTCTACTGCAAACAATGTGGAAACATAACAACCTCCTCTTCGTGCCATTGTGAATTTTTAATTTAGACAATGATCAAACAAATCACTTTAGTATGCTCATCCCCTTGAGCTGAACTGGAATGCTAACCTGCTTAAAGTGAGCATGAGCTTGCCTGTTACAGTGGATTAGGACTCATGTGAAGTGTTTATGCTTTAAACAGCAACAATAAAATAGAAAACTTTCAAATATGCACTATTATGGGATTTCTTTTTTTCTTTGCTGGGAGCCAGGATATTTATAGTATCAGCTAAAACTTTACCTTTACTGTATGCTTGTCAGAACTTTCTCCTTCAGATTTTCACAAACTTTTGAAACTTAAGAAATGCCTCTGGAATTCCAGTAATATTCTAGGTATTGGTAAAGCTATTGTTCTGTCAGATATGTATGCTCCAGGCTAAATGGAAAATTCAGCAAAATGTTTTCATTAAGAATTTAGAGAGAGACAGATAAATTAATAAGATGATAGAATTAGAATGAAACAATGCAGATCCCTTTTTTCCTTTAAAAATATTAATATTTTCTGTATTTCTTGTAGTGAGTGGAATGTGGGCATATGCCCATGTGGATCTGTGTGTGCACACAAACCTGTAATGAATATTAATCACCAAGTTGAGCTCATTTCTTTGAAACAGGCAATGTATTTTGCTGTGGATTTTAGAATTTGGGCCATGTGTGTTCCTTCATTCTTGGCATCTCTCAGCTTGAGTGACAATAACTTGAAAAATCTTAGTGCAGCTTACATTACAAGCCACAAATCCAGATAGAGTTGTGCTTGCACCATTCTTGAAACCTGCAAGGCTTTTCTTCTAAGAGAGTGAGGTTTTTACTGGCCTTGATATCCCTTTCAGCAGAACTCTCCTAGGATCTAAGCCAAGGCAGTTCATTCCTCAATTCAGCATCCATAGGTAATGGGGCTGGGGAGGGACAGTACAAGGCAATTTCACGGTTATTGCTGTTGCTGCTGGTTTTGCTACGCTCTTTTTGCATACATATTCCTTGCATTTATATTTTTCAGAACTCTGAAAAGTTCTCATAAAATTTTACTGCTAGCTTTCAGGTTTGAAAGTACCCTTGGCTCTATCAGTATTTTCATGGTTGCTGTTGACCTGCAAAGTCAAGAAGACAACAATGCATAGTGTTTGACCCATAGGTGATATTTAGAAGATTTTTCTATTAAAAGCCTGAAATATGACTGAAAACTAAATGCAACCTGAGGTGGCTCAGATATCTGATGTGACTCATTGCTAAGGAGAACCTGGGAACCCTTGATTCATTGTGTTGCTCTGTTGCCCTACAGCAAGTCACTTAACTTGTCTTGTATGCTACCATTTCATATCCTTCTCAGAGCTTAATGTTTGTACAGCACTTTTGAGATTTATAGCCCTATTTAATCTTATTATACTGTTGCAAAGGGTTGAGAGTGTTTCTGTGTATCTGCTAAAGGTGCTGTCAGTACTTTAGGTGGAGTAAATAACAAAGCTTATGAAGAATGAGTCATTGTGTGTTCCTGTTTTTATGCAACCTTTTACTGGGGTCGTCCTGTGTCTCTTTTTACCTTAATTTTATTCTTATTTGCTATAGCTGTCATTATTAATTACCAAGTAGATTCTTCTGTTTAATTTTTGTTCCAATCTCTAATTAATCTTACTTATAGCATAATTCTGTCTTGATGTCCTTACTTGTTTTGTGCAAGTCATGGCCTAAACATTTTTGCATGCAATGAAAGTAAAATGAAAAATAAAATCCGTGGCCTTTTGCCTCGTGTTGAAAGGATGCAGATTTTATTTAACAAATGCAAAAGATGTAGCCTGCTTAACTAAACCTTACAGTGCATCCTTTCTTCTGTGAATTGCATTTGTCTGTTTTACCAGTTTTGAAGTAGTAGGTTAGCTATAGGGTTTTCTTTTAATTTATAATTGGGTTTTGTTTGTTTATTTTAAATCTTCCAGGAAATATGTTTCTATAACTCCTGGCAATTTAAAATGAAAATGCTAAAAAGGAGAGCTCATGGGAGTCACAGCTGTTGGCAGATTGTAAACTTACCCATTATATCATGTTAAGTGATAACTGATTTCACTGTGAACTCCTGTCTGATGCATGTGACTGGCTTTTGACGCAAAAGTAGAGTGTGTTTTTTCTTTAAGAAAAAGCAATTAATTAGTGAAACTGTTTGCCTATAATGTTAACATTAGTGCCGAAAACCCAGTTGCAAATGCTGGCTATTTAATGGAAGAATATGTATAGAAGCTGGCTTTCAATTGAACCAATAATTCATTTTTTCTGTGTCAGGATCAGGCATAAACCATTCTATATTTGTACTTAAACTTGAGTTAAAAATACCCCCTTTTCATTGTATTTGGAGCTTTTTCCTCTTCTGCTTGGTGATAATTTGGAACATGGCTGTTAGTCCTGCAAAGTACACTCAGACACCTTAATTAAATACTCTTTTTACCATCATCTTTGCTTAGTAACATCCCTTTTGAGATATTCTGGGAAACTTAATACTTGTCTGGTGTGTAAAACAGTGTTTGTAATGAAGGAATGTTGCCACATCCTGCTTTCTTATGTTGTTTAGTACTTTTTATATTACTCTTTTTGAGAAAGAAACATGAAGCCTTAAACACCCAGTCATTCCAACTTATTACATGACACAACTACAAGTGACTTGAGACCTGATCTTTGGAATATGGCTTACCATGTTGGTGTAGATAGTTAAAGCAAGTGAATAGTATCTACATGGTTGTCATGGATCCAAGCAGCAAGTAGTTTTCACATTCCAAAATAACCTGGAATTTAAACAAAATCATTAGGCTCTCAGAAGCTCCTATTTGCATTTTCCATTTCATTTAGTTGCTGAAAAACATGCTATCTCAAAGTCATATAGTCAAAATCTAGGCGCAATACCCTAAGCCTGATTTGGCATAGACCATGGATTCACTTCAGACCCTGGTTGTGTTTTGTGCTGGACAAAATTAACCTTTTGGACACTGAGCAGTTATTTCTGTATTTACCTTTTAGTGCTGCTGTTGAATCCCTTTCTAGGTTTTTGGGTTTTTAACATTATATTTGTCCTCTGCTAGAAGAGTGCGTGGGGTGCTGCTTTCTCTATGCAGGCTTGACAGTTGTCGTTCCAATCCACCTATTGTCTTACTCCATTAGGATCTCCCACCCTGAACTTTTCAGGCACCATACACAGTTTCTCTGTTGTATGATGTGTGACGTAGACCAGCACTTTTCATTAGAAAGGAGCTTCCCTCACCCTAAGGATCAAAGAGAACTAACATACTAACATACATGTATTGTTTCACTCAAACAATACCGGGTTTAACTCTTTCTTTCCAGAATTCATAACTTGGTCCTCCAAGCTGATCTTCAGATCAGCAGGTTGTAGATATTACTTGTTTTCCTTCGTTGGTCAAAAGTATTAGAACTCCATGCTGTTCCTGACAGTTTCAGAAATTGTTCAGCTATCAACAGTGGTTTTAATTTATGCCTTGAGGTTTGCATTCCTCTCACAGTTTCCTTCCCTTCTCTAATACCCTTGGCCTTGCCACATGTGTGCTTTTGTGGTATTGTTCAAATATTTTCTCTGCTGCAAACTCTGTTGCCCAACAGCTTTTTTTGGGGTCTTTTTGATCAGTTCAACTCTTCATCTCAATTCAAATTTCAGTGGAATAAACCTCTGATTTCCATACATTCTTTGTGTTTCTGCCCATGTGTTTCACTGTAATTGTTTACATATGGTTGTATTAATGTGCTCTTTGTGCAAGGCAAGCTGAGATATGTTTTGTATGAGGGATACTGTATAAAATGTAGACCCACTGCTTGTTGATGGTAAAACTGTGGTTGACCTTGCTAGGAGTGGAATCAAAGCCTTTAAGACTCTGTTGCAAGGTCATGAAAGGGACAATTTTTGTAAAATCAAAGCTGAATTTGAAAATCCTAAATCATTTCTGTGAATGCTTGGAGTGAAGAAATAATCTTTCAACTGTAAAATTGCACACTTCTCTCCTAGGCTCTATAGGGATGAGAAGAAGTAAAAATGTAGGTAACTATAGCTGCCTTGGTTTACTGGGGGAATTGAGGAGGAAGAGAAATAAATACTCAGTTTTATTCACGAAAAGTACCTAGGAAATATAATCGTGTTGAGGTTAGTTATTCTAGCAATCTTTCATGAATTCAGAAAGTTTTTTGAGACTTTTTATGTATTTATCAGCATGCTAGTTCTTGAATTCTGTCATTATGCTCCTTGTAAATATCAAACTTGGCAATAACAACATGAAGAACATAAGCAGTTAACTGAGACACCATGCACCAGTTAACATTTGAATGAACACCGTTTAACAGTTCTTCGAGATCTGACTAATCTCCCCCATTTGTGGAGAGCCCGCTCAGTAACTGAAGAGGCACAGGTTGTTTCCTGAGTGGTAAAAACAAGCTGACAAAAGGAGAGATCTTGATCCACAGCTGAAAATAGGCAGTAATTGTCTGGAAGAGCTCTGTAGTCTTGCCAGGTCCTGGGTGCATGGGCTGAACTTCCAGTTGCCACCTGTGTGAGTTGAGGTGTGCTCATTTTGCCATAAACTGAAAATGTCATAGACTGCTGGTGTGTTGGACTGTAAGAAGTGGTATATTCAAATATGTACAAGAGATTTCTGGAGAATTACCACCTTTCTGTTAGCTAAGGCAGCTTAGGATAGCGCTGTCCATTTAGTTGATCTTGCAGTCCATTATCATGTTCCCATTTATGTCTAGATACAGGTTCTTAACCATAGTCATCTTTTATTGAGGCCCCTTTGGCTCACTGGCAGAAAGAGATATTTTTATGTACTGTTTGTTCCACCACCACCACTTATTAGACCATGCTGGCTACTTCCTATTTTTTCCTGGCATTAGTGATCATGAGCTGTTTTAGATGGTAGTATCCTTGTTCCCAGCAGGCTTTCTGCTGCCTGGACTATGAATCACAACAAAATAAATTCGTCTTATGTTTTATGAAGTGTTGTACAGAATCGTAAAATAATCGGTTGAAAGGGGGCTCCAGAGTTCATCTGGCCCAAGCTTTCACTCCGTAGAGGTCAATATAGGTCTACAGCATGGTATGAAACCTAACACCCAGGTTTAGCTCACGTAACACCCAGGTTTAGCTCATTAACGCATGGAAAGCTTTGATCTTTATTGGCAGTGTCTGCAGCAGCAGCATACAGCTCTGCTGGACAGGTGATGCAGTGCCAATATACTGTGTCCATGTTTGTATGGTTCTTTATTAGTAAAATCTCCCCAAAGTCTAGGGTGAAAGTTCAGCAACCAAAATTTTCCACTTCTGTAACAGTTTCCTGTTCTTAGCTTGGGTGTTAAATGTGTTCTGATTGCTTACCTCCAGATTTCAGCCCAAAATGCTAGCAATCTGTCTCCTGTTTAAAGAACCTAGAAGAAAAGAACATACTGGAGGATTGCTCTATATTGCTATTTGCATATATCACTATGTGATATGGCAATACAGAGACATTTATATTCCCTCTAGAAGAAAGTATTTGTGGCAATTTCCCTCACTGTTTTTAAAAAGAGAATTTTTTGTTGCCGTAGATTGCACTGTTCCTCAGGTACTGCTTTCTCATTTTAAAGTTTTTGTTGTCAGGACAAGTAAAATAATGACTAGATAAGAAATGTCTTATGAGAGGGACCTTTTACAGTTTCATCCTGCAAGTTGCTTGGGCACAGAGATGTTCAGGTACCCAATTCCTGTAGATACTATTCAGCCAGTGCTAAGAAACCATGACAGTCTTACAGACTGTACTCTGCATGAGGCAGCTTCCTTTACTTTCTTTGTAGAGACTGAGGACGTGCAGCCTTTCATATGACCAGAATCTGAGAAATCAACCTACCCAGATGCTTAAAAATTAGGTAAGGGGAGGGAGTGAGCAAAACCAGCTCCTGGTTCCTGCAGCTGTCAGTGCCCATAAATCAGCTCTGTTTTTCCTTTTGAAGCAGGACAAGAGCATGAATTTAATTAAGGGGTTTGACTTGCTCTGGAAACACACAGTAGAGGAATTGCCCTACCCACACCTTTCGCAGATGCTGTAAACTTACAAATGTTATTGTGTATTTACTCATTAAAGCTTTCCAGCATCATTGTGCTAGATACAGTTGAATGCCTCAGGCAGGTGCCAAGCCAATGACTGCAACAAATCCTTGTTCTTTGGACACCCAGATCAGAGCCACAAAGGAGCAGCAGGTTAGCTCCTGTTTTCTTGGTTCCACCCGAGTTCTGCTCAACAAAGGCATTAAAAATGGCCACTACAGAAAACTCTAGGGAAAAACAAGAAGAGTGGGGTTTTTTGTCTGTTTTCTATGATCGGGAATTTAATTATAATACGAAAAAAAAATCAAGTAGATTTATCCTGCCACTCTGTTTAAAAAAAAAAAAAAAAAAGGAAAAAAGCTTATTCTTTTAAAACTGTCCCTGCAGTGGATCATCAGGAATATCTCTGCATTGTTTGATTTTTCTTGTATTTTTAATTCTACCTTATTATGTATAAAGAGAGACAGAAACTGTCAGGCTGCATCAGACCCCAGTTCAGTGCTGTAGTCAGCATCAGATACCTCCGAAGAAGTTGTGCAAACACCGCTCAGGGAGCTGGTATTATGCAACTTTTACATCACATCAAACATGGCTTAAGTCTCTGAGTTTGAAGACTTACATTCTCCTAAAACTTTGTACTTTTAAAAAACCTATATTTGATATTATCATGTTCACTTTTGTGATGCTGGATAGTGTTTGTTGTTTTCTTTGGAAACCTCATTATACTCTTTCCCTTGGTAACAAATTTATAGATAGCAATTGCCCAGACTGGTTATGCTGGAGGAATTATTTTGTTTGCTCCATTCTGAACTAGTCCCTTTTTTTGAGCTGATTGAATGTTCCCTGGTCTTTATATTATATAAAAAGATGGTTACATTTTCCCTTTAGTCTACTATGCAGTGTAGGATTTTGCTCTAGACAGGTAGAGGACTTTGAAAAATGTATACTGAGAAGTGTAGCTTTTTTTAGAAGAAAGAGTTATTCAGAGCATTATTTGGGCTCTTCTATATGGATGGGTCTTTTTGGTTAGTGTGGATATCTGAGATGTGGAGTTAATCTCTAAGTTAGTTGGAAAACAGTGGTGCTTTATTCAAATACTCAGGAATAAGCTTGAAAATACTGAAAAAAATGGTTGAATGTTGCTTTATATTCCCTGTGTTGCCTACAGGTGTGAGAGCATTCTGAAAACTTTAGGTGCAGAATGGCATCCACTCTCCTACGATTGCTTGAACCCTGTGATGATGTAATAACAGTATCAATTCTAGCTTTTTTTTTTGTTAGGTTTTTTTGTTTGTTGCTTAGAGTTTTTGGGCAGGACCTACCTGGGGATTCAAGGAGAATCACGCTTCTAAATTTCTAAACAACGTTACCAGACCTGTGGTGAGTACATTTATGAATATTTATCTGGAACTTAAGATTCAGAGTGAGTGTTAAGAGTGCAGGCCACTGCACATTTTAATCAGGCAAAATCCTCAGACCTTTCTTCCTTTCCCCATCCATGCTCATATCCTGACAAGATCCATGATCCTTGGTTTTTAAACGGTCATGCCAAAACAAGAACATTCATAAAAAATTTCAGTCAAAAAATTCTGCTTCTTTTCTAAGTTTAAATATTTAACACACTTATAGCTGTACTGGCCAGACACTGACATCAGTAATTCTGGGAAGTGTTCACAAAGAATGCCAGATACCGGGTGGCTGGTGCGCTAGGTCTTTGTGTTTGTTATAAGAGAACATTTTTTCATTTAACTGTAGAATAAATATTTTAGCTTTCTCATCTATATATAGCAGCTTTAATCAAAAGACTTTAGTAATTTCTTAAATTATTATTAAAGCTACACCTGGCAGCATTTTATCATGTAAAAAATCTTCATCAGCCTGATTTCATCATCACAACTTTGTGTAAAGGCTGTGTTGCATGCTCTGGGGTTTTACGTAGGGATAGCTGAAAAAGCAAATCATCATCCCCAGCTGTTGGCCTTATCTCATTACTGGATAAGGCGATTTTCAGTGTAGGGAAGGTGGAAGAGGCTGCATTTCTTCTACTCCTTTTTACCAGGGTTCACAGCGCATGTTAATGTGAACTGAAATTTATTGCGGTTTAGCCTTCATTGCTGCGTGTTCTACTATGTCTTCTCCATGGCAGTGGGCCTTCCTCCAATGGAAAGAAACTGGTGTGGTCCTTAAGCTTGGTAAAAGCTGGACTGTGAATCATTTGTACTTGAGTGTTAGACTCACCTCTGTGTTGTTTTATTGCTTGATTGCTGAAGCATCTGACAAATTAAAGGCAGGGCCTTATCTGCAAGTCATGCCAGCTTTTAGCTGTTTAACCTGTTTAACCTATCTATCTCTGCATTGGGTCCAGAGCTTCATGGGGATGCGTTGGGGGAAAGGCTTGTTTTCAGCCTTTTTGTGCTGCACTGGAAAACGCTGAGGCTCAGTGCCTGGTTGTGATGCCGTGGTGTCACCTAACAGTAAGAGGGGACTTACAGCTGGGCGGAGCCAAGGACGTGCTGTAGGCCTGACCTCACGCTGTTTCCCTGATGCTCTGCTCCCTGCAGACCCTCTCTGAAGACCTGCCATGGAGCTTTTCCTTGCTTGCACTTACCGGGGAGCTTGTGTTGTCTTTATTCTTACCAAAAAAATTACGTATTTACCAGTGGAGGGGAAGGGGACATGTGTGTACTGTGGATGTCTTTCTTCTCTTTCCACTACCTTTTTCATTAGAACTGTCTGATGTGGCATGCACTGCCTGATGCGAATGTATCCATGTGATTAGCCAGTCTTGCCAGCTTTTGTCTGGGTTGCAGCTACCTTGTTTAGGACCTGGCTCTGTAAGCGGTACTCCCAGACACCTAGTCGTCTCCCAGTCTCTGACTATTTTCATTCAGGCGCTGGTGACAAAGCAACATCTAATTTAGCTACAAAACTTATGAAGGTTTCTGAAGAGTGTGATGTACTGTCATAAGCTTATAAGCTCTTCTGTCAGCAAAGAGCCGTGGAGCTACCTGTAGAAATGGGATTTCCTTCCTTTCATGTCTTTGAGGATGTGGAAGTGGATGACATTAAATCATGGGCTACAATTTAGACAGTGAGAAGATTGCAGACCGATTCTGTAAGTAGAAAAATCTTTTGAGGAAACACATTATGTCTATAATCCTGTCAGAAGATTAGAGATTCACTCAAAAACTAACTTACCTAAATGGCTTATTAATAAAGATTGTGCTAATAGAGGTAAGAGATGTATTTTGCTGAAGGCTATGAAAATTGGGAAACCCAGGAATAGTATTTCTTTTCGAGTAGACATAGTAGCAAAATGTACTGAGCTATAATTAGTTGAACATGACTCTCCTATTGCAACATTTGAAATAATTGTCATTACGTAGATTTGTGGTTGAAAGAATCCCAATGTGCTTAGCATTCATTTATATATTTGGATAACATATGCAGCCTTTAAGGCCCCAACTTCGGAGTGGGACTTGTTCATTATAGTTCGTACTTGTGTGAATATTACACTGACACAATTAAAGAATGAACCAATGTGGAATAGAGGTACTTCAGGTGACATTTTGAATATTCAGTGCTAGCAAACACAGGCTTGGGAGCAGGTTTTCCCCATCACTTTTGTTATGTGCATATAGAGAGATATATATATATTCCTGCTTGCTGTGGTTAGTGTGTGGAAAGCCCTACACTATCCAAGTTAGTTTTTAATAGTGTACATTCCTCTAGTTAGAAAGATAAGTGAGTCGCAGTGGCTGCTGCTTCTTTCTTCTGCTTTTGGTAGGGTACATCCTCCTTTTGAAAATGAGTTTTTGTTGAGAGGGTGGAGCCAGGTTTCCTCTTGCTTAGGAAATAAGATACTGAGTGGAACAAATGGATGGACCCTTATTTTATAGTTGGCATACATTTATGTAGCTCATCTTACATCAGTAACCAATGTAACCAATATATGCTCAAAATAAGACATATTTTTTTCTGCAACTTGCACTCACAGTGTGAACACCCCTGTCGCATCTAGGGGATGGGGATTGCAGTCCAGGGGAGTTTAGCTGACAGCTTCCTGGCATCTGCATCTCTCCCGGAGCATCTAGTGCTGGAGAGCCAAGGCTGGAGCTGGTGTCAGTGAGGTGAGGTGTTAGTATGAGGCTTACTCAAGGCTTACTGCTTTTCCTGAAGTTGCTCAACTTGTGCGAGAGAGGTATAAAGCTGTCCCCAAAGGCCAGAAAGCCCCATTGCCAAAGTGGTCAACAGCTCTACCCTTTTCTCCTTCCGCTTTGTGTGCAGGCAGCATGCTGCATAAAACAGACCAAGACCAGACTGCAGTTAGGGTACATCCTCTGGGTGAGAAAAGTAAGCATTTTTTATAAACTTCAATGTGTACATAAGGGCCTAAAAGGCACATAAAATCCTGCTGAAGATAGCTTCTCCTGGTCCATTTGAAAGTTCTAGCTTTAATGCTAGCAATATTTTCATCCTCCAGTCAAATAAAAGCCCAGGAGGATGTATCAGCAGTGAGTCCTTTGAGCAAAGCAGGCAGTAGCAAAGGTGAACATTTTGAAAGTCATCTTGGCAAAGCAGGCAGTAATGAAGATTTTGAAAATGAAAACATTTCCCTAATGTGGTCTCTAACGTCCTTTCAAAGTGGGTAGCAAAGGTATTTTTCAGACAAGCTACTGCAATTCAATTAGACTGACCTAATTTTTATTTCTTCCTTTCTGCTACAGATTTCCACACTGATACAATTTAACTTTCTTAAGATCATGTTATGGCCTGGATGGGACTTGGTTTACAGCATCATTAATTGACAGAGTTTAGATATAGAAAATGTTTCCTGAATGGTTGCCTTCTGTGTATGCTCATCTGAGCTAAGAAAACTGAAAAAGGACTTTTTTGATTGGGGCAGATGAAACTTTTTAGAAGGAAAGTAAACGCTGTTGCAGCCCAGAGCAAATGCTACTGGATATGACTTATGCAATTTATATACATTTTTAATTAGAAGAAGTGGAGGTTATAGGCCCAGTCTTCTATATTTATCATTATCTTTGTGCTGACTGCTCACAGTGACATATTAAATGGCACAAAACTCTCACTAAACACCTATAAACTCAGTCGTGTGCATCACATCCCACAGTTAGCAGAATTGGTTATGCATTTAAAGCAGTTTTATCTAGAAATAGAAATTCTTACTGGGCATTTCTTCAGCAGCATCTGTTTTTCTTTATTTAACTTAATTAAAAGCTGCTTTAAAATGCATTGACGACATCAACATTTGGATAAGATTATGGAGTGATGGTTCTAGGTTCCGAGCCTTTGAAATAAATAAAAATTCTTTTTGAAGCATGAAATTACTTTTTCTTGCAACCTTTTCCTTAAAGTTGCTAATCCTATGAGACTGGCAGTCCAAGTGTCTACTTAAGACTGAAGCCTTGTTTGCCCACAGAAATGGCACTGTTGTGAAGCAAGAGTAAACTAATCAAAATTGACCAATTTTAAATCAGCGCATCATTCTTATGTACAAAATTGCTTCAGTATAACTACGCCAGTGCAACACCATGCTTTTTTTAGAGCTGTGCGTGTAGTACACATTGGCCTTTCTGTGAGCTGCTCTGAGCAATGGTTTTGCAGCTGAAGCAGTGCCACTGCAGCATTTAATACAGGCTCGATTCTCACATCTCCTGTGCCGAAGGACCCCTGCAGTGCACTGGTGTGAAAGTGGCTTCCTTGGGATCTGCTAGTGTTGGTATTTACTTGCAGTCTGCATATGCAGGATTGAAACCAAAGGGATAGTTTTAAATGGTGGGAATATCCTCACTGTTTGCAGTCTTTGATCACATCTGTAAAGAAGGTCTCAAATTCAGCTATTTATTTTTCTTTTGTAGGTTTAACTTAACTAACTGGTGTGATTTGTATGTATTCCTGGGGTTTTAAGCAGACAACACAAAGGTTATTGTCAATCAGTTTTCCTTTTGATTTTACACTAGCAAATGCAATGTATCACATCCTGAATGAGCTTTACTTAAATTTTGGAGTTGCTGAGCATGGTTAAATCTGTAGCAAAGACTTCCTTTTTCTGCAGTGTAATCAGATATGTCTGATATCAGTCCTTCAGTCATGTGATTTGATTCTCACAAAGGATGGCTCCCCAGCTTTGACAAAACCTAGGTTTTTTATGTTAAAATTGGTTAAAATTAAAATCTTGACCTCTGTTATTCATCCCAAAGCCAATATTGATGCACTGCTTTTCTTTTACCAGTCACCTTTAACTGAGGACCTAAGTAATCTATGGGAACTAAAAATGAGTATTATCCCCAATAATAAGGACTTTTTTCCCCCCTCAACTATTTAAGCTGTTTCTCAGGTCCTAGTGACAGGGTTATCTGTATGGCCTAGGGACACCGGAGCCCATAAGGGTCTATGCTGTCCCTTGCACTTCAGTGTTCCAGGCCTTTTGTTGTGGTGACTCACTATACACATTTCCCAACATTTTGACATCTAGAGACATTCACATTTATTGTATATTTTTTCAAATGGCATGTGGTAATAAGGATGAGTGGGGAATAGTAAGTCTGGTTTACAGAAGCCACAAAAAATGTAGCTTTGTTCCGGTTGAGAAAACACACTCTTTTTTTTTTTTTTTTTTTGTGGTTTCTTTTAAAAATTATCTGTGAAAAAAACATTTCCCCTTTAACTTTATAAGATGATCTTTGTGGTGGTCTTTCCCTATTTGAGAGAGCTTTGAGGTTCTTGTACCCCTCAAAAAAAAAATCAAGGCTTAGTTTTTGTGCTCCTTGTCAGGCTGCCAGTTTGATATCCAAAGAACCGAGCTTCTTTACGAGTTTGGATCACAGTCCTTGTAAGATGAGATGGTGAAGCGACAGGAAAGTGGTTGAGCTGCTGATGGAGACCCAGATAGCTGCTAGATTCTATCAAATCCCACCTTGTTCATGTCAAAAAGACACCAGAATTAATTTCAGCTAGGATGGACTGGCAAATCTGCATAAAAATGTAGTTGGTGCTTTCCTAACCCTTCTGCTATCTGATCAAGTTTCAGTCTACATGGCTCATTGTGATAAGGTGAGGAAGCAGTCTGAAGGAATAAGATATTTTTGTCCTTTACAGAAAAGGCGGCTTTTTCACACTGTGCTATCTGGCATATTACCTCTTGAAATCCTTTAAATGTATCAAACTTATATTTTTATTTTCTCTGTAGCAAAACTTTCTTCCAGCAAAAGTGACATATGAGTGACTTGTGGTGTAGTTTCCTGTCACAACTAAATCTCTGTGATGCTGAACTGCTGCCAAGAGATGGCCCTTTTCTCACCTATTGCTTGTGCTGTATGTATTGAAAAGGAAAAAAGTGAATTTGAAGACAAGTCCTGAAAAAAACCCAACAGTCTGCTGTGTCTAGAGTTTAATCTGAGCCCATAAGGTGAGAGCTTGTGAACCAGAGACAGACACAGGCTGAAACCATGCATTGTCCTAAGGCAGCTGGAGCTGAGGGTGTCTTGAAGGTGTCCCCTTGGGCACTGGCTCTGAGCGCAGCATCTGGTGGCCTCCAGAAATAGGGGGGAGAAGTGTTCCCCAGAGGTGAAAGGACAGAGAGGCAGCTCTCTGCTGATTTCCTCCTTTCTTCCTCTAACAAAGGAGTCTCCTTATAAAGGTGGTATTTAATAGTCAGAAACCAACAAGGGACTTCACAAAACAAGCCTGCTGTTTAATTTGCAATGCCTGTGCTGTTGTGACATTGTCTTAAAACACCAGCACTGCTGCAGCCTGTGTGGGGGGGCCTGGGGAGAGGGGAGTGGAAACTCTGGAAAGGAATACATTGCACATAATGTTGTATAAAAGAAACGAAAGCTTGCTGGCTCAAGCTATTTTGAAAGTTCCTCTGATTTTTATTTTTTTTTATTCATTTATTACTTTTTCAGAAATTTTTACAGACATGAAAGACGTGTGGAAACTTGGGGATTTGGGCTTAGGGAAAGGATGTGTCCATAGGTACAGCCTAAGAAGGAGGAAACAGGTGGCAAACATTAGGGCAGTTAGCTGTGTGGTTTGGGTGGAGCAATCACTGGGGAGGACAGCTTTGATTAAGAGGCCTGACTAACACCCAGCAGTCTGTTTGTGGCTTTCCTGCTGGCGCTGCCTGCCTGTGCTCTCTGTTGCCCCAATGGTGGGTGGGCTGCAGGAGTGGTCTGTGGGACACAGCTCCAGCCCAGCTCTGGCAGCAGTCAAGTGTCACATCACCACAGAACAATTCCCAAAGGCCCTACCTAGCTGTGTGGGATATTAGTGCATATTATGTATAAGATTTTGCCCCACAAAAATCTGTGTAGGTGTCTGAAGTCCTGTTACTGGGCTTGACAATAGCATGCTTGTGCCAGGTACCCTTCTGTCTGAGCAAGGCAGCCTGACAGCCACATTGTCTAAAGCAACTTAAGGTTCACAAACCTAGTGTTTCCTTGATGAGTCCCTGCTGCTCCGGGTGAGCTCTGAGCCCACCTCATGCACAGAGCAGACACTAGAACCCACTGCTGTCAAAGCCACGTGAGGCAGTGGCCACCACACGTTGTATAATAACCTCATCATTGATGTCACCCATCACTTGGGATTTCAGGTACCGGTGCGTAAGTGCCTCCTAAATCCAAAGGGATTAAAACCCAGAGCGTTTATTTCTCAGGGATAGTGTATTCTTTACTAATAAGCAAGATGGGATTGGATTATGCTTCCTTATTCTCCCTGAAGTAAGCAGGTGCCAGAAGTCTGGATCCAGTCTGGAACTGTCTAGGTAA
This sequence comes from Haliaeetus albicilla, assembly GCF_947461875.1. Taxonomy (NCBI): domain Eukaryota; kingdom Metazoa; phylum Chordata; class Aves; order Accipitriformes; family Accipitridae; genus Haliaeetus; species Haliaeetus albicilla. The sequence continues at coordinate 60,119,595 of NC_091483.1, forward strand.
TCTATAGAGGTTTAAATAGTATATGTCTTATTAGGCAATGGGGCCTTTATCACTTCTGGTGCCTGTAGGTGCTGCTGTAACACAAACAAGGAAATACTGCAAAAAACAAGGTAACTCAGAGGCGAAGCAACTACAGCCTCTTTATATGAGAAAATCCTGCAGGAAAGGAGAGGGCAAAAGCCCTGAAGTATAATGGGAGCTGGGGAATTGCATGCTGTGAATGACAAACACTGCAGAGTCTTCCAGGCATCTCACCTGGATGCTTCAGAAAGGCCATTCATAGAAAGCTTTGTGGCAATCAGTTGCAATCTTTGCTTCTATAAAGAGATCTTCAAGCCTCCTGGAAAGCAAAAAAAACCGTGGAGAAAGAAGAAAGGTGAAGCCCAGGCTCTGTTTCAGACATACTTTTCTTACCAGGCCTTTCAAAAGGGCTCACTGACACAAGTGCTAAGTCTTGTTTGTGTTGCTTTTTGCTGCGCTAGAAATAAGTGTTTCTTAGTGGGAGAAAAGTGTATTGGCTAAGTGAGGGGAAGATTTTCTCAAATGAGGCGCTTCCAGGCTTTATGATACTCTATCCTTCATTTTCTACATAGGTGTGTTATTTTTCCCATGGGAGGAAAGTAGCAAAAGATCTCTTTGTGTGGGAAGGCGGCATGGGAGGAGGGTGAAGCTAGTTCTACAAACAGGCTTTTTTCAAATACCACCCTAGAGAGAGAGAATGCAGATTTTTTGAGACTGGGCTCCATGTGGTAGGTGGGAGGGGGTTTCTGTGCTATTGATTAATTCTAAATTATGTGGGATTTTCTTGGCATAAATGAATGGGGTCTTTGCCATATTAAGCTTAATTTTCCTTCTATCAGATATGTTGCGAGAGCTGTGTGATGAGGAAGTTTTGAGGATGAAGGACTCTGGAATCTTCAGGGCTTGGAGTTAACTTTCCATTTGCTTGGGAGAGGGAGCATGGCTTTTCCTGGGCGGTAGTATATTTACTCATGTAGTTTCTTTTGCAATGTTTCCAGAGCCTTATTCAAGAAACCCCGTATATCTCCTGGAGCACAAAAGGCTTTTTTATGGTATCTTTAGATATTATGCTCCTTACCGATGATGCCATGGAGATGAGGAAAACCAAAAGAACCTGAATAAAGTACAAATCCTGCAGAGTAACAATAGAGACTTGCACAGATTGGGAAACAGAAGGCCAAACTAGAAAACAGGTGGCTCTTGATGGACTCAGTCCTTGGGTTAGAGAATTTGTGCCAGTATCTAGGTGAACTGTTCAACTGCAGTAGCGCTGCACTGCACAGTGAGCTCTGTGGACAGAATAATATTGCAGACTGTAGGAATGTGAGGTAAAGTAGAATTGAACAGGCCAGGAAAAAAAAAAATCTGTTTTCCTGAACAAAGAAATCTCAGTCTATGATTAACTTTATTTCATGTCAAGAGTAGAACATACAAATCTAGGCTCTTTCATGGCATGATACTGAACAATACAAGCCCTGTAGCACAGAGAGCATACCACTGCTGGATTATCTGTCCTAAATGTACTTCAGAGATATTCAGTCAGGTTTATTTTATCCTAACAAATACTCATTTAATGCAGCTGTTACAGCAGTGTAAACCACAGATTTGCAATAAGCTGCGCTTCTGGGGCTCATCTCAAATACAGGCCTTTTGAAACAATTTTTTGCAGATTTGTCTTTTTGCATCAAGTTGGAGTGATACAGAGAATGGAAAAGAATTTCATAAGGTTAGAAGAATCAATGGTTTACAGACTTCAAAATCGTGTGACAAAGGCAATTTAACATGTGTGGCAGCTTAACAGGTTAAGGCAACTCCACAGGTTTGGGGAGAAACATGAAACTTTAGCTCCTTGAAGAACAAACAGAACCCACAGGGAAAAGAGTCAATGTTGGTTTCATTGTTTCAAAGGAAATTTAGGTAGATACAGGAAAAAAAATGTATTTTGTATGGCTGGCAGACTGGAAAATCTTTTGGGAAGATTGCAAGTTATAACTGGATCTTCAAATTGGAATGTAAGCAGAAGGAAAAGATACTGAAACCTGTTTATAAATAGCTTGAGTTTGCAAGAGTTAAAACCTTGGTTTGTAACTGCTAGCCCAAAGTGAATCCTACACAGAGGAGTAGGTATGACCCACAAAGCACATGCTATAAATTAATTGTTCAGCCAAAACATATATTTTCCTAGCAAGACTGAAAGAGAACACCATGAATTAACAACTCAGTCTCCTGCCCAAATTCATGGCTGCTAGCAGGTCTGAGAATTGGGCTGTGCATAGGGCACAGTGTTTGGGCTAAGACATATACAGAAGAATGGAGTGGAAGAAGTAAATGTAAAGCCTGGAGAACAATATACTTGGTGCAGATAAGTCAGTGAGTTTGAAAGAAAAATCTGACTTTGCTCATCTTAAACAAACAAACCTCAAACTCAAACTTTCCTTACACAGTTGATACCTGAAGAAGATCGTTTCCTCAGCAGACGAATTTGACATGTTATAGGAGCAGAGTTGATTTATTTTGTGAGCAAAATGGTAATATAGTTAGTTATGTCAGATATTGGTGGTCCACAGTTCAGACGAATGCCTAGCATTAGGGGCACCAAATGTTTAAAACCTGGTATTTCAGTGAGTGGTAAGGCTATGGTGTCCCTGGCTCAGGCAGTTATTTCTGAGATGATCTTGTAGCCTGTAAGTAGAACTACTTAGACACAGTCAGCTATGGGGATGTTTGAGAAGGTGCAAATACATGCACTAAAAATAGGAATCCTTCTAAAACAGTATAAGCCATATAAACCAATTTATTTATCAGGTTATATCTGTATCAGCTCTCAGATCAGACATACCCTGAAGATATTAATACACCTGATGCATTTCTTTTTCCTTCACCCTTTTTTTTGGGGGGGTGTGTGTGTCTCTTCCTCCAGTTTCATTGCTCAGGATGCTCCCCCTACACAGTACTGCTTCTACATAACAAGTGTGGGAAACGTACCAGGATGCATTTTTTTACCTGATTGTTCCTGAACATTTCACATAAAGAATAGTCAGCAGAGAGCAGAAAAGCAGAGGATTATCTGGGCCATAGTTACAAAGTACTGTGAAAATGGATAGCAAACCTTTTGGAACAGAAAAATATAGAACACACTAAAAGTCACACTCAAAAATCTTCAAGAAAAGACTCTGATACAATACCCTAATAAAGACCCTTTTATGTGATGTGACTTTTTCTCCTACGTGAGTTCATTTTGATTCAAAGGGTTTTTCCTTTCTTTTAAATACAGCGCTTAGATTAATGTGTAAAGCATAGAGATAATTTAATCTAGAGCTGTTTAGAGTGTGGGTGAACTTTTCCATTTGGCTATTTTAAAACAATTTCCTTCACAGACATTGAGTGATGATGGGTGGCTAGGGGAACGATAAGACACAATAACTTCATGAACAAGAGCAAAGAGTTTTTATGTTATAATTACATTAATTATTTCTCAGAACAAGGCAGATCCAAACTACTGACCACTGCATTAAAAAGGTCCAAATGTGGCTGAGATATGGTAATGGTGAGATAGCAGTGAAATACAGCTGCATTTCTGTTGTATTATTGAATTGCTTATCTTGATTGCATTTGCAACATTTTCAGTCTTTCAGTAGAACAATACTTGAAAGCTATAGAAAAGTATTCATTGCCTTAAAAGTCTTAGTGTTGTCTGGCATCAAGCCAGTTTAGTAATCCTTCCCCCCCTCCCCCTTCTTCTTCTTTCTCTTTCTTTTAATCCTGTGCAAAAGAATGGTCTGTATTCACCAAAATTATCAATGAAAATTGCACTATTAAGTCTGACTTGCTGGACTGTGTTTTGGCAGTGGAGTTGCTCATGATGCTGTATGCTAACAACAGGCTGACATTTCCAGCAGAACTCCTTGTTCTCAAGAGCTCATGCCATGGTGTGTCTCAGCTCTATCATAAAGCAAATACCTGCTGCCTGTGTGTTAGAACTTTATTTATTGGCCAGTCTGACATATTGCTGCATGGCAAGAAAGTTACTGACACTGGGTTGGATTTTTAAAGGGTGTTGGGCTCCAGAGGCAGATTTGGCTCTTAGAGCGTTTGGGAGACTTGGATTCAAATTCTGCCTCCTGCACAGAGCCACGGGGCTGATATAGCTCCTTGCTTCTCGAACCTGGCCTTCCCCCACATGCAAAATGTGGGTAACAGTATGTGCTCTGAGCTAAATAGGTGCTCTCTCACTCTCTCCAGGAGGCAAGTCCAGCTGCATTGATTTTGGTGGTACTGCTGTAAAGCTTTATCATGGAAGGATGGCAGAGAAATGAAACAAAGCTAAGGCTGTAGTTTGATGAATACTGGGTGCTGGTATTGGCCGTGAAAGCAGCAAGCGGCGTTCGCCTAGCCTCTAGCTCTTTGTCCTTGGCTTTGCTCTGTTTTCTTAAACTGTCTTTGGGGTTTTTTGATCATCTGTGCATTAGCAAATCTGTATGTTTGTACTCTATATAAACATAGAGTGAATGGAAATGTTTTTATAGAAGGTAATTAGTTGGATAATTGCACTTGGATAATTGCACTGAACCTTAGTTTTTAATGTATATCGGTAAATATGGACTACGCTTTTAGCAACCTGTGCACATTCATCCAAAGCAATGGAAAATATTCCCAAGTGATTTTAATTTAAGAAGAGATGTTAAAGACAGAAATTGGACACTGTACATGGCTGTAGCTTCTCAGGCCCTGGAGGCTTTCAGTTCAGGGCTGATGACTGTAGCTTTTGTTTCATTTACATTGCAAATGAAATCTTATGGTACTTTTGGTCTTTATTCACGTTTGCCTCTGAAACGGTGCCTGGCAGTTGAATCTGTGTCTTTGCTGCACAAACATTGCCTATTCGTTACTAATGTTCAGTGGAGACATACACGTACTCCGACAACAAATGCAGGGCCGATATCAAGCCGTGCAACATCTGCTAAATTCACATGGGGAAAGAGAATAGGAAAACAAATACACAAAGGGCACAGCTACTGAGATGGTAAATATTGTTTTTTCCATGCCACACCCAAGCCAAAAATAGAGATAGAGGGGCCCTTAACAAAGCTTTATTCAGGTTCCTGACAGCTGACAGTAGCAGCTTGTTTTCCACTGAGCTGTAAGTGAACAAGACTGGCAGCTTACTTCAAAAGCCTGAATTTACCTGAGACTTACGCTGCTTTTACTATGAGTCGGTCAGAAGTAGATGAGCAGAATAGCTCCGTGGAAATCTGTAGTGTTAAAATCATGCAAATGCGATCACTATCAAGCTTGCGTACCATCAGAGGAGTAAGAGCTGATAACGCTTTTCTGGGGGGAAAGGAACTGCCCCTAACGTGGAGCAGTGTGGATTTGCTAGCTGGGCAAGAGGAGCAGCAGGCAAGGGAGCCCAGGGGCTGGCTGCAGGCCGCAGTCCCGGAGCTGGGAGGTGCCCTGGCATGGCGGGCGGTGGGGAGGACCCCCGCTGCACTGCTGCACTGCTGCACTGCTGCACTGCTGCACTGCTGCACTGCGGGAGGGAGCGCCTGGCGCAGCCCAGAAGTAAGAGGAGGAAGTCCTTGGGTGGCTGTGTCAGGGCACAGGTGGTGCTTTCTGCCTCCTAGACTGTTGTACAGAGTGCAGGTGCTTAATAAGGTAGATAAAGCTGGGCACTCCCAAATCTACTGTTGATAAAACCGTTGCAAAGTGGCTGTGGGATGAAAGGGGAAGTTAAGTGTAATAAGTACACCCCAGTCAATAAATACAGTCATTGCAATAAATACAGGCAGTCAGAGGAGGAACAGACCCGCAGCCTGACAGGTCCTCAGGACTGTGGCAGTGTGGCTCCATGTGGCTCATTTGGGATGCTCCCTGCCTCTCCTGCCTGAAAGCTGCTTTCAGAGACTCTGCATCACGGTATATCGTACGAGGACATTAATGCCAACCTGCCTGGGCAAAGTGCGTTAACATCCAGATGCACCTGTCCTGAGCACAGGAGATGAGGCAGAAGTGAAATAGTCTGTTTTGATATAGTCTGGAGAGCTCGTGTCCAGCACAGGCAAACCTGTACTGCTGCCATGCTGTCATTTTCTGCTAGCAGCAGTGTGCTGGGTAGCACTGGCACAGCTTACATTGGTCTATTTCTTTTTCCCCTGGTCTTTGTTGACAGTGTGAGGATTTTTTACTATTCCCACTGCAGCCAGTGTGAAAAGTTCCCAGGGTAGACTTCAGGTTGAAAGGGTTTTCAGTCGGGTGTGTGTTCTTGACATGGGATACTCTTGTCCTTGTAACTCAGCTCTTTCAGGAAAGCAGATTGCCTGCTACAGCAAGGCGTTGGACCTTGTTTACATAAAATCAGACAATTAACTGCTCTTTAATAGAGATATACAACTATATTAAATAGTTGAGAAATGATGCAAACTTGAGCCAGGTGCTGTTGGTAACACCAAAAAAAAAGTAAGCCCCAAGGAGATGTCTTACTCCTCGCTATCCCAAATGGAAAAGTAACTTATGTGACCTAATAATAGAATATTCAACCAGAAATATTTTTCTAACCAGAAAACATCTGTGCCTTTGCAGCAAACATCTGTGGTTAAAGTGAAAAAATGGAAGTTAAATAAACTTGTATAAAAACCGCAGACAGAAAAATGTCACACAAAAAAGAAAACTTGGCCATTTTTTCCCTGCTTCCTGCTGTAAGTGATTAAATGTTTAGTTTCCAAACAATGTACTCGGCTCTTAATAAAATGTTAAAGTTCCTCCATATGTCTATGTGAAAGTGACTCAGAGGAGAGCTCAAAGGAAAATTGCTGCTTTCCCCCCCCCTTTCCAATAATCCCTTTTGACCTTTCTACCAAAACTCATTTATTTTGTCCATTTTGATATCAGACTTTCAGTAAGAAAAACTACATCATGTTTTATACCTATTCTCCTTCGCAATACATCCTGCTTGCCACAACTCTTCTGTAGCTCAGCAAAAATCAACAATTGCCATGTATCATTGCTTGGGCATGAAGTTTACTTCTCTAGCATGATCAGATGCTAACTGAAGTGCTCCTGGTTAAGGAGCAGTGGGGATTTGGCCTCCTGCTCTGCATTAGCCGTGCCCTTCCCATGACAACTTTGTTGTGTGGAAATCACGGGCATACTCTGCTGACAGGTGATGATATATAATCCTCAGATAAACAGGGTCTGAAGGAGGAATTATAAGTTCCAAACAAATGTTTATTATCTGGCTACATTTCATCGTGTTTCAGGAGGCTGCGTGTGTTGAGTCCCCCCCACCCCAAGTCTTATGTGAAATGGTACCAGTGGAAGATGTAGATAATGCTGAGGCAGTTTTTAACTAGATACTGTGCAAACATAGCAAAAGACCATCCCTTCCTGAAAGACGTGAAGAACGGCTTTCCTTGGCTTTCATTCAGTAAAGCCTGAGAGCAAATACTTACCTTAAGTAAGTTTGTTTGAGATCACTTACAATCAACTGTGTGGTTAGAGAAGGGCCTCAGTACTCATAAATGTTTACTCTGCACAGTGACCGCTTTCAACCAGGCTTTCCAAGAAAGCTGCAGTTCCCTTCTCTTTGTTCTGTCTTCCCACTTACCTAGAACTGTGCAAAAATCATCAGGCTGATGATTTTCAGTATTAGCCTTAAATCTGGTACAAGTTTCCTGAGATTTGAAAGCCTTTTGGAAGATCTGGATTGGCTTTTGACCAATGCTTGTCCTAGCTCTGGGTTTGGGGTAGAGAAAACTATTCCAGACTTCTGGTAATGTTTTGATTTTTACATTTGCTTGACTTCCCTCAAAATCCAAGTGAAAAAAATCTCTCTTGGGTTTCCAATAATCTCAGTTTCCAACAACCACTCTCTTTTCTTGTTTATGAGCAGGAATTATTTGATTTGTGTGCCCCCTCCATGAAACAACACTGCATTTGGCTTTATGTTGATGTGACGAAGCAAGAGAATAGGTTGGATTATTTCATTAGGAAAAAGAGTAATAACTAAAGCAGTGCAAATTCCTGTAATGAGTGTAAAATTGTGATTATAAAGAACACCTGAACTGCTAGAGAGCTAGATGGCAAATGCCTAATTTGTATTCCTTTCTCTAGGAAAGGAGTTACTGCTCTCTCTCATGCAATGGCCAGTCTGTCTTTCTGGTCACAGAGTAACTTTAGTGTTTGTCCTACCTTCCACCCCACAAAGATACTTTGCGTAATTAACATTAAACATATTTAACTACTGAACTACTAAGTGCTGGTTTACCATGACGCACCCAATTTGTACAAACATTTCTTAAAAGAGACTGGCCATGGCAGGCTGTTCCTAGCGTGTCAGGTGCCATGTTCCTCCTCAGTGAAAATCTGTGTAATAGGATGGCTGTTTATTTGGGAGCTGGTGCGTTCCCCTCACTCCCTTAAGATTTAAATTTAGCTTAGCAAATAAACTCCTTATCTACAAGAGTTTCTAAATAGATTTTTGTAAATAATTTAAGTAAGTTCAGAGGTCAGTTATAGCAAATTTGGAATAGTTCTTTTAAAGTGTAGTGGCTTCTTGCTATATTCCCACCAGTGTAGTTGTAAGCTCCTCTGCTGGGAGGTTAGGCGTACAATTAGTTTGATATAAAATGTTTTGATGTCTCAGGCTGAACATACTAGGCCATATTAGGGTCTTGGCCCTTCTCAACATTAGACCTACTATGTTTTGAGATGGGGACCTTGAAAGTGAATGACAGTATTCATTTCTTTTAAGCACTACTGGTAAACTTGTTGGGGTTCAAATTTTCTCAAATTTATTTTAAGTACTGGTAATGATAAAACACTTCCCCCCCCCCCCCCCAAAGAAATTTGAGAGCTTATCTGAAGCAAGGTGCTGTAAGTATTATTATTCTCCCCGCCTTTTTAGTATGCCCTAGCGTTATGTGGGAAGAAGAAAAAGAGACGGGTTTTATAGAATAAACTGAGGAAAAAAAACATTGCTTGTAATCACCACCCAACCACTGTAGGAGTAAAACAATAAACACTGCTTGCTGCTTTTGTGCAGTGGGAATCTTCAGGGGTGGAAATCTTACACTGTATGAGAGATCTTTTAGTAAATATAGGTTCTGTAGCTCTGTAGAATGTAGTCTCTAACTAAATTCCTATAAAGGGATTAAAATGCTGAGTATTTAGAGCACTGTCTGTAAACAATTACAATTTAAAGAAAAATTGTGATGAGAAAAAGATCTTTGTGATAAAAATGCTAATGCTGTACCCTGGAAAAATCCTTCAGCACAAGTAAAAAAAGTGAACTCCTGCAATATTGCCAGCAATTGTTAGTGAAACTTTATCACTCCATGTGAAAATGGATATGCTTTAATGTAATTTAAGTTTTCGATTAACTGGGTTATAACTGACTTTTTTCTTACTCCCTATTTTGTAATTTTTTCCTCTTTTATGGAGCTCTGTAATACTTCCCATCTGACTTTCATTTGCTTTTGTAAGATTTTTTGTTTAAATGCACCAAATTCTGGGAGGGGAAATCAGAAATCATGTAAGTTCAGTGAGGAAGCCACATCCATTAAAATACACTTTGATTGAAGTGACTGAAACAATGTGCAATTCATGGTATAAGTAAAGTCAGAAGAGTTCTAAATCCCTTTGTTTCAGACAATGAAGACATATTAACTCCCCCTTTGCCCCACATACTCTGACACAACCATTTAAATAACTAAGAAATCTTTAAAACTATTACTTTTAAAATAGATTTGGCTTAAAACCCTGTTTTGTTTGGATTTCTGCTGAGCCAACTGTGTTTCTGAGTATAAAAACAATACTGACTCAACAACAGGTGGAACAAGTGAGATCAGATATTTTCAGGATAAAACTATTAGACTATTCTGACAGCTAAAAAAGAAAGAGAGTGCAAAATATGCCCTGTAAACAGTTTCTCTTGAAAGCGCAGCATTGCAAGTTTAAAGGAAGAAGAACTTTTCCTACCTGTAGCTTTTGTGCGGATCAGGAAGTGTAGCTTTTTTCTGATTACAATCTTCCATGGCTTAGCTTGGCTTCTGCATTTGAATGTTAAATATGTAAGAATGCCTTGTTTAGCTTGGGAGTTTGCATGACCTCTTAATGAGACACTGTAGTTAGTGTCATTGGGTATTAAGGCGTCATGTGACTGTAGATGAAAATAAAATCCTTTAAAGTTTGCATTTAATACTTCCTAGAATCTGTAACCCTTTACCTGCAAGCTGGATAAAAACCTGATAGAGCTCACTGTTTTCTGGTCAGGATTAGAAAAAGGAGAAGAGGAAGAACATGTGCCAAATAATTCCTTTTCCTCCGGGACAGTTGCTTACAACAACCACAACAAAGTCTGAGCCTGTGAGTGTATGAATGATGTCATTTTCATATTTGTAAAATTAAATCTCCCCATGTCACAAACAGCGCTGGAGGGATTTGGCAGAAAGTTCCTCTGTTACATCAGGTAGTTTTGCCTAGCAGTGACATTTAATCCCCACTGTTTTGGGTGATGCTCTATGGAGGAACTCTGCTCTAAGGTATATTTGCAGGCATGGCATCACATTTACCTGTGAAACTTGCTGACTTTCCTGGAATCATTTTGGTTTGAGTATGGTGTTTCCAAAAGTGATATGAAAGATGTTCTGTGCCCATAATCCAGTTAGGAGAGTGTTCCCTGTGCAGGAGGAGAGATTTAACTTAAGCAGTATCTGCAAGCAGCTGGGTCAGGTGTTTCCTGGCTGTAAAGTTTAACATATATCGATGTGCCTGGAAACTGTAAAAAAAACCCAAACCCTCCTGGAAAGAACGGGCACTAACATTGCATCATCTAACTGCATGTGTCACAGCTGGGGGGTCCAAAGCAACGCTAACAAAGCATTTTACTAAATCCTTTGTTTGTTTGTTTGTTTGTGGTGTTAAGCCTCACAGAAGCGGTTACATGAGGTTCAGCTGCTGTACAAATAGGTGTGCTGTTCTCACCGTAAATAATGTGGATTTAGGGTTGCCTCCGTGCCTGATGCGGGCTGCATCCTTGCCTTCCCTGGGGAAGGACCGTGCTGGAGTCCTGCTTGCCTTTCTCATGCAAAGTATCCTCCTAAAATCCCACTTCAGCAGCTGGCTGGGTTTGCCCTGCTGTGCTTCCCCTCGTATGTGCTGCAGTGAGCTAAAGATGAGACTGTCAAACTCATTTCAGCAGTGGGCTGGGAGCAGACCGGTCCCCATGCCGCGGAGCAGGGACTCAGCTGCGCCACCTGGCCCCAGCCGCCCTCTGCAGAGCTGCGTACTCGAGGCTGAAGCATCGGATGCCAGCAAAAATTAATAAAAGCTGCTTTGGATGTGCTTATTTTAAGCAGAGATCTATGTCATAATGTAAAGGCCAAATACCATTTACAGTCTGTGAGCTAGCAAACCGCAAAGCTCTGCAACAGCTCTTTGGGAGATTTAATTTTTTTTTTCTCCTGCAAGCTTTTAGTGTTAGCTGACTTTGAGAGCCAGGGAATGTCTTCTTACAAAACCTTCACTAAACTCTCCCAAAGGCTTTCTGGTCAGTGAGTAAAGAATTGTCAGGCTAACATAACCCCAAGTTGTAGCGGAGGTGAGGAAGGCGGGAGATGCGAACAGCTAGGGGCTACCTCTGCACCATGGAGCGTGATGCTGTGCGCAGACCCGTGCACAGTGCGTGCTGCGTACCCAGCTTACAGCCCTGCCAAGCTGGAGCCAGCCCCCGTGGGCCAGCTCTGCGTCCGATGGTATTTTGCCATTACCCTCATGGTGGTTGGGCTAATGAGCTGGGCTAATAGCCTGAGAAACATCCTGGTCAAAAAGCTGTGCTGTAGGCCAGGAGGCCAACAGAAGTGACCTTGGGGAGGCTGCCTCCCCGTTTCTCCTGATACCGGGCCTCCTCATCAGACCCTTTTCAGGGCTACTGTATATTTGGTGATCCACAGACTATTCACTCTTGCAGTTTCTCGAACCCACACCCAGCATTTCTGCAGTAGTAGAGAAGTTCTGCCCCAGCTCCTGCAGTCCCAAGCTGCGCTCCTATAGCACTGTTCCTGAAACCTAACGTTTTCTATGAATATGTGCAAACTGCTGGGATCTTTTCAGGCTGATCATTTGATCAGGTTTTCACAGATGTGTCCAGCAGGAAATGATCACTTGTCTCACCAATCCATAGTCCTTGTTCAAAAACATGGGTGTGACAACATTTTTCCAAAGGAAAAGTAGTTGAGGCATTCAGGCTGCAGAAATCCTCTTTCTCTAATCTCATTCTTGTATCTTAGCTGACTCTTTTGGTTGAGGCTTTTTGGAGAACGTTCCTGCTGAGATAGAAGTCTGCCCTGAAAAATTACAGCCCAAAAGGTTAACTTTGTAACTTCAGATACTACTGTCAACATGATATTACAGTGCGAAGTGCTGGGAAATTTACTAACAGGCAATGGAGTAATGGAGACAAATGGCAGCAAACTATCCTGTTGCTTTTTGGATGTTCTGTTTTCAACTGTGCTACAGCATGTCCAGATTTTTGCTTCATGTCTCACCTTGCAAGTGTGTGTATTTCACTTTAAATAGATCTATTTTAGTCTAGAGGCTTTCTCACATGCACTGAAATGCATGTGGAGTCAGAGCTGTGGCATATAAGTGGGAAGATGATTTTATTTATCTCTGTTATATGCTATGTAAAAGTAAGGCCTGTGCTGGTGTGGCAGCATTGTGTGGTGAAAGCTGTGACAGCAGGAACATGTGAACATGCCTTAAATCTGCTTTTGTATATTCCCTGCTAGAGGCTGGAGAGGTGACTGGTGTGCTGTCAAAAGGGTAGGCGCTGCACATGGAGAGTGTACCATGGCTGGGAACATGTCAGGGGCTTTGCTGAGTTTGGATGGGAGCATCACCTACCCTGGTAAGCAGGAGCAGCATGGGCCTAGGATGATGGAGCAGTGGAGGCAAGGAGAAGAGCTTGCTAGGGGCAGATTTTGACAGTCACTTTGGGAACCACTTGTGATTTTAAGAGCATGTTCTGCTGGACTGGACATCTTAGGAGAATGTTCCCTCACACTCTTCTGGTTATTTGGCCTGTGTTTTCAAGTGAATTTAGTACTGTGTAGCTGGTCCTCGATAGTGAAACACTTTTTCACAGACGGGTGGTGGTGTAAACTGCCCCTTCTGGTGAAGCACATGATAAAATGCCTCACCCCTCCCAGGGAAGGCTCGTGATGACTATTCCTTCAGCCTTTGACCTCCCTGTTGAGAACTGAGACTATGATTTAGACCCACACTGAGAGCATCACTTCACATCATGTAAGTCAGGAGACTACCTCCAATATGCAAGGAATGGTGTTCAGTGACCAGGCTGGAAAGGTAAACTACGGGAAAAAATGCAGCTCATTACTCTCCCTGCAGTGATGTGGTGTTCCAGGAAGAGATACTGAGTAACATCCTTAACAGCATACAAGAACTTTGAAGTAGGTCCTATTTGTAGCATAAATGCTTGATAATGATTCTTAATAATAAAGCCTTGATAACTAAAACTATCCAAAGACCCTAGTCCACACTTGGATGATTCCATAATAATTTTATGGTTACATGAAAAATAATGTGTGAAAAAGTAAGATGCCTTTGGTTTTATAATTAGAAGAAATAAAAATAGATTTCAGAATTTGCAGTCTTAATATGTATGTTAAAACAGGTATTTTTTAATCCTTAATCAACAAAATAAAACAATGCAGACTGTTGCTAATAGCCTAATGGTAATGACCCAAAGGACCCATTTTATGATGTATCATACAGACACACTTAAGAAGTTTTTGACAAAGGGCAAAATCTCAGGATTTTAAGCTGATCTGGGGCTGAAATAGTTCCCCCCTGCATATGAATGCCATTTTAGCAATGGATTTTTGCTTTAAATTCCCTTTGCTAGATGGCTAAAAATTCTGTTTCCACAGGTTTATGTACAGGGCTTGAGCATGCAGCATGGAGAAATCACAGCTGGGGGACCACTGAAACCTGAATGCTTTCTGAATGCCTTTTCCAGGCTACATGTTAACTCACATTTTGATGTTATCTGATAATAATGTGAAAAAGTCAAATGGCCACAGGCCGTATGAAATGAAGTCACAGGCTGTGCATTCCCCAGCTATGGTGCAAAGGAAATGACTGATAAAAATATTTTTTCTATCTGACCTCCGGCTTACCTCTGTGTGCCAAAGAATTTCCGGCTAATTCCCCTCTAAAGCTTTCTTACAGCTACAGGCTATTCCTAGAATCTTCTGTGTCAGAAAATATGGACCCCATCTGAGCCTGTTTATTGATGCACTTTAGATAAAGAATAAATGAAAGCTTTGTTCTAGATATGCAAATAGTGCTCCTTAAAAGAAAGTAAAAAGTGCTCTATTCCTATGTAGGGATAGAACAGCACTTGGCATTTGGATGGCTCATTATTAGAGAAACTACTTTGTCCCTGTACCACTGCATAGATGTACTTAGGGACAGATTTGTGAGGGGCTGGGGAGTCCTCACTCTTGCAGTTCCAAGTATTTGGACACCTAGTAGCCTAATGCCATTCAGAAACCTGTGTCTGCTGCTTAGGCTCAGTGTGAGGAGCCTGACCCCCTGAGAAATAGATTCAGAAAGCTGGAAAGCTGAATGAGATAGTTTATGTATTAAGGCATAGATAAATTATGAGGAGGGACAGGACTTAAACCAGCATCCTTGAATGAGATTAGGAACCCAATACTTGGCTGAAAGGCCTAAGTGGATTAGGAGTCATGTTCATGTTCGTCTTTCTCATTGTTTTACGATTAAGAAAAACAGTAGTGCTGCCCCACTCTGACTGTCCTTGGTTAGAACATAAAAGACTAAAGTTCAAAGCAGGACAAGAACACCCTTGCCTTTTTATATACAGCATCGCTGCTTTCACATGTCACCCTATTGCTTTGACCAACTGGACAAGGCCTAAAATCAACTCCCTCTTTGGCTCAAGATGAAGGGAAGACTACTCTCACTTTTAGGCTGATCCTCTGTTTTGCTGGGGACTATCTCCTGCCCCAGGAAGCCGTGCCACTGTGCAGAAGACCACAAAGTTCATTGAGCCAGAAAACAAAAGGAACAAGGCTGGGTACTCTATTGATAAGCCACTCAGCTGAGCTGGAACCAGCTGGGTTCTGGTAGTGCTTCCCAAAAAGGAAGAACATTTCTCTGTTTCTGTGTTTTGCTTTGTTTCTGTGTTATACTCCTTTACTACAAAGTTAGCCACTCTCCCGGCAGATAGGAGATGTATTTTTACTCTTCCAAGATAATGAAGGAACTAACTTTCCAACATTATGCACGTTATGCACAAGGAGTTCAAGGCTGAAATGCGTTGAGTCATGCCCACTGTTTGAAAGAAGGTGGAAGTTGCTTACCTTCATGACAGGATCCTGGGAGGCGTGGATCCCACAGCCCCTTCCCATAGCTCCTCAAGTCTGAAGGGGAGTGGGATTTCAGGTGCTCCTCTCTTTTCTGTGCTTTCTCCTGGGTAGGTTACACAAGCCTTTGTGTTTGTTGACTTGGCACACTGGCAGTATGCAATCTAGTCATAAGCAGCATCTAAGCATGCTTTTTTTTGGTGAATCTCATTGTTTTTTGAATGCTTGATTTAGTTAACCAAAGTGGGAAAAATATTACAATTTTTCCTTACAAATATAGCCCATAAAAATGATATAAATACAGACTAATGGGAGCTGCAAACGCCTTGTGTCCCTCTGCCAGAGTGAAATTTCCCTGAAATTAGCAGACACAATCTGTTTTTCCATAGTTTATTAGTACAAACAATGCATACACAAGACTGTATATTGTTTGAAGACTGCAATAGATTTCTAATTTAACAACTCTGTAACAAAATTTAACTAAATTTGACATTTATGAAAATATAAATCTCTGATTGGGTAGGTTTTCCCAACAATACAAAGTTTACATAAAAACATTCAATATGATCTATTAGTTGCAAACAAGTTAGGAAAAATCATTCAAGTCACTTAATATACTACATTGGCTTGTACACTGAACATTCACACACTACGTTAAGTTCTAGCTTAGCATTCATTTCTTGGAAATTTGTGGCATGGTGTTCTGATTTTAAAAATAAAATTGTTTTGTTTAAATAATTTGAAAATATTTCCACAGGTGTGCCATCTTTAATATATGTTAGGAGGGAAAATTATGATCCTTTCAGATATTGTCCAGTATTTTTTTTTACTTGGGCAAAATGTAATTTTTTTTAAAGCATTTGTCATTATTTCACAATTTCTGCCTTGAAACTGGTAAAACTGTACAAAAGGCTCAGAACAGTTCTAAAGCAGAAAGTGAAGCTTGTAAGTATGTGGAAGTAAGAAAAACCCATAACAAACTGGACCAGTAAAGGACCTTTGGACAGCCTTTACATTTAGTGGAATACTTCAGCACATACACAAGCAATCCCAGAGTGTTTGGTCATCTGATCTGTATTTATCATGGAAAAGAACAGAAATGATAGTAAGGCAAATATTATCAAGATTAATACATGGCATGTCTGAAAGATTTCTATTAAGATTACTTTGGGGACAGAGGAGATACGTTAGACTTTCTTACAACAAAATGGATAGCAACCTTTTAACATAAAGAAATTAATGTGTCTAACTGGTCATCTGTAACACCCTTTCTGTTTGAAAAAGTTTTCATTACGACCTGCACTGATACACACTGTGAAGACGAAAAAATTTCCCAAACCAGAAATAAAACCCCAAACCCTATATTCCTTTTATGACCTAGGTTTTTATCATTTTTATCACAATAGAGAAACCTGAAATCCCTGCATGCATTTAAAAAGAAAAATCTTTCAGTCCATTCATTGAGGTGAACAAATACTTATCACCTCACACACTGACATGTTTGCAGCTGACTGGCACCTACTACTTTCAACCCAAAGATTAATCCCAATTTAAAAAAAAAAGAAGTAGGTATTTTTTAAATGATGATGGAATGTATCAAGTGTTCCAGGTTGGCAGGTGACATCTTGTCATTGCACCATCAAGCAGAAAAACACATTTTTGCAAGTGGGTATAAAGTTGGCTGTTAGCTATAGACCCATCTAGGCGGCTTGGTATATAAAATAGTGGTCTGACTCTTCTCACTGATCCTGTGGAGCTTTAGTTCTGCTTAAAACAGTTTGTCAATCCCAGATAAGATCGCCTAACTTCTGTAATAGCATAACAATTTTGATAGTATTGCTAGAAATTTTTAATCAAGGCCCTGGTGAAATCCTGGACTGAACCTTGTATTCCGAAATTTAAAAAACCCTGCAGCCCATTTGCTTTATGTTTGCTTTTATGTTTACATAAATGTAAGAATATTTGTCGAGGAAAAAACAGTTGGTCTGCCCTCTGCTGTTTCTGTCTGTCTTCCAAGAAATGCACTGTTTTTTAGGTGAATTCAGAAGACAAATCTATGCATGTATACTATTATTCAGATAAGCTCACCCAGATGGTTACTCAGTTGTCTGGAGCAAAACTGTGTCCTCTGCAATCTATGGCTGAGCACACTTTCTCATAGCAATAGTTGTGTTTTTTGGTTGGTGTTGCTTCACTCACCTCAGGCTCTGTAACTGTAATGGGACTATCCCTTGCAAATACTTCTGTTGATTCCCTCCAAATGCAGTCTGCAGTCACTTTGAAGCTATAATTGTGACATTTTGGCCTAATCACTTGTGTTGTGTTGTTGAAAATCTGACGGCTGTTTGAAGTAGCAATTTTGATTTTCAGTGCAGCATCGACTCGATCCACTACAGTGTAAGTACCTATACTTCCGTCATCAAATCCAATAATAATATTTAAATGTCTCTGTGAGAGTGCAAGAAAAGTGGGAGTTTTATAAAGAGAACAGGCACCGATGTTTTTGCCATCCGCTAGCCTCATTACAATTAAGCTAGAGACTGCACCATTATCATCATCTTCTTCACTGCGAAAACAGATGTACACAAGGTAGCGGCCATCACGAGATAGCCTCTGCCGCCAGATGATACCCGGAGCATGAACCACACGAAGTTTTCCGCTGTATAAATCAAGCACATTGATGTTCTCATCACCACGGGTTATAATTCCTAGCTTCCCATTTGGAGATATTTCGAAGTCTTCCAAAATTTTTAAGAAATTGGTAGGCAATTGTACGCGTCTGCAGATGACTTCCTCTGTTAGGCTCCAGATGTTCACAGTTTCAGTAGATGTTATAAATACTATAATATCTGGGCAGTCTGGTATCAGCTTAATATCGACAATGCTTGCACCATCATCACAGCAAAACTTCTTGGTTATACTGCCTGTCCAGAGACTCACTGCCAACACTTTATTCTTCGCCATTCCAACTACGAATGTATTTGCAGTTGTTATAAATGCATTCTGTAAGGCAACTAAAATATTGCAAACCCTATGTCCTGTAGCCAGTCGCCAAACTCTGGATGCATTTTGCTCACAGAGAGAGACTACAAATTGATCATTGTGAGTAATCATTAGCTCTGAGATTTTTTGTCCATTAATGCGAAAGATATTTTCACCACTAACCGTGTGCCATACATACTGGCTGCATTTATCATCTGATGTAACCATTATCTCTCCAGAAGAGGTCAGCACGCAGTTTTCAACAATACCTTCATGCTTGAACACAGCTTCAATAAAGCCAGTGCTGAAGTTCCACTTATGGACAGAATCTGATCCATCCAATGTGTATATTAATTCACCTCTGGCTGGCAACACCAGTCTTTGGATAGGCTTGCCAGATTTGTCAATATTGGACATAGCAGTTATGATGTCTATATCCCAAATAGAAAGGACACCACTGGTGGATAAGGATAGCAGCATGTTATGATGATTTGATTTAATTAGCCTGACTATAGTTCCTGAGATTTCCTGTAAGCTTGCCATACACTGTCCCGTATCTCTTCTCCAAACAAAAATGGCTGAGGTATTTTCCATTGAAGCAATTATACAGTTGCCATTTTTGGACAACACGGCAGAGATAAAGCGCTCATTGTGTTTAGCTCTAAACTTTTCAGCCACCTTCCACACATGAGTGTCAAGAAGTTCAATGCTGAGAGCCTTACAAATTAAAATTGCACTTTGGTCTTCAGAAAGCTCTATGCTGACAACTTCACTGTCTTCTCTCCTACAGTCAAAGTCATCCGTAAGCTGGGGATTTGTGATTTCCTCTGTATTCCAAACAGAGAGGCTACCCTCATTGTCCACCATCACCATTTCTTGGGCTGTGTCCAGAATGAGAAGGAATTTCACAAATCCACCAGAAAATTCAGAGGTCACGGTGGCCAGCTTCTCTCCACTGCCCAAGTGAAAAATGGTTGTGGTGTTCAAGTACTGTCCACAGAACGCATAAACTCCATCTGGAGAACACTGCACACAGGTCACTTCATACCAGCAGTGGAAGTGATAGAGAGGCCAGCCATAAAGCAGATCTATTACAGTAACGTCTTTGCTGGCCTCCAGCCAAGCAAGCGCATGGTTGACTGATAACGTAAATCCGTTTATAAAACTGGAGCCCCCTGCAATTCCACAATGTTTTGACCCCTTAATTTCCACCTCAGACAGAAGACAGGAATTTATGTTATCGTATATCAAGAGAGTGTTTTTCGTTGTAGCCACTACAAGATACTTTTCATCACTAGTAAGCTTCATCCCTAAGATAACAGATGGAGCTGTTGTAATCTGCCTTAGTAACTGGCGGGTCTCTACATCCCAAGTGCTGATGGAGCCATTTTCTAAAGCAGCAATAATTGTGCTGGGATTAAAAGTAGACAAAATCTCAGTGACGTGCATGCAGCTGGATGACAGCGGCAGGCGCTCGGGGCTGTAAGTCACATCCATGGAGGAATGCAAAGGGACGATAGAGCAATACTTGGGTCCATCCTTGTCACATTCTAAGAGGAGATGTCTGAGTTTGGGCAATGAACTTACTACTGGGAGAAGCCTCTGCTGCAATTCAGCAGAGAGCGAACCTGGGTATTTTACTACTTTAAACTTTATACTGCGGAGGGTACTGGCCAGAAATTTCAGCTCCTTTTCGTGCGAGTAGGTGTAAGCCAGTTCTATGTCAGAAAGTGCTTTATCAAACTGCCCTATTCTAATCATGGTGTACAGCCAGCTGAAGTTCATAATGACTCCGTACAGAAGATCATCTGTTCTTCCACACCTTGTCAAGTGATGAATAAGTTCTGTCATTTTTCTGTGATTGATAAAAAAGATATCAGGCTCTAATGGATTACACTGAAAGACCCATGGCTGATCAGGTGCCTGCCTGTCAAAAGCAGTCTGATCCATGCAATGCTTTTCATCCTCATTCAGGCCTCTACTGTCATGGTCAGGACAACCATTCAGATATTGGTCATTGCTGTAAAAAGGTTTTCTTCGTCCGCCTGACCAAACACCAAGGAAATACTCTGCCATGACTGTGTGCATTTCATGTACATCTTCTTCATTGTGCAGGTACAATTTCTGGGCAATTAGTTGCAAGTGCCTATTTGCCCAAAGAAGAAGTGTCACATTTTTCACTTGTCGCTCTATCAAGTACCCCTGTAAGCCCTCCTTAAGCCTTGCAATGTATATATATGGAATTCTCAGTGGGTTACTTTCTCTGACACTCTCACTCAGTTCGTACATAACACTATTGTCAAGGGCTAAAATATCTTCCAGTTCCATTTCACTCAGGCCAGATTTGGACATAGTGATGTAGCCAAGTGCTCTTGACAATAGTCTGGATCCACACTTGTTTTCTAGTGACCAAAACAACTGCTCTATGCTTTCATGGACAGTGACGCAGAGGGAGGACTCATCCACATCTTTGTGAGATCTCCAGTTCCTGACCTCTCTGAAGGTTAAGTTCACAAACATAGGCAGTGTGCACTTGGAGAATGCTTCATTGACGTAGATTTGTTGCCCTGATGTTACTTTTCTTTTAACTCGCAGCAGCTGATGTTTCAGTACTTGGCTACACATCTTTCTATCCCTTGCAGTCAATTCAATGTAGTTGTCTTCTTCATGAATAAGGCACCTCAGTTTTTGCAGGATCCCGTGCTTGTTTGGCAGTGTTGACAAAATTATCCGTACTGAACGTGGAAGGTGAATGGGAAGCCACCAGAGCTTCCTACCATCATCACTATCTGTTAGCTGTTCTAGGGCATCAAATATTATCACCAGCGGCCTATGGAATGAAGACTCATTCAAGAGATTGATGAACAAGTCCCGAAGGTCATGAATCTTTTTTGGGTAACTTTGTACGAGGCAACGATAGTTGACTGCTAATTGTTCACAAATGCTTTGAAGTATATTCTTCAGATCTGTACTTGTTTCCGTGGATCCCAAAAATCTTATAACTACCACAGGGTCAGACTCTGGTCCCATCTCTTCTTGCAGCCAGGAATAGGACTAGAATATAGAGATAATTCAGTTAATATCTAAATGAAGCAGAATAACAGATTTTATAAATAGTGATTGCCTATATATAAATAAACATTTTTAAATGTTACTGGTTGAATGGAAATGCTTTCACTGGCAGAGTTCAAGGCTGGTTTGATTTATGTGCACCGAATGAAATTCATATCATATGTCATCTTTGTTTAGCACAGGTAATATCCCAAAACACTAAGACCCAGATCCACAAAAAGGCTTATGTCTAAGGGGACGTAAGTAGAATGTAGTCCATAAATCCCAGGGTACACTTTGCAAAATCTGTGTCTCACTTCTGAAAGTCAGTAAGTAGATTCTCTTATTAATAAACTTCCCTAGACACTAAGCAATGTCATCCTTGGCCAGGCAGACCAGCTTGCCACCTAAACTTGTTTAACACTGATTCTCAGCTGAGTATAAATGCACACCCTGACAGTTTTAGAGGACAGGGATCAGAGTACCGATTGCCCTTTACTAGCAGGTTACTTTAATTCCTGGACCACAGAAGTACACTCTGTGTTGGTGTGCCTGTGACTTTTGCTCTTACACACTGCCACAAAGGGTAAAAAGTATCTCTTGCTGTTTTTTTGGTTAGCATACTCTAAGCAAGTGAAGAATGTGGCTTTAAATCCCCTCAGTCTGTGCAGGCTAACACACTCAGTTCTCTTACTTGCTAAGTCTTTTCACCTCACTTTAAGTTATTACAGAATATTTTAAAAGAAAAGCGTAACCAGAGTCTCTAGGTTAAGTTACACACTCAGATCTGAAATGAGATCTTGAGTTGCAAATCCCAATTTCATATACACAACTTATGTTAATCTATAGGAAGCCACATTTGGGAAAGATATGGGATTTTAAACATTATTGTTCCCTTCTCCATTTCATTCTGGCTGATATGGCTGTTTCCCAGCCCACTGTGCTAAATTCTCTGAGCACCCTGCAGGGAAATCAAAGTTGTGACTCCCAGCTGGAGAATTAGGCTTAGAGATGCCAGCTTGGTCTTTTTCTGCATCTGGTCCTGTCTTGCACAAAGTGTTTTACTCATTTCCCTGTAGTACTCAGCTCAATGATTTAAACGGTGTATGTCAGATAAATGAGTACAGGTATTTTTGCAGGTTACTACAGATAGATTTGTAGCAAGTGTATTTCCAGCAAGTGTATCAGAGTAATTCTGGAATAATTTCTGATGAGAACATAAGATGGCGTGAGCTGGAAAGACATATTGTATTTGTGAATAAGACTAAAACCAGCATACGATGTTTAGATGTTTCCAGATTCATAGGACCTCAGTGGAACAAGAAGGAAAGAGATTCTTCTAAAATACATGTGTTAATTCAAAAATATATTGATTCCTATTAGGTACTTTTGTTTTGGCTAAGCACATGATACAGACATGTTATTATTGAAAGGTAAGTCTTTTTCTGATTATGTGTACAATAATATGCAGAATATACTTTTTATTATTTTTATTCTACATATTGAGGGCTGATATCAGATCTGTTGACAAAAGGAAGAATGAAAACTAAGTTGGCCCTTACACACTAACGGTCCTAACATCACCGTATTATGTAAAATATTTATATACCTTCTTCGCCACTTCGGCTAATAAAAGAGTCTTCCCGGTGCATGGTCCTCCGTATATGATAAGAGGGTTAATATGTCCTATTTTGCTAGGTAGAACATACTTGTGAACTATGTTTAATGCCTCACATCTGTATTCATAAAAAGTGGAGTACGTTTTACATAGCGATGAGTGTTGAAGAACTTCATCATACAGCAGGTCTGTCTCGGTGTCAAAATTCTGCTGCACTGTTGCTTGGATTATGTCAATCATGTCTTCATAGAACTGTTTACCAAGTCCTTCAATGTAATGGTTCTCCACTTCTTGGGAGTAGCCCAGTTTCATGTCACAGTGAGTGACGGACGTGTACACTCTCAGATTGGATGATGCGACGATGGTAGGAATGAATTCATCCCTGAGCTTGATCAGTTTCTCATGGGCTTCGGGATCTCGTAGAAACTTCCCAGCTGTATGTACCACATCCATGTATTTTCCCATCTCTGGAATTTTAACAAAACGCTCAATGTTGGCAATTTTCCGAATGTAGCAAACACACTTCTTTAGGAAAGCTGGTGTTTGTTTACCCAAGGCAAAATCAAGTTCATCTTCAATAGCTGAGGATGAAAAGAGAACACAGAGTCTCTGTTATCTTTTCTCTATAAACAGTTCAAGAACATCCCCCACTCCCAACATGCAGACTCTTAAATGATTGCATCTGTTTTCTGTAAAAAACAGAAAAAGCACAGAAAAATCTCTGGATGCTTTTGTATGGGTTTTGGTCTCAAACAAGCCCAATTAACATTTTTTTTCTCTTCAATTACATGAGAAATGCCAACAGAAATATATTTCCATTTTTGTGGAAAGGTTGATAGAAAAGATAATAAATTACTATATAGAAATAGTTAGTCTGAACTTTACCAGAGGAAAGATATCTCTTTGCTTGGCTGTGTTTCATTTTTCCTTTTTCATACAGCAATTTCACAGCAGTCTTAAAAATCTTCTTAATCTCTTCTGATACATCTTGCCATTTGTTCTCATTCATAGAGTTTGAAGAAGATTCCATCTTTTAAAAATATCCATAGTTAAACAGTAGCTGTAATACACACATCTACAACTTCAGAAAGTAAAAGTCTAATACTCGAAGTCATAAATAATGTGGTAACAGAGAAACACATGCACTAAAAAGAAATAAA
This sequence comes from Haliaeetus albicilla, assembly GCF_947461875.1. Taxonomy (NCBI): domain Eukaryota; kingdom Metazoa; phylum Chordata; class Aves; order Accipitriformes; family Accipitridae; genus Haliaeetus; species Haliaeetus albicilla. The sequence goes on from NC_091483.1 coordinate 60,143,834, forward strand.
TAAGAGTTCAACTTTTTATACCGCAGATAATCATAATGTATTCCATTTTAGAATTATGTTAGCTAGAGTATTTTCTGAATTCCTACTGTAGGCAGCTAATGCAATATTTTTCAAGAATAAGACTAATAACACCTTTATAGAAAGAGGGTTTTGAGAACCAAGCCTGAAATAATGATAATACAGCTGCAGTAATACTGCTAAAATTATCGCTCCTTTAATGAGAAATAATAATAATAATTTAAACTTGGATCTCAAAACTGAAAATGAGGTTCCTGGTACCTGTAATTAAGCACCTCATATTAGCTACCATATTTGAAATATATGGGATTATATCTGACATTACTTTCGTTCATTCATTGCCATAGTAACAGTAATCTTCCTGTCATCAAAGAGAGACTCTAATATAAATTCACTAATCCTTTCAGATGGTATGTCACAGATGCCATGATGGCGGTTTCTGTAGGGCAGCTGGTAGTCACTGTTGCATTACTTACTGCAGGTGAAGTGTTTAAGGGGTCTCCAGTTTTCCTGGAGGGTGTAATAGGAAGAACAGCCTCCAGGGTAAGCTCCCTAGCAACTCTTTCTCGACACTTTCAGAGCTGTGTATATTTTATTATTTTAAGTTTGAGATGTAACTCCATGTTAGCTTTAAGTTATGAACATCGTTTTACTTACTTCTGTGTATCAGTAGGTTGAGGAAAGGTGCAAAGTTCTAACAACAAAAAAGCCAAGCTTTATTCAAAGAGATACTGTAGGCACTAGCAGAACAATGCAAAGTTACAAAACTTGCTTTCTTCCTTGTGATCAATACTTCAGAATTAGCCATATTATACTGTCTTCAACTCATTCAAACTCTTTCCATGTCTATGTTTTTCATGTTTTCAATGTTTTTTCATGGGACAGAGAAAACATTCTGCTACACGATAAGTGAATGCAGTATAATGGTTTAATTTCATTTTCTTGTTTAATACAGTATGCACTCAAAAGGAAGTGAATACTCTGTTAAGGACTTCATTTTTGATACACTGAAATCTGTCCTTGGGTATATTGGATGTGCAGAAGGGTAAAAGTGAGCCCTGGGTAATATACAGTTTTTATTGTCATCAAAGACAAATGCCTATTTAAAAAATGATAATTAACAGTGTTCAAAAATCTTCTGTTAGAATACAGTTAGTATATTAAAAGTATGAGATCTGACTTGGGACAGCACTAAGCACTTGTTTGACTGTTAAAGAGCTTTCTTGTATGGGGATAGAAGGGAAAATGTGTATTTCCTCTGCAAATCCTGCTCATTGAAATCTAGCAAAAGCACAATACCAGGGCAGGAGAGCCTCAGCTCTCCCTATTCCAACGTCAGGGAAGGGAAGAGAAATCTGTACAACCATCCCACTAGCCCCAACAGGTCATGAATGACCACAATCCACTTTCTCTAGCTGTTATCAGAGAGCACGTCAGCGCAGGAGTCATGACCAGTCATGTTCCTTGGTGTTTCGCAGCTGCTCCCTTCACCATGTATAGGAAAGGAGCATCACAGCACCAGTTGCTCAGGTGTGCACAGGGCTGTAGAAGCTAATTCAGAGACAGCAGCAAGTGCCTGGCCCTGGGGACTGCCCACCACTGTAAATGATAGAGAAGAATTTTGTAAGGAGGCGACTATGACTTACCGTATTCTGGTAGTTCTTCAGCATTTCAGATTTTGGTCTGAGGTAATATGCTGGTGGCACTGCATTCTCATCCCTGCAGTACCACTCTTCTAAAATCCTCGTCTCTAGCTTGGCCTCTACAGCGGCATCCAGGATCATTTCAAATTCTGCTGACTCAACCTCCCCTGGTATTCGGATGTTCCCGTACTTCTCTCCCAATAGGCCCTGTGTATTTGCAGAAAAGTAGGGATTAAATTTTTCTTTTTAGTTATGCAAAATCCCTCTTCGGGATCTGAATTTCATAAAAATCAGTGTGGTAATAGTTTCATGACTTTGAAATTACTAGGAAGGGAAACAGATACAGTGTAAGATGAAGTACTGTTGAGGGTACTGTACTAAGCTGCATCCTACTATGATGACTTGGTAAAATTTCAAGTAGATGCATTGTCTTTCTTATTATTAACTGGTAATAAAAATACAAAGGCATTCAAAAGAAGAAATTAAAAAATACCCAACATACTTCCTTAGCACAGTATTGACTCGTGTATTATTGATTCCCATTAGTCACAGGTTGGCATTAATCTCACATCCAAATGCAAATGTGGAAATCCTTTTCTCTGGACTAAGGATAAGGATGCATCTCTGGATTCTTTGCCTCTTGGCTTTATTCTTATTTTCCACAGAAATGGAACAGAAGATTTTATATTCTCTTTGATGAAAATCCATGAGGTTATGTACAGCTCATATTAGTATTTTTAAATATGTGGTTTATACCAGCAATACCAACAATCAATGTTGCAGAACCACAAGCTGCTTTGCTGTCTCATCTTCCCTTGTTGCAAAAATGTTCAAAGTCTTTTCCCCAGTAGCTGTCCACAAATGAACAGTGGGGCAAGGGAAAACAGGTTTGATCAAATGCCAAAGAGAAATTTTAGTACTTAGATGCATGTATTTGGTATATAGGCAAAGGTTTGTGGAATTCAGTTCTTAAACTGTGGCACAAGAGATTTTTCACCTTCAAAACTGAGGATTAAAATATTGGTTGCAATGCTCTGAATACATTTTTTTTTAATTTCTTTCCATAGTTTGCTGTCCATAAATATTTATAAAAAAAGGATTGGGAAAGCTTTTATAGAAGATAGAGTTGCAGGACATTCCTTCTTTCAACAAAATTTTTCAAATTTGCGATCATCAGCTTAATTCTGCATTCAAATCTTGGTCCACAGAAGTCAGTGAGAACTCTCACTTCCTTTTAAGTAGGATTTTTTATTTCTTTCCTCATTTAAATGTATTCAGTAAAGATTTTGAGTTAATGAGAAGGAGTATTTAATGTGGAGAGGAACCAACAGTATCAGCACCTTGGTTTGAATCAGAAAGATCTCTTCGTAAAGTAATGCTAATGCAAATACAGTAGTACCCTTAAAATTTAAATAACCTTGTTTGTAAATAATAAAAATCTGAATATTCATTATTTTTAAAGCACTCATCATAATGAGAAGCTTTTTAAACTTTTCCAGCTGTAACTCAACCCTGAAAATCAATAACTGATGATGATGAAGCCTGCTTCACTGATTATAAAAGCGTGAAGCTGCAGACCCCTTTTCTGAATCCAGTTGTGTTGGCAGAAGGTACTCAAGCGGCTCGCCATGCTAGATGCTGTAGCCTCAGAGCACAGATGTCAGAGCAGTGCACATGAACACTTCCCAACCTCTTTCAGGCAAAACCACCTCAGTTAGCTCAGACCACAGTTCGTATTGTGTAAACTAACCTGGCTGATTTTTGCCTGGAGCCAATTAGGAAGAGCTCACATGAACTACAGTGCTGGCTCTGACGGCAAATGGTTGGCATCCTCCAACAGAGGAATACTGACAAAGAGCTGGTGAACAGGAATAAGCCAATGTCTGTCCACTGCTTAGGAGAAATGAAGGAATGTAGGGATTGTGATAGTTCATATAGTCAGGTTTCAGTCTCTGACAAGCCCTAGCACCCAAGTGCTTCAAGAAGCTACTCCAATAGAGAGGCATTAGGAGAAAGAGGAGTTTGCCTGACTGCCCATTCATATCCCACAGTAGCTTCATTCAGGGTGCACATCGAGGAGTCAGGGGAAAGGAACACGTGTTCAGTAACTAGAATTAAATAATAATTTTAATGAAATGATCCAGTATTTTTATTATGTGAATTTATTTTTTCTATGTGATCATTCTAACTAATAGCTCCCCTCAGAGAGTGAGCTACGTTGCTCCACATAATGAGATAACCAGGGAAAATTTCTAAGTTTTTACTGTTCTGATCTATTCATAGAGCCCTATAATTTTTGAATTCTGAAGCTGCAGAGGTTAAACAAAATATAATATTATTTTCCTTCTTTATTCAAGTGAGGTTAATAACTCATATAATGCTGAATTGCAAGCCTTTGCACATTCAGATTGATGTAGAAATCTCATAAATTTCTCTCAGAGGAGCTTTGCTATGCAAATTTTGCAATTACCTTGTGTAGCAATTATTACTTGAAATTCATTAGGCTACACTTTTTCTGAATTTAAGTCCAGTGGATTCAACAGACAGTTGCCCAAGCAAAGGCCAATAGCTGGGCCCTTCATTAATAATAGTAAAATGTCAACATTAAAATGTCTCATTTTAATGTACTGCATTTAATCAACTAAATTTGTTTTGGAATTATTCTGTGTACTTTTCTGCTTCTCTGGTACAGTTTGTGCTGTTCTCTCTCTACTGCACTATAGGTAAATAACAAAAGGCAGTACTTTAAAAGGAAAAGACAGATTTTTTTTTCTTGTACCTTATCTGTCATTGCAACAGACATTATGTAAATAATCCTGTATTAGGGATCATCCTCCTGGCTACTAGAGCAAAACACAATAAGAAAGAACACTGATGTGATCTGGATACTAGAATCACTGTGGATGACTGTATCATGAGTTTTTAAATACAATGGAGGCCTATGCAAACACTATTTGCAAGCCTTTGCATTTTTTTAAAACAAATATTAAACAGTGGAAGACATACATTTATCATGGTGTACCTTGGTGCTATCGATGGCATTGCTAATATTTTGCTAGAAGTCTACCATTAGTTGAGGGAAGAATAGACATACATAGAAGAGGAACCACACAGACAAAAGAGTGTCCTCCATTTGGGATGATGGCAGTGAGCATCCATAAAACTTAATAAACAACGAAATAAGCCTTCTATCATTTTGCTTTCAGGAATTTCTCTTCTTGTTTGATTGTGGTTTATGGAGAAGTTTTAAGGTTAATCTTAAAAGATGACACATGCATAGTGCTAGGAATAAAAGGAATAAGGAAGTGTGGAGGAAAGAGAAGTCTGAGTGAATATACATTGCACTGCACAGTGAAAACTGAGTCTAACTTGTTATAGTTGACATCTAGTGTTTAGGAGAGCCTGAAGCTAACAGCTGTACCAAGAAAGGAACACGTCAGCTGAACATCATGCAAGGATCTAAATGTGCTAAAACATTTAGTTTTAGAACTTAAAAAGTAGACTATGCCAAAAAGGAAGCTGCAGAGGCTATGCCAGCACCCCACTGCCGCATACTTTTTCCCTGAGAACTGCTCAGGGAACAACAGGCAGCATGGTGCTGACCGGTCTTCTGTAACTGTGCCCACTGCACACCAGACAACTATTGTAGGGATTGTGGTAGAAGTCCTTCGTACAAGCTGCATGAGTTGGCCAGGCTCAGAGCACAACTCTGAAACTTGGCTGTGTTTAACTCAGGAATACTGCTTCACGTGGCTGGTGTGAGCAAGAACTCCATGTTTTAGCCAAAACTTAGGCATTTGTGCTGTTAAAGCAAAGTTAAGGAGCAGCTGAACAGAGATTCTGAGGGTACCTGTGGCATCTACTTGGCGAATATGTGCATTTAGAAAGGCAATTAAATGAGTTAGTGTCTTTGATGTTCTAATACAGTAGAATTGACAAGTGAACGAAGAGAAATAGAAGTAGCAACAGGATAGGGAATAAAAAGAGCAGCACTGGAATGAAGAAGGGAATTGATTACACAAGGAGAACCAGCAAATCATACATACTGTGCAGAGCAGGTCTATCATTTAGAGCAGGGCAATCCCAGGCACTGCACTGGAGCTGTGTTCCTCTTAGCACCCCAACAGAAGTTAGCTGAGGTTCTGGTATTAGTACCTGACTCTGTGTAGCTATTTGAAAAATATTCTGGTAAAAACTTTCATGTGGTAGAAAACTCTTAAAGGAGTCATTTCTGTGCTTTCTGATAACTCCAGACTAGCCTCAACCTACAGCCCAGTTTCACTGGCCGTGTAACTGAGGTATTGAAACACAACTTCTTTTCATTTTTCTGGAGAGGACAAAAATAACTGACACTGTTTTTCTAAAGGACTGTGATATCATGCCCCAATGCTGGAAGCAGGAGGAATGCTGAGTAAAGGTAGCTGTTCTCTACTGAGAGACTGATGCTCGAATGCTGGGTTACGTCACATAAACACACCAGGTTCCTGGGGAACAGTTCTTCACCTAAACACACCTTCCTCCAGATACACTGCATGTTTTCCATTAACAGTGGTCAATAATAATAATAATAATAATAATAATAATAATAAAAAGACTAAGGACTATAAACAGACTATATATGTTTGCTGGAATCTTAATAAACTATTTGTTTGTAAGGATACATGACAGCCTTAGGATGGGTGCATTTGCATGCACAGGCTGTGAAAACTGCATCTTCCCATGTTTTGACACAGAGGTGAGGCTTGGAAGTATCTCCTTCTAGCTGGTACCAGGGAACAGCCACCTTCCCTCCACTCTTTTGGTGTTGTTACGGTTAAATTTGTATCTGGCTGTGTAAGTGTAGTCTATCAGGGTATCACAAAAACACTCAAACCTTTAGAGGCCTAAATGAGCTGCTCTGAATTGCACTTTTCCTCCAGGGGCTTCAGTGTCTGAACTGCATCCGTGCCAGAGGCTTGCAGCAACCTCTGGAATATCTGCCCCCCCCACCTCCCTGCTCCTTCCATATTCCCTATACATTCAAGTAAATGCAAATTGCTTCACAGAAAAATGAAGAAAAATGAAGCAACACAATTGAAAGAAAATATAATTTCTCACAATCTTCATGTTGTTTCATACTAAGTCTGCAAATAATACTGTTATTTCAGACCTTTATGAAAAATATCACAGTACTCTACACTAATAATGTAAAACTTCAATTTGTGATAACAACATTGCAGCATTTTGATGAGTATTATAGGAAATTATTTTTAAAGGGAACAGTAATGTTTACGCTATGTTCAGTACCAAGAGACAGTTTTATATGCAGACTCATGAATCAAAATCTCCCACCTGATGAGTCATTTTCCTTTAATAGTAAACCACCAAATTAAAGATTCATTAGACTGATGGTAATTGAACTGTTTAAAGTTACCAGGCTGGCAAACATGTATAAAACCCTCAGCAACCATTTGTATCTAACAAAACTTCATAGAATTAACACAGAGCAATCTCAGCAGTAGTCTTGTTAGCTTTGTTGAGCCTGAGGCTGAAGTTACTATTAAATGAAGATTAAAAAATTACTGTTTAGATCCAGATGGGAAATATTTTTCCTTCTGATCTTGGTGTGGAAAGATATTAAAGTTACAGGCACAGTCATAACAATGACCAAAAGGAGGAAACTAACCAGATTTGGATTTGATCTTGATATGATGGATTCATAGTGCATCTCATGTAATTAGTTCAGACATCATCACTAAAATGTTCATGAACCATCATATCATACCTTTTATTAATACAAAACAAGTTGAAATTTTAGATATATTTAATTCCAGCTAAGATATTTAGTGGTAATTTTAATAAAAACAGGATGTCAAATAACAGCAAGTTATATTCATTACTGATTGGTTTCATTAATCTGTTTCCTTTTAAAAAAAAATTATTTGTTAACATCTGCAAACCAAGTCATTTGAAAAGTCAGATTTGTAATGTTTTGTGAAGTGATTTCAGGTATTTGTCAACTTAAGAGCAACATTTTTTTTGCTGTTTTGCCAACACAGAAAGCTTCAGATTAATTGAAAATACAGTTTTGTAGCTGGTGAATGATCTGATCTAATGATCTTTTGCTGGACTTCATGGGATCAGTCCTACCACTTCTACTTCTGGTCTTTGTGAAGTGCCACATGTGACACTGAAGCGCATAAATATGTCCTCTCTGCCTCTTCTCAGAGCAGTCCTGGATTGCCAACTTTTTGAAGAATAAGCATTCAAGAAATCATCTTTGAAGGAATTAAATCTAACCACAATTAATTTTTTAACCTAAGATACTTCTGTGTGTCCAGATCTAAGCACCTCTTAAACGATTTGTTTTTGCAAGATCCATGAGGGATTAGGAAGTATTTTTGTCCCCGTTTGACACAGGAAGTAGGTGCAGGGAATTAAGCCTGGGCAGGGATTTAGAGCTGTGACACGTATGTAGTAGTTAGCTATAACTGGGTAGTGGAAGTTGTTGTTCCTAATTCTCAGCCCTGTCCTTCTTACAGAAACTGCTCACGACTAAAGGAGGAAAGCCTTGCCCACTCATGAATTAGGTCCTGAGTGACTCATTTCAGCCAGCTAAATTAATGTAAGCTTAAACTTAGATCACTTATTCAAACTAGAACAGCTCCATTAGGAGAAAGAGAGTATCTCACATTATGGAAGGTGCAGTGAATGCTTCATGCTCTGGGCTGAAAATTGCCTGCAGGGACCCAACATCAGCATTCAGGCGCCACTGAGATGCACCAAGTGGATCTTCAGCAACTGCTTGACTTGTAGGGACTTAAGTGCTGTTAAAATGCCTTGGGATGTTATGTTGTTCATCTGCAGTCAAGGGTTGGGAAATGCTGCTCCCACTGATGTCCCAGAAGTGTCCCTCTACCATCTTCAGAGGAACTATGGATTGCAGTCTGGTAGAAACTTGCGCCACACCTCACCAGGAGGCCATGGGCAGAAAACCGGTGAGGAGCAGGCTGTAGCTAGTGGGTCATAATCTAAAGCAAGGCAGGTAATGAGGGAGCTCACTCGTGGAGCAAGAGGCCTGTTTCAAAATCTCTCCTGAACTGGAAGAAGGACAAATCTGTGGTCACCAGGTATGTACCCTACTCATCAGGCTTCTGAGCATCAATGATGGGGTAACAGTAGTGTGTCAAAGCTCCTGCTTTGTATAAGTAACGGAATGTTAATTAACATGAATCTTTCCACAGTCTGTGTGAGTCCCCTAATCAAGGGCTACAAAGTCAGTCCTCTAGATCCCTGTCTCTCCTGTGGTCACTTGCTCTTCACTGTCTTCTGTGAGTCCTGGGTTTAGAGAGATCTAACTCTGCTTCCTCAGCCTGCACTTCGAGGCTTCCTTCCTCTTGTAGTTAAATCTTTCTTATGAAATAAAAACTTTTTTCCTCTTTAAAGCCATACATTTCAGTCAAATAGCCATTTTACTGAGAGATGTGTTTTTTGCACTACTGCTTACTGCGATGTTAATATATCTATTAGCCAATAAAAAGTATGTTACTCAGTAATATACCAGACTGCTATAGACAAAAAAGACACATAAAGAAAAATGCAAGTGAAAGATTGACATATCTATTTACCTTCAGTTTTAAAAGACCTCAGATTTCTTAGAAATGTTTTGTCTAAAAAGCATACTTATTATAATCAGATGATAATACCCATCAATTTCTTTCATTTGATATATATGTATGTTCGAATTGAAGACAGAATCACTTCAGCATAACTACAAGAAATGCTCCATTGTTTTCAAACCTTACTTTTTATATGTATACTAGCTACATTCTATGCCCTGTCTTTCATATTGAATTTGGATGTGCTAACACAGTGCATTTACATGTGCAAACCTGCCTAGGTGGCATGTTCTGGTCAGGCAAGGCACGCAGAATTTGTAACATGTAGGTGTATTTACCCTCCTGGTCCGCAGAAATGTGGGCTTAACTGACATAACCAAATACACAGGTAAACCAGGTCTTCAAAATCTGGAACAAATGGTCAGGATACCAATTTCTAAGGGCCTTTTATTTAATATCCCATTCAAAGAAATTTAGTACAACTATAGGTCTTTTCGGTTTGTTGCCAGTAGATTATAACTCTATTTTAACAGTATCCTATAGAAATTACTTATGTGATATAAGATGTTCAGGCACAGACAGACACTTTGGGGAGAAAAAAAATACAAAAACAACAAAATAACAGGATTAGCTGGAACCTTGTTTCTGAGAAATAAACATGATTTGAATTGAAACTGAGAATTTACTACCAGAAACAAACAGAAAATAATGTCCTATATATATATATTTTTATTCCTTAAGGCAACAATAGCCAATTCTTCTCAAACTCAAACCACAAATGCTAATGGCTAAACAACAGTGAATCATCTGAACTGAAACTAGAAAAGTATATTTACTTAAATTTATTTTCAATGCCCTAATGATTTCAGTAGGAAGAAAAACAAATATATGAATTAATTAAAAATCTCAATGGAGTATATATGTTAACTGCTTGTTAGGGTAAATTCCAACTCATTAAACTGAACTGATGTGAACAACTGAAACCAAGATGGAGAAAGCTGTAGTAAGGCACTTCATCTAAACCAAGTCTTAGGAAGCTGGAGTTTCAGAGTAGCTGGTGCCCAAGAGATATCTTGAAAACAGCTGCTTCTACTCCCCTTTTTTCCTTCTAGCTGCAATGCGTACAGTGTGAGGGCCTCCTGATACATGCACAGAGAGAATATTCAATTAAATACATTTGACTGCTTTTCTTGCCTATTCATGGTAGAGATCAAAGTACAAAAGTTATGTTGTATTGGAATTAAGTCTCCCAAAAAGACTTCCATTAGAAAAAAAAAAAGTGAAAAAAAGGCCAAAAGAGTCGTAATCTGTGATTTCTAGGATGTACAGGTCAAAGTGCCTTCAGAACAGCACATTCTTCCACTGCTAACAGTTGTAAGGCAGTGCAACTTAGCAGACAGAACATTAGAGCTGCTGCAGAACTCTTAAATCTTCTTTCCACTTTTGCTTCATCTCAGTATGGAAACTGGTAACTTCCTGCTGCTTTTGCCAGTGCCTCAGATTGCCTATCTATAAAATGAGGCTAATGATAGCTTGCAAAATAAGCATTTCTATTTTGAGTGTTGATATGCAAAGGATCTTGTGTATTTATATATCAGCAGGGATGGGACTGTTGTTTTACATTGTTTGTCCTGTTTAGTTTTTAAGGGAAAAATGATACTATTGAGCAGTATCAAACATTTTCATTTTATTTTTCTCCATACTTAGGTGATAATAATACTGTCTATACCTCAATCCTTTGGTTGAAGCTTATGGCTAAATAGATTTAGGTTTAGAACTTCAGTTGACCATACAAAACATAAAATAAGAAATATAATTTTTAATTGAAATTTTTGAAGTGAGTAGAAATTTGAAGGTATAATAAAGACATTTCTATGCTGAGAACTAGATTTATTTTTTTTCCACGTGCCTGGATATGCATTTATGTTCCTTGGCTTGAGAAACATTGTTGTGTGTTGTTTCATAGAGCCATACCCTAATTTCGCTCTTCCTTTTTTCCCTGAAGGTGCTTCAGAAGTACACTGGGGGGCTATAGGTATTTCAGAAACCTGATACGGGTATTGGTTTCAGTTCCTTGAAGAACAAAAAAGGGCTGTTGAGCTACCTTGTAAGAAAACTGTCTGGAATTGAGACTGGAAGGATGAGGTGCAAGTGCTTAAGTCTTTTGCTGTGAATAATGTTCCTGACATAAAGTGTACGAAGAAAATGATGGTGGAGTTACTTGATGTTTAACCTGTCTTTCAGAAAATTAAAGAGAGCAGCCGAATCCAGTTGTAAATGAACCAATTCCCTCAACTCTGAACTTCACCCACAGTGCAATATTTTTAAATCTCAAAGCTTTTCCCTAGTGGTAGGGAGATATGAAACAATGATGAGTAACTTCTCAGGACATAGTGGGTAAGAGCTAATGGTCTATCATGCAGAGTGAATGTGCTTTCTCAGAAGAAATGAATGACCTACTTCCCTGGTACACGTTGCTTCATTAGAACTCTCCTTTCTCCTGGCTGTGAAAGTATCAATGGTCTTCTTCCTCCACACTCTTTCTCCTGTCTTCTACATGACTGTGAAGCAACCAGTTCATTTTGTTGCCTTTTCCTTCACCGTTTCTCATTGCTGGGTCTTTGATTTCCCTAAGCATGGGTGCAGGTGAGAAAATCAGTTGAAAAGAATAAAATTAGGAAAGAGGTCGGTGAATAAAGGTAGGGTAGAGGAGGGAGTGGAGAAGATTTTGCCTACCTCGGGCTACAGATTTGAGCTGCTCACTCACTCTGATTCTCCTCCAAACAAATATATGACTCTCACTTTGCTCTTTTTTTGAAGTTGGGTGGGAGATTTCCTGATAGGCATGTATTTTTTTCCTCTCACATAAAGCTCAGGACCTTGCAGGTAACTCCTACTGCAGTCCAGATTCCTGTCAACTCTCTGACAGGTCCCGTAACACTTTGTAATAGTGGAGCTGGATAGAAAAACAAACTATAAGGGCTAGGTTTAATAAAAGACTTTAGCACCCAGCCCAGAGTGGAGTCAATAACCTTGTCTGTGAAAATCACTACCCTTCTTACAGGGAGTGGGAAACATACCTTTCTTGTCTTTTAGAGGAAGGCATGGTGGTGTAATCTCCCCTGCTTTGTAAAATAATCACAACACTCACCCAAGCAGGGAGGAATGGTGGAAAGATTTTAAGTACTGTCTTGTGTCTCACAGGTAAAGGCTGGCTAATGGAGAAAAGCTTCTCCTACTGTTGCTGTTTAATGTGCCTTACTGAGCATCCAGGGATACAGGCATCATGGAGCCAGAAAGGAAGAAGATACTCTGAGCCTATCAGTGTAGTCAGCTGGGAGGGCAGGGCACTGGCTTCTGGACACCAACCCCAGGAGTTAAAAACTAGGACTCTTCTGCATCCTTTCTGCCCTCTTTGGTATGCTTCATATGTAAGAAAGGTTGCTGCCTCATGCCGCACCCATGCACCCTCTAAAAACAAGGGGCCATGTCCTTGTTTTCTGGGAAATACGATCTTGCTAGCATTCATCAGAAGGGCTGCTTAGTTTCTGAACTCCCATTTTGGGATGGTATTTAAGTGATAAATGATGAGCCAAAGATCTTAGATTAAAGTAACGTTGGGCATGGCAAGAAGAGATGAATTAGCCATCTAAGGGATTAACAGAGAGGCATCTAGTCTGTAATCACTGCCAAAGTTGCAGCAACTGAGGAGGGGTTTTCAGGATTGCAAAACCTATCCAAATCCTACTGTAAGCGCATACACACTCTGTATTAGAAATAGACCTATATATTTATGCTTTTCTGTAACATAATTAAGCTGTGTTTCTCAGTAACATATATAGCCACTATGAAGGTATTAGAAAGTGTTAATTAATGAGCATTATCAGAGGCAGAGATCACTGATGGTATAAGAGAGTTTTTAACACCCCTCCCAACTTTAGGAATATTGAAGCTAGTTGTAACATGATATGAGATTTCGCTGCAAATTTCTTTTTGCCGTTTTTTTTCCCCTTCTTATTAGAACTAAACAGATTGATATTCATTGAGTCTACAAATGAAAACCTAATTTTGTAATTAAATGTCAAGAAAATGATTTCACAACTTGCATATAATAATACAGTCCCCATGAGCCTGATACGACCCATGACTGCATAGTGTGTAGTGGAGCACCTGAAACACCATTAATAAATACATTTTGCAGGGACATAAAATAAATGAAGGCCCAAAGGCAAATTTTTAGTATAAGGGACATTAGCTCTAGCAGATGATAATGCCACCTCTCTACAGCACCCAGAATTTAGTGTTTATCACAGTATGCAAAACAAGTAGCATAATGTAACATCAAATCTGCTTTGCAAGTACACGTGGAATGGCCTATATTATTTATTTTGACCAGTTCCTGGATTTTGATGACTTTTATTTGATTTCTGTATCCTTATGTGCCAATTGTAACAAAACATTCTTTCCTTCAAGCCAGCTGGCCTAGGTTTTAGGGCTTTTTATTTGGGACAGTTGGTGACTGGTACTCTCTGAACAGATACTTTTTCAATCTAGTCCTTCAAAGATGAAAAGAAATTATTAGATAAGTCCTTGCACAAGAAGAGACACATATAGAAAGAGTATAATTTTCCTTCCCCAACAATGCTAGCAGCATGATGGCCCAGTAAACTTAAGACTGATGTGGAACTATCAGTCCCTTCTGTATGTTCTTAAATTATTTGCATGCGTTCCCTACTTTCCACATGCTTGGAAGGGAAGGACTGTTTCTTCTGTTTTATTAAACAGAAGGACTAGGTTAAAATAAAACCTTACCTATAGTAGCTTTCTAGTGGGATATCTTCATGCCTTTTCTAACACTACTTTTTAACTAAAAGGTAATTAGACCTAAAATTAATGGTAAGTGTACAAGCACTAAATACTAAATACTGCCTGCAGTTAATAGGTCAAGTCATTAGCTAAATGTTTAAAAATTCTGTAGCAAATCCCCATGGGAAACAAATGAAATATAGCAAAGAACATCAGGTCATGACACTTCTCTCAATAAAAACACTATCTTGCCTATGCCATGCAATGGCATGACTGAGAGGCAGAGTATCTACTCTGTGAAAGTATGTGGCCAGGCGATGCGCTGTTCTTCCAGCCACGAGTGGCACTACTACTCTAAATTCTTTTAAAACAGTTCTAAGCATTAAAGCAATTTCTATACTATGCAAAATAGTTAACAAGAAAATAACATGTAGTTTACTCATAATAATTGCAGTCTCCGTAGCATTCTAAGCAAGTATTCTCCTCTTCCTTTTTGAAAAAAGTGGAATGAAATAAAAAGTTACTCTGTGAGGTTTTCCAGTTATGAAAGAAAGAAGCATATGATAATTAGCTGCTACATGGCATGCTAACAGAACAGTAACTCCAAAAAAAGCACCTTGCACTGAAAGCAAATATTTTAAGAGAAACAAGGCAATACCTTATGGATGCATACCAGTATCACTATGAAGAACACTGATGCTGTCTTTTATTTTACTTCTGTAAATTAGTATCTTTCATTGAAGAAAAAAGGAACCTGTGAAATTATACACTCCGATTATCTTAAAAAACCAGACCCAGCTACTGCTAGCTTGATTTAACAATAATCAGACTGAAAAGTGAACTAGTTACTTTGTGGGTAGGTGTTTGTTTCTGGGTCTGTAATTGGAGAACCAAAGGATCCCTGAAATGAATCTCTGAGAAAAGGGAAGGTATATACCCTAGGTGCAAGCAATAGCATTAAGACTTCTCGTTAAACTTAGCAACCGACTGCTGAATACTGTAAAGTATGCTTTTTCTTTACACAGAAATAGAATTGCAAGGTTTAGGATTCCTGCCCCCTCCCCCTTCTACAGAATAGCCAGTGTTGGCTTTCTGATGTACAGTTTCATTTACAGAACAGACTATTACATCTAGCTGATTACAATATTACCTCAGAAGATGGTTTGGTAAAGCTCTTGAGTGTAAAGAGAAAATAAATCTCATAAATCTCATGCAGCCTATTTCTTCCTCTACACATTATACATAGAATGATGGAAATTTGAGTTCGTGCTAATCTTGTTCTCACTAATATGGTCATTTATATTAAATATAATACTTAACCTTTCTGAAAGGCAGCACCAAAAATTCTATTTATGTCAAGAAAAAGAAATACAGTGACTTAGCAGAAAAGGCTGAAAATGCAAGCTATTTTAAGACTGCATTAAAAACCATGCAGTTTCTATGTTCCATGGAAAAGCTGCCTGATGAATCTTGTAGCTATTTTCAATGGGATATGTTTAAAAAATGGGTAAGCATTTTTAGACCCTAGATTTTAGATTTAGAGAATCAGAGATGATTCACAGGAAAATACATTCCCAGCCCTAAAGCAGATCAAGGAACTCATTTACAATAGCTTAATCAATATGATATCACCCCGTGCTTGATTCCACTCTGTGTGTATATCTGCTGTTCAGGGACAAACAACGTGGGAAGGGATATACACCCTTTGCTTGTTAGTCTGGGGGCAGTGAAAGGAGACCAAGGCTTGCTGAGGGGAAAGTTGCATACTATGTCTTTAAAATTTAATCACTTTATCTTTTTTGAAGGGTTTAAAAAAATATACAAAGTTCTACTTTGACATTCACAGAAAAATCTTTCCTAAAACAGGATTAGTGTCCTCAGACATATACTTTACTTCAGATTAATGCCAACAAGTCCTATGGAGCCATTCCTGATATGCTGTATGACCCCAAACCCACTTACATTTTAGAGAGTTCTTATTTGGACAGGTTTTGAATCACACATGGAGTGAGAAGAAAATTTGTAATTTGATATTTGTTTCTTGGAATATACTTTATTGGGAGAGATGGGCTGCTGTGCCAAGTCTGGTTCCAGCTATTTCTCCTCATTCACTTAAAAGCTATATATAGAGCTGCTTCCTTGAGAAAAATTAAATTCTTAAATGTACCAAGCACATATAACTTCTGCTGAATTCCTGAAGAGCACTGGGTGCTTAGCATTCCCCCTAAACTGGCTGTTTTAATATAGACACATTTGACTGACTTTAGCCTCCCTAACTTAAAATGTGTGGCAATTTTCCCATGAAAGCAAAAGTAAAACCTAAGTAAGTCAGGTGTTCCAGAACCTGAATATATGTGGTTTTCACATTAGGAATAAACCCTAAAGTAACACCAGAACTGAAATGGGAGTTGAGGAAATTCAGTAGAGCTGGAGTAATACAGTTTGGAATTTTCTCTGAGCTGGAATGTGCTCAGAATTAATTATCAACCATTTGTACTAAGCAAAAAGAACCAAGTAGCAGTATACTTCATGGAATGATTAAAGCATGCATTGTACTGTAGGAACACAAAGATCCAAAGGTGTAAAAAACATCTCACTTCTCAATTTACCATATTTTTTCTTCAATTTCTGGCTGATTTAAGGACATGCTAAATATTGTAAATTGCTAATATTCTTTTAAAATCCCACTGGAATCCCAATTTTATAATGCTAGGTCTTTTTTAATGGTTCGTTAATGCTGAAATTAACAACAGGCTGTCAATAATTTGAGAGGGATAATGTAAATTACAGTGGCTGTTCACAGTAGGTAGAAAATGTTTTTACTATTCTTTGGACCAGATGATTTGACCGACGGGTGGAGACAATCTCTTACGTTTGTACAAACCCAAACATATTTAATTGAGCAAATTGTTACAGGTGACAAACTATTTCATTTCCATTTCTCCCTTTCATTTTATGTTTTTTCAGGACGTAGTCATGCAAGAACAGCAGTTCAGGCAGAGACTGTGTGGTGCTGCACAGATGGAAGAGAGCACCCACGTGTTATAACTTGCAGGGTGTATTTGAAGAGAAGTGCAGAGAAGCCTGCCAGTTCCCTGATCTGTACTAAGGCATAATCAACAGCAGGTTAGTAATGGAGTGTTAGTTAGGGAACCCCACTAAAAGGGCAGTAAACTTATTCTGCAAATAATCACTATAGACTAACGACACCCTAAGTAGCTTAAGGCCTTAATTGATATCAAGCACTGTACTTGGGTTCCTAACTCAGCAGTCTAACTCCCTAGTGTCTCCTTGCTGTTAATAGAGAAACAGTCATCCAGAAGATGACTTCTCAGATATTAGTAGAGGTACCTATATCTTTCTGTTAGTTGTTAAAGGTATCAAGACTAGATCTGTAACAGATGAATCCTGTTCATGATCAGTACTAGTTGTGGGACTGACACCTGACAATAACCTTTATTGTCACTCTACCATCCTGTCTGTATTACCATCTCTTATGAATTTACTAGGAAACATAACCAACAAAATGTAAAGGTTCCAGTGATGCACTGAATGTATTTTTTCTTTGACATCATTACACAATGCAGAGTTTAAGCAGTTCACAATTTAATAAATATACTGCATTTCAATCTCCCCATGTAGATTCCAGAGACAACCAGTATGATTTCTGCATAAAATTTGCACGGAAAGTATTTTTCCTACAGAAATAGTACTCTTCCCCTCATAAATAAATCTTGATAAATTATTCTGTAAATCAAAAATAGCATGGTATGTATTTACTTACAGTATGTATTTACCTACAGTAAAGGCTATGAGTTTTTAAATGATCACCTATAATAGGCTGTGATTTTACAAAGCAAAATACCAACCAAACAAAAAACCCAACCTAACCAAAACCCAAACAACTCCCCTTGCCCTTAATTGGATCCAGTGTTGATAGAGCTCAGGCAGTAGGTAACAGAGGGACTGTACATTCCCAAAGAAAGTGTCACAGGAAATGAATTACCCATTTTTTTCAGAACTGCTTCCTTCTTTGTGTTTACGGATATGTGTTCATTTGGATTTTGTTGTTTTGTATCTGAAGAAAAGCTTAGGACTTCCAACTTACACATTGCACTAATTTAAGAACTGAATTTAATTTTCTCTCCATTTGATAGCACAATGCAAGCACAAAGTGCCATAAAGAAACACTTTCTAAAATCAATCCATATCTGCTAGTTAATTCTGAATAGTCCAATTTAATCCCAGATCTGCATCTGAATTAAAAAAGTGGTAACTGAAAAGTAAAAAAAAAAAACCCAGCTGAATGGAAGTGGCACATTTTATAGAACTTTCTCAAGAAATGGGAAGGTGCCCAAAGCCTGCAGTGCCAAAGTCAGTTTTTAATTATGTTACTATAAATTAAAACTAATTATGCTTGTTGGAGTAGAAGCGTCTTCAATTGGTGTTGTAAATGAAATAAACCCCATCCCACTAAGGTACAACAAAGCAAACAAAAAATGTGTATAGAGATTTCTGTAGTTTTGCCAGTCTAGTCATTGGGAGAGCTATTACTCTGGCCCATACTTGGAAAACCTGGAATAAATATTGAAGTTGTCGGCTCACTGCAGCCTCTTTGCTAACTGTTTTGTTCTGTTTAAAATTTCTGATTTGGCTTGATTTCTTTCCTTAGTAACAATATCAGCCAGGCAGTTCTTAACAGCTTCAAAATTCTGAGCTGCTAAAATATGCAGCAATGGTACATGACGAGGTTTTCTTCACTGTCAGAGATTTTAGAACATCCGTGTCTAAGGACACTGGGTGTTGCTACAGGAAAAATGCCATGCCTTTCTGCTCCAACTCTGTTTCTTCATCAAAGGGAAGATAGAAAGTAGAAAAATAAGCCCAGAAAACTAAATTTAGTCACGTAAGATGGAAGCTATGCAAACTCTGTAGAGATCTGGGCCAGTGTGTCCTCATGAAAAACAGTGTCATGACAGCATCAAACCCACCCCAGACTCAGTACTCCACGCGCCGGGCTCTTTACAGTCAAGCGCTGAGGACAGCCTTTGTTCCCCAGGGCTCTGAAGCTAAATAACAGAATGAGGCAAGCAGGTGAATGAAACAGAGGCAGTGAGATGGTTGTGAGGGTGTGATAAAAGTACAGAACAACACATGCTACAGCTTGCTCTTTGTCTCATCTTTGGCATGGAGAGAAGTGATCTCCAGCCTTTACAGCAGGCAGTGTTTTGTATCCCTTCCATCCCCATGGGATTCTGTGGTTTCAGTTTGCTAAATCTTTCAAATTCTTCCCTTAAAAAACAAAATAATCAAGGACTTGCAGTTTTTTCAGAACTCTTCTCTGTCTTATTATGACAAGTCTAAGAATTAGGGTTCACTTAGCTACATTTAAGTATAGAGGAGAAATCTACCTTTTCTAAATTATTTTCTTAGCAAATGTATTATAGAAAAGAAAATTTGGAATAGCAAAGGCGTGGTCTTAAAATTGTTTTCTATTGAAGGCTAACATCAAAACAGAGGTTAATTAAAGCTGTCAAAGGAGAGTGGCAGGTGTCCTTTGATGTCTGAGAGACAAGCACTTCCACTACCCTTCCAGTTGCAATAGACAAGTGACTATGGAGAATACAATCAGTAGTATATCAGCAGTAAACAGAAGCAATGTTTTTTTACTTTTAGGCCAATCCTTGAAAACTTGTAATAAAGACATGTAATAGCAAAATGCTTGTAATTTAGTAAAACTTACACTAACAATTAGTGTAATAATTGACAAAATTAGTTAGGTAGGATTAGGCAAGTTTACTTGAAAACATTCAGCCTGACAGATAGATCCTGAATGAGTCTGTCTTTTGCCCTGTATGTTCTGGTCCTTCTACACCACTAGAATGAAACTGGAACTGAATTTATCTAATGTAGGCAGGTTATCTATTTTTTTCTCTGCAGGCACTTTGTCTTAAAATAATATTGTTGTCTTCTTAAACACAAATGATGAGTTTTATAGAGGTTAATTTAACTTGAGACTTACCCTAGTATCTCTGCAGTCCTACAACTATGCATAGAAAAATAATTGTCATACATCCCCCATTTATTTCTCACAAAGATGGAGCCTCAAGACAGCTGATAAAATAATTAAATATGTTTTGGAATAATAGAAATACTTATCTTTTAGAGAAGTATCCTTGATCATAGCAAATCCTATTCATTGTGGTCATTTTTGTACTTTCACTGAAGCCTCCCTTGCACATAGTACTTCTCATGTACAAAATATACCCACATTCTTCCCGAATCATCTTGTCTTTTGTTTTGATGCTTTAATAGATGCTGTTAAGTATGCACTATATACCATTGAATAGCCAATCTCATTAGAGAGATTCTCTATCTAGATCTACCCAGAAAGTTAAAGAACAGCCTTACTCTTCATAGATAAAGAGGTTATGCTACTCTAAGCAGCTTGAAAAAGGCATTTATCAAAAGTCATATCTTTTTTCTCTATGCACTGAAAACTAACACAGTCAGCACTAAACTGGACTTTAAATATTTTTCAAGTTAACTGTGTTCATCTTAAAACATGGTGCACATCTTTCTAGACACAGACAAAAGAGAAAAAAAATGCACTACTATGAATTGTATATTTAACATAAAATCAGTGACAGCAAAATCTATTATATATGATTCATTGGAAGGGGTAAAGCATACCTGACAGAACTTTATATATGCAGCCTACTCCCAGTGCCTTTCAGCTATTAGAACCCTACACAATGTTTGGCATAACTTCATAAATTCATACTGCGTCAGCTGTAAAAGCTGTGACGGATAGCTGAAGACTGTTGAGCTTGCTGTAAAACAACAGGTTCATCTACAGAAAAAGACCTCTCTGACATTAAAATAAATATGGAAAGCTTTATAAACCACTCCTGTAAAAGGGGTTCAGTCTCTCCTTTAGGCCTAATAGGAAAAGCCAGTGAAGATCTATCTTTTTTGCCAGCTTTACTGACTCTCGAAGAATCCTGAAAGCAATGCTTGTTCTAGCAACAGTAAAGAGAAGGCAGAGAGTAGTAAAACCACAGTGACTCAGAGCCTCCTCCGGTTGCCACTGACCTCCAGTCTTTTCACACTCTAATACCTGTCATTCTAACTTGCCCTGGGTTTATGACACAAAACAGCAAAATGCAGATCAGAGCAGATAGTTCTCGGCTGCTGCTGTGCTTTTCTAAGTCCTTCTAGGCCAGCCAATAATGCATGTGTGAGAAGTGCCAAGAATTAACTAATGGTGGCCTCCTTAAACAAGTAGTCCGTACTTCTGTTGTGACAGTAATACAGTCATACCTTGTGGTTTCTAAACCCATCTTGCTATGAGGACTGATTATGAAAGATCCTTCTTTCCACTAATACTGAGTAATCACTGTTAATCTACAGTGCTGTATAAGGAAACATTTGGATGCAGTATAGCAAATGTACAGCAAGGAATATCAAGTATTTTAGAAAGAAGAAAAGAATACATTTGTTACTGAATCATGCATGTTAGGATAGCTAACATTATATTTTTGTTGTAAAGTAAAACATTATTTTTATACCCACAACAAAACATGGACCTGCAGAAGTTTTCAAGCAATCTTCTAACAGCTTCATACGAGTCTTTTGCAGCTCAGGACTGTCCCATTCATCTGCTTCAACTCCCCAGTATAAGTCTATGACCTGGAAAATAGTATGTAACATTGTTACTTTAACATATGCCCTTTCTACCTATCAAATTAAAAATTAGATTTGTCAACATTTCATGTACTGCTAAGCATTGCTCTGTAGTGCGGTAAAAGGCAATGAGGTCTATAACCAGTCCTTACACAGACTGGCAGGGTTTCCTTACATAAATAACAATTTAAGCCTCTTATTTTCCCTCCCAGATAGTCCCTCCTGGGACAGTCTCTCATTTCATATTAATATTGTTTTGCAGAGATTAGCATTACAAGATCTTGATTTGATGTAGTCTTTATTTGCTACTAGATTGCTTATAATGGATAAGTAAGAAGAATGACAAAAGCATTGATAAAATCCTGGCTCCATGGAAATTAATGGGAGTTTTGCTGTGGATCACAGTCAAGACCACAACTTGACAGCCTGTGTCACTTGTATCCACAGGATATAAACTCATTCTGTGCACATGGCTCAAAAGAAAGAATATGTGTAGTTTTGTAATATGGTACTTCCTTTGTCAGCTGGTCTTTGTTACTTTGGAAGCAGAGATTGTATAGATATGCAGTGACAGACAGCTTGCTGTTCAGCCTTTTATCTGTAGCTAGACTCAGTTTTGTGATGGTAATTAGTTGCAAACAAACTCCTGGAAGAAACTGGAATATGGATGTTAAACTTATTTGAAGAAATTAAGTGATGAAGTGTGATTTCACTACATATTTTAACTAAAAGGCTGAATTCTTACTGTGGAAAATTGAATTTAAAAGAATAGGGATCATATGTATGCATTTCTTTCAGAATAAAACTTATGGTACATGCTACTACTCTCTCATTTACGCTGCTATTGATTGTTAACGTCATGTATGTACCTTGAACAAAAAAAAGGTCTAGTAGATAGTTAAAAAAAAAATTGAAATTGTATTAAGACATGAATATATTACAATATTGTTTATTGTAATATTATTTGTACTGTGGAAGCACTCTGCTGTTTCCACAAGAAACAGAACCACAAAACTAGCTGTTGTCTAAACAGATCATAAAATCAGCCTGAAGACCTAATATAAGAACTAATAATGCGTTGATGTAAAAGTAAAATTCACCAGTTTACAGCTGGTTAATCTCTTGGGAAATTTCTCATAACAATAAATGCCAAGGTTTAAGACCTAATCTAGAAGCATTTATGGCCATGTTTAGTTTTACCACCAACAGTCTTGTTGGTTATTTCTTCCAGAAAAGTTTGGGATATGTGTCAGTGTTTGCTGGAGTAGGCACACTGTTGCCAAACACGAGAGGTAATGCACCATCTAACTGATGATGAGTGAAATAGCTCAATGTATAAAATGCATTATAGCTTACACTGCCAAGAAAATACACTTAATATCTTTATTTTTTTACAGAAACTCTGTTCCAAAATTTTGCTGGAACAAGCAGCTTCTGCTTTAAAAAACTGCACCTCAAACAGCCTTCCTATCTCCCTCATTTGCACTGATTTCTTCTCTGTCCTCTTTTAGTCTGATTAGGAAAAAAGTGTTCCCTTCTTCGTCTCTCCCTTCTGTTATTTATCTATATGACTTCATTATTGAACTTCACATTGTATTCAGCTGTCTGATTACATGAATGATGTATGATAGAGCTTAAGTATTCCAGTCATAAAATTAGAGCACCTCAGCGTACAGTCAAAAATATTTGAATTACTTATTGAATGAATTTATTGTGCTGCTCAAGTTCATCTGAAACATAAAAGCAATTTCTATTTTAATTAACTGTGCAGAAATCACGCTAACTCTGTAAATGTGAAGAGGAGATTCTCTGGAACAGCAGATATTGTAGGGGCTCAGTGGCTGCCTTCTGTGTGTTATAATGTTATAGGTTATTTTTATTGGGCAACACAATTTTGGCGCATAGTATCTTAACATGTTATAACTTTGTCCTGCAAGAAGAAATATTTGAGCCATCAAACCTCTAAAGGCACCAAGAATTTCAAAATGAGAGGCTTATCAGTTATTCTTTATGCTAGCTAAAATAAATAGGATTTACAAAATTAAAGAAACGGAACAAGAAGACAACTGTATCTGATGTTGAAGTATGTTTTCACTTATACTTGGAAAAACTGTGTGACAAACACCCACTCTAACTTTCAGTAAGGCTGCCAAGGTGAAATGACAACCAGTGCTCTGTGCGAGAGCTACTTACACACAGTGGACTGACACTGGTCTAGTTCACTTCCACAGTAGTCACCTAACAGAGACTTTTTGTTCATAATTCAGTGTTTTCTTTTGCTTATTTTAGCTTTTGTCCTACCAATCTTACAGTTTCACAGATTTTTCTAAGGAAGTGAAAGAATTTTATTGCTTCCAAGTGCTTAAAAAAACAGTAAAAAATTTCATTCATGCGAAATTCCACTTTCCTTCTAGTATATATCACATGGTGAAAATGATTTGAAACAGTTCATTGTTCCCAAGAAGAAAAGAGTATGTTGCTAATTAACTATGGTTAGTTATCCTTCAAAAATTTTCTATTACAACTACTTTCTTTAACATCTCTGTCCTCCCCTAGAAAAATACTGTATTTCAGGTACAAAACACCATGCACTCTGGAAGTCTTTTTCTCAGCTTACTTGCTTTCTGTGTTCACCAATACCTGTTCTTCAGAAATATTTTCTGATTCAATGGAAGAGGAAGTCCATCGAGCAAACAAATTCATAGAGTGATTGAATATATTCAGTTCTGCTTCCACACACATGGTCATTATGTTCCCTAACAGCTCCAACCAACTTGAGGGTGCCTGACAGATCTCATGCTTTGCAACAACTGAAACACTTATCAGTGCAGCCAGATGACTCAGTGGAAGCTGGAGCAATGAATGTACTCAAATGCATTTCATTTGGGTCATTATTTATCAGGAAGAGGATGTATTCAGGTCACCCGATATTATAGCGCATTTGTGGTAGTCACATGCAAGGTAGTTCTTGTTTGGTCAGTAGAAGATTACATATCAGGATGAAAAGTTATGTGTTCTCCTCTGTGCAGGGAAATACAAATTTATCCCTGTATCTGAAAAGTACATAATATTTTCTCGACACCGCTGCACTAAAAACTGTAGTCTTGATTTTGCATGCTAACCTAAGAAACTCAGTGTATCAGGAATGGAAAAGGCAAAAAAAAAAAAGTTTTGATAAAGTCTACCTCAGAGCTTGCTCCAAAATGCCTTACTACTTTCCCTAGCTAATTTTTTGTACAGGTTTTCCTACTTCGCTTCCACAGAAATGTGATAGCTTTCTAGCTGTTTTCAGAAATGTGTCAGTGGAGCTGTCTCTCAGACATCATATCACATAAGGATGCTCCTAATGTTGAAACTATGTAATAAAATAATTTGCTTCCCTGAATATCAACTACAATAAACATAATTCTACCTCCCCTAGAGATGACATTACAATCCATTTGAAGAAAGACATGTTTCCTCTCACAAAAAATTCAGAGGGTTATGATCTACTTGGAAGAGACATTTCCCTCTTGTCACTGAGATGTCTCCTCAAAGATGACTGACAAATAAAGTTTATATTTTCCATTAGTATTACATGGTAGTAAGAGGCAAAAAATGCTTTATTATTTAAATATCTTTTGCTATGCCTTGCATGTACTACTGCAGCTGGGACTTCCCAATCAGCTGATGAGCTAGGACCTTCAGATGAAATTCTTTTATAGCCATAATCAAAAATCACTCTGGAATTTACCACCATGCAGATTCAGCAACTCCACTGTGACTCAGGGAATTAAAACCAAATATCCTAATTTAAGAACTTGTTATTTTGATTAAAAACCAGCTGCATGTGCATCAAGAATAATACACTGGGAGGAACAGGATGTTGCATAAAAGGCATTAGCTGTTTCCGAGTAAGCTACACTCTGAAGAGCTGAGTTTTTGGGGTCACTAAGATGGCAGGTTAATACTAGTATGTGAGGAAGGCTTGAGGATGTGGAACGAGAATTTTTGAAAAATTGAACAGCATTTTTACAACATCACACACTGTAATTGTTTCTGTTAGCAGAGAACCAGTTCCAGGCCTGCTGACATATACGGGACTTTACTGTATGACTTTACTGGACTGCGAATAGGATATACCTGACTTAAAAGTACCAGTGACTTCAACTGTGATGCCGAACTCATGTGTTTTAAGTCAAATGCAACTGTATTTATTACCAGTTGGCTCTTACCAAAGATGTGGGTGGGTCTATGTCTTCCCTAACACAAAGGAAAACATGAACTGACTGAAGCAATGAGAATTTTACAATTGATGTTAAAGGAAGCAAATTCCATAGTATATAATCACAATAGAAATGTTCCACATTCAATTTGTTTTGGTAATCAGTTTCAATATTCACCTGGTTAAACTATTTTCCACATTACAGTGGAAGATAAACCCATAGTTAGAGTAGATATAACAGTTATGTGAATATACAGAAGTTGCTACTCCAATGATGATTACATTAAATTAAAAACAGGTTGCATTAACTTAAGTATGGTTTCTAGAAGTACAACACGGTAATTCAAATGTAACATTATTTCTTCTTAAATACTTTGAATATCTAAAATAGAGGTGGTTTCATTAAGTTTCTAATGTAAAAGTTGACAGTTTGTTGCCCTATTGCTTTTACCACCAGTGCAATGTGGCATTGTAAAACTGTGTGTTTTTCATCTATTTAGAATTTACCTCAAATCTGCCTGTAAAATAATTTAAGTACATCAGTTCAGTACAATTACATATGAAATACATTTTTTGCAATTTTCTATTTTACCAATGATATTTAAAAATGTTATCTGTTCTAAATAGAGTTAATTTCAAGAAAAGTAATGCAAGATTCAACACACCAAAACCTACCTGAAATTCCAGCCCATAGTTCTCCCTGCAGAATTCTCTCAGCTTAGGATACACATGTTCTCTTAGGGCACTCCTTTCTGCTATTGTATCTGTATTGGGGAGAAAGATGTTACTAACAATATTTACATGAACTCTGTTCTTTTCGTCAGAGAGATGTATCACATAAAAAAGAGCCCTTAATATGCACCCACCACACCACCCACCCACCCCTAATGAAAATCAAGTGCTGGGATTTAATCTCCAAACTGTATGTTGCAGAAACACATAAATGTGTTTGATGTCCAACATTAGGCTTCATACACATCTTAGTATTGCAGCATATTTCAATACAGTGCAGCTGAATTAATTTTGTAATTCAGCAGTCTGAATTTATCAGTTTGGCTTCTATTTATTTTTCAGGAAGCTGAATTTTAGGAACTAGAAACACCATGGAACAAAGAGATATACCAAAGATAAAAGAGAGCTCTATACTTAGAAATAAGTCAATAACATGAATTAATGACACTGTATCAAACACTATCACTTTCATCAGCATCTTTAATCTGATAGTATCTTAAAAGGAAAAAAGCTGTTAATAGCATTATTTATGGTATCTTTTGGTCCAGGTGATTCCTGCTATCATACTAAATGCACAGTTCTGACATCATGTTATTCCTACCATGCAAAATTACATGTGTTTTGATAATGAAGTACAATATGGCAATGAGACCAAAATTATTATTAAGTACTGTCTATCTAAGTTCATCTGAACACATTTCTATAAAACATACCAGTCAAGAAACATACTGTCAAATGTGAAGTAAATTTGGTTAGTAATGAAATCTTGTATAGGTAATAAATTTTATTGTCTTTCCCAATAAGACTAAGATATGTGATGGATTTTGCTAGGTCTAGATTGCCATCAGTGTCAACTGAGTTACGACACAGAGGGATGACACTGTTGCTAAGTTATTTTCAAAAATAAAACTCAACTGCTGTAAACCACTAGATCTGAGCGCCATGTGATGAAAAATAAAGCGTTAACTTATGAATGATGGAGAACATCTGCTGCAGTTAAAGCAATATTTGTATAACTGCACTGAAACAACACAATAGGTTAAAACTGATTTAACAATCCCCATACTGTTGTAAACCAGAGATATGTATGCAAATCTAACAATGTTTTGTTTACCAGAGCCACAGCTGATATGTCTAAATCAGAGATCTGTTCATAGAATCATGGTCACAGATTTATAATATTTTTTATTTTGACAATCCTATGAAAGTGTGAAATCTGTAATTTAATTAATTACACCAAATTCGTAATACCCTTCTTAATATTTGAATATACCTTTGAAATATTACACAAATGTGTGGTATAATTACCATTTATTTTTATAAACAGAAAGCAATCCAGAACACCTCCAGAGAATTATTTCTTGTGAAATCTTCATCAAGGTAAAAAGGCTATACCACAAAAGCTCAAAAGTACAGCCATGAGCTTCATCCAATTTATCTGAATTACCACAGTTCTTCCTTCACAAACTTTTGATAGGGAAAAGTGTCAAAGGCATAGTAGTTTTTATAAAACATTCTCTTGCAGTGCAACAATATTATGTATTCATGATTTCACATTTTAAAATATATTAACTATGCTAATGTGTTCTGAAGACAATGGTCTAGAAGCATTAGTCAAGTCCTTGCTCCATTGCAAGCCTTCTGTTTCACTCTGAGCACACCACTCAAGGCGAGATCGTAAATCTGAAGTGCACAGCTTTTATATATCCAATTTGAACACTGCAAATAAGACAGACCCTGCTCTGGGCTACATTCAGAGGCGTGTGGCCTCACTCCCTCTCTCCTCACTTCCCTCTTGGGAAGTTATTACCCTCCTCTCCCTGGCACTGAAGAGGCTGCACCAGGAGCGCTGTGCCCAGCTCTGGGCATTCCATACGAGGAGGATCGGGAGGAAACTGGAGAGGCTACTGAGATGGTCAGGGGCCAAGAGCACAAGGGAAGATTGAGGAATCTGGGCTTGTTTAGTCTGGCAAAGAGCATAAGGGGGACCTAACCTCAGCCTACAACTACTTCTAAGGCACTTAAAAAGATGAGAGTGCCAAGCTCTTTGTGGCAGTGTCAGACAGTACAGCAAAGGCAACAACAACGTATTACAGCTTGGGAAGTTCAGGTTGGACACTAGGAGAAGCTCCTCTGTCCTTGGAGCATTTCAAGACTCGGCTAGACAAGTTTATGGTTGACCAAGTTACTGCTGGCAGCACTTCAAGAGGGAGGTTAGCCCAGATGACCTCCTAAGTCCCCCTTGCAACCAGCAGTGATCCTGCCTCTCAGAAGATCCAGCAGGTTTGGCTTAGTCATCCAGGCCCCTCGTACAGTGCCTGGGAAGACTTTTGCTACTGTGTGGGCCAGTGGGAACAAAAATGTAGACTAAAACAGCTGGTGCCAAGGACCCAATGTCTATGCCATATGTATTTCAGGGGATTTTACTTTGGATTGGGCTCAACCCCCACAAACATTTGGAGTGCATTAAGTGAGACACTGGAGTTATCTTCCTGTTTTTTGTCCGAAAGGAACCCAGTTCATGCATGCCAAGACCGCTCTATGATGTGAGTCCAAGTATATTAGATAGTGAAGATCAAGAGATTCACCTCAGAAGTGTACTCCAGATCAGGATGAATACAGACACGTCCCATAGATATTCAGGAATGGAGTGCAAAAACCAGTGCTCTCAGCCCAGACTGCCTGAGTTAGTCCATAAGGAATAGAGGGATGGATGAGTTGCTCCCTCCTTAGGATCCACACTCATTTTCTCTCACACTTTAGTGCCTAAGTCAACCTTTTCTTGCACAATGTAGTACACAGGTAACAAGGCTAATTAGCCAGAGGGTTGCACTGTGCCGATGCAGCAGTATTATTTTGGCTCCAAAGCAACTTTTGTCAGTGCTAGCTTGGAGTCACCGTACTGCACAGTGTTGCTGTACTTTGTGATAAAAGCTACCTGTGTACTTTGCTTCATTTGAAATACTTCACTTTTTTTTTTTTTACCTTCACAGTAACTGAGGCCCTTAGATCAGTCAGTGATAGAAGACTATATATTCTAAATTCTTTGCCTTAACACTGGTTAATTTTGGCATGCAAGTCTACAAAAACACAGAGCACTGTATCTTCACTATTGAATAGAATAAATTCTGTTGAAAGCCAACTTACTACTCAGTTACTGAGCTAAAACAAAATTATTCTTGCCTCTCTAAATGGAAATTAATCATGACTACAGCTTTGTTATTAAAGAAGAAACAATTCACAGTTACTGATTACAGTTACTTAAATTATCCATGTGACAGTGGACAGAACAGTCCTCTAGGGAACTAAAATAGGCTAAGTTGCAGGAACAAAAAAAATATTGGAAAAGGGCAGAAGTTAAGAGTTAAATGTGATTGCATGATAAATGGGAAATATATTGTCTGAGGTATACAACAGATAAAACCATATTCTGCTGCTTTCCATTTATGCCCATAGGATTTACACTGCAGAACCCCATTGGCTCTAGTTTTAGGACATGGTGCTATTCCCTACAGCATAACTTGTAGAGTCTAGTTCAGAAAATGAAACAACACACTGCAAGAGTAGTGCTACATTTCTGATACTGTATTAAATGAAATAGAAAGAGATAAAACATTCTTTCAGCTAGAACTGTGTTCGGGATAAGACACTCAGCATACCCATCCTGTATTTTTATTCCTACCTCCAAATCTAATGGAATGGAATGAGTCTGGTGCTTATATTAATGAATTTTAACAATTCCTCTATTTGTAGTAAGTTGTGAAACTTCAAGGAAACAGAAATGCATATAGTTAAGATGAACTACAGTAATTAGTATGGATGGCAGATAAGCTGGTTTAATTAAATAAAATCTAACCTGATTTATTGTGACAGCAAATCTGTGAAGCTGGCAGATCCTAACAAAAATGTCACACAGGCAAATTCCACCTTCCAGGCTGCTGCTGCAGATGAATGGATTAACTAAATGACATTCTTCTAGCAGCCATAATGAGACAGTGGCTGTGAGATGAGCTTTATACACCTCCTAATGTTAATTCTGATACTCTGAAATCCAAATGATAGTCCATAATAAAGTGTGGGAATGAAACTACATCTGCAAAAACATAAGACAAGACTTAAAAAAAAAAAACCCAACCCTAAACCTGTGTCCAGTATTTAAATGAAACCAAAAAACAACACTGTCTTGAGCAAGACAGTGACTTGCTGAACACACACCTTCCATACAAGTGCTAACTCTTGCAGATGGTTGCCTCCTAAGCCAGTCCATAACCACGCCATCCTGCCCACCCCTGCACTTTGAACTGACTGAGAATGCCATCGCAGCCCTCCCTCTCCCCAGTGTAATGCTGAAGACTGGACTGAATTAGCCACCTATGCATTTACAGCCTTTCTGCCAAATAATAGGCAATCGCTGTTTAAACACAACTGTGTGAAGTGTGATTTCTGAAGGCTTGTAGCTCAGTCAAATCACTGCCAGTTTTGATTAGAGTACTCCAAGGTGCTACTTCTCAGCGTGAACTATTTCCATGCCAAAGTCTGACCTTCAAACACAAGCTGTTCTGCTATTAAAGTCGCTTATTTTATTTTTAATAGGGAGAAGTACATTTTAGTTCTTGTGTTAGTAAACAGATGATGTGTATTTACAAACAGTTGCCAAACATTAATCTCTGGGATAAAATAAGTCATGGAAAATAGCCTAGTTGGAGAAAATTTCAAAATGTATATACAAGTGAACAGTTAACACAGAAGCCCAATGGAAATCACCCATTTTCAAGCACCAGTTATTGTGCCCTAAGACCAAACAGTTTCTCTTCTTGCTGGTGGTTGTACTGGTCTGAATTCAGCCACAGTGATGAGAATGGCTGCTCATGTGCATGGGCTGGAGTCACACCACAACTTGTATTCAACCGAGGCTCGATGAAGCTGAATAAGGAGGTTGCTCAGCCCCATCCTGTTATCATGTGTTGCACAGGGGGTGCCAATGTGGGGACAGTGAGCCCTGCTTGACTATCCTCAAAGGAGCAGTGCATTCAAGTTGAGAGTCTATTCACAGAAATGTAACCTGCGAGTAACCTTACCCAAGCACGATGCAAGCTAAGGCCCTCAAGCAGGGGAAAGTCCTAAGCAGGGAGGGTGTTTGCACTGCCAGTTTGACTGACAGAGGAATGCGGCATTACCCAGCTCGAAGGATCTGGCAGGAAAATTGTTGACTGACATAACAGGCTGAGGCAGGCAGCTGAACCTAGAAGGACCAAGGCAGAAAAAGAAGAACAAAGCTGCCCTTTCAGCTGTTCAAGGTACCACAGGAATGAACTCTGGGGTCACAGAGCTGCCTGCAGGTTTCATCTCCAGCCCATCACCCAGGAAAGAGCTGCTCCTTGTATGCACAGAAGAAACAATTTCTGTATCACCTCCCTGTGCTTGGTGTTCCCATGCTTTGCAGTAGGTCAGGACAGAGGCTGGCTGGGAGTCTTGACCTCACCTCTTTCCACAGGCTACTTCTCTGCTAGCTTAGTCTCCTGTACAAATGCACACAGATATGTTTATTATCACATCATGTTGGAGTCTTCTGTGCGATTATGGAGGTCTGAGGCCCTGGATGAGCATAGAGTATCTTCTAATCTAGTCCTGAATGGGTGGTATCCACTAAGATACCCAGCTATTTGCTTCCTCTAAGTATTGTAAATGCTTAGATTTGCTGGATGGGTAGGACAGATTCTTGCCATGGGATTTTTTTAATGCATTGCAATAATAAAAAATGTGGGTATTTTATAACCATTGCCTACTAACTGCAGTAGGAATTTCTGTACTTGAATTATCTAAGGATATGATGCAAATAAGGTTAAAAATTACTTAGCAGCAATACCAAGTAAGGAAGTGGCTGCCAAACCTCTTAATGCTAGTATGTTCTTGTCACATAAGACTATTCAACTGAATTATTCCTTTTAAACTACCTTTTTTACTAATAATGCACAACAGCATTGTATATTACCCCTGATACTAAAAGCTTTGAATACCAGTAGGTAACAAATGTCCCTAAATATTATGGAAACCTTGTCTCTGAAAATAATACCAGAATAATAAGTCATTTGCCTTTCTATAGTGCCTTTCATCCGAGAATCTCAGAGCACTTTGCAAGCAATGAGCTTGAATCATGTAGCTGGTAAGACAGCGAAAAATGACTTGAGCTACCTAGTACCCTTGCCTTCCTAGAAAATTAACTGCATAGACTCTCTTGTAATTTCCTTCCCTTGGGGTTTCTGTGATTAGAGAGCATTAGAATAAGCATCCAAAGCTCCCCAAGACTCTTTTTAGAGAATGGGAACAGATTGGTCTGGGTCACTTCTTCCAATGTGCCCTCCCTGAACAGCACCGCCAATCTTCAGGTGTCTACTAGCTCTCTAAAAAGGCAAATGAGAAATTGGACAGACTGAAGACCATTCATTAATTAAACTAAAACTCACAACTGACTGTAACCCTCCAAATAAATTCTGACTAGCAAAATACTGCAACATTACTGTGATGTACACAGCTGCGTGTCCTCACCCAGCCTGATGGTGGGAGCTCTCTCACAGGATGTGCAGAAAGTGTGTGCGACTGTGCTGGACTAAGGAGGACCTAGATTGCAGTCCTTCAGCTCAGAGGTTAGTGCTCTAGCCACCAGGATACTGCAGAGTAACACTACTGGCATGTCCCTCTCCTCAACCGTCTCAGTTCTTAAAAAAATAAATACAACAACAGTGGGCTGAGCATTTGAGCCCAAAGGAATGGCCGCTTGGCCTGAAAATCAGAAGAAATAACAGAAAATTATATTAAAATAGTAAGTAATCCTGAAATGTGTCTCTCAGTTGTGAAGAAATGACAGGATGTGACTACAAATTTGTGGTCTACACCAGAACATTTAAACAAACACATTTTCGAAACAAAAGACCTAACTATCTGATGCAGGATTTAAAATGTAGGGCATAATTATAAGCCTAAAACTTCTAGTTGCAGCAATTAGCTCTTCTTTTGTAGCCCCAAATCAAACAATATCCGATTTAAAATGAGATGTAGTTTTAAAACCTGCTTCTGTGAAATGTTCCCTACTGTCAGTTCTGTAAGATGACAAATTTAAAACAACACAGATGATAGAATATGCATTTATTATTTTTTTAATTATAATGCTTAATAGCTGGCCACATTTCACAGTGACATCTTAGAAAATACCCTGCATCTTGACTGTTAATATGATTAACTAGTGCCACCTATTGGCTTAACAATAACACCCAGTTGTCAATTTGTATACATAAAAAAATGAAGATTCTAGTAAGATCAATGGGGCCAAGACTCATGTTAAAATACAGAATTTTGGGGAAATATCAGTATGGAAATGACACAGAAGGGAAAAGAAGTTCCTGTATCTAAATATCAAAAGACTTTTGATTATTCACACATGACTGTTCCCAATTTAAAACAAATGTTGGTTGCTGAGAGTTCTGAGTTTTATTATGCGTACAATATGCTTACATGAAACAAATTTGGATTCTGATCCAAAGGTTGGTGAAGTTAATGGAAAGATCTGTTAATCTCAGTAGATCTTAAATGAAGTTCTATATTTGTGGCACGTATTGAAACCCAGTACTTTTTGATACCTTACTGACTTCCACAGAGTTTGGAAGAAATCCTCCAGTCCATAAATGAATAAATGAATAAATAAATAAATAAATAATCAAACACTGCATACTCATTAAATCTAGAGGGTATGGTATGGGTGAGGACTCTGAAGCAGAATTTTATCTCATAATGTATCCTAATAACGAACCTCACATTACCTCTTGGGAAAACCTCACCCTTACATGTAGACGTTCTTAAAGAAAAAAGAATAGTTAGGTTGACTTGGAATTGTTTCCCAATTCTGCAGATAGTCCCTAGATTGCAGCTTGGGTGCCTAGGTGTCCTTGCATCCCTTGACTGTGATTTGTGACAAACACTGCAAATGCAAATGCATCTCCATGCAAATGCCAATGCACAGTGGGAACTTTAGTGGCACCATGGGTTGAAGGCAGAATCTCTACAGGGAGAGAATTTTGCATTCTGCAAACTGCACAAGTGGAAGTATTCAACAAAATCTAATTCTTTCATTCAATAAAGCAAACTAGGAAAAGCTCTTGAAAACATGATGATTTACAAACAATTATTGTCATACAATTAAATGATGTGACAGGAGAAACTGAAGACACAGCACGTTTAGAGACACCAAAATTAAGTCTGAAAATTATCTCTGCAGAACACCAAAGCTTATTACAGCTAAGCACTGGAAAACAGCAAAGCCTGCAAGGACAAGAATTTGCAACTATAATCAAAATTAACGTGAAAGAAAAACTTCTTTTGAAATCTAAAAGAGGACTTCTGGGTGAGCTGTGCAAAAAAGTATAACAGAAAACATAAAAAGGGCCAGTGCAGTAAAAAACATACATGCAAAAATCCTACTAATTCATCTAGAGGTGTCAACTCACACTTCAAAAAATTATGGAATTACCTAGAAAGCAGAAAAATAGCTGTACAACACTAGAAAATATTTTTAACAATTAAGTTGTATGTATTGCAGTAGCTTTACTGTTTTTTTTCTGACATCACTAGAGCAAAGAGAAAACAATCAGGGTATGTTACTAAAGCACTTGAGGTAATGAGGCAGTGGCAATCAATAAAGCAACGGGATGTCACAGACACTCTACCTCCTAACTGAACTGCAGATTCAAGTGCCGGAAGCAAATGAAGTAGTACGTTGTAGGCTTTGAGAAGGCAAAAAGCAGAGGCAAGCCATAAAAAGCCACGGGAAAGCAAGGCTTGTAAAAGCACACGTGTATTTCACAGTACAGGCTGGCGCAGGCCCATTAAATACACCTTGTTCTGAAGAAATTCCAATAAACACACCTATGTGACTTTACATCTGGCAGCGCTGCAAAGCTATTGAAGAGCTCTGCAAGCACTGTTTGCTCTCAGGTAAAGTTGCCCTTCCCTTCTCTAAATGTTCTATTTAAGTTCACAAGTCACAAAGTTCTAATCCAGGTCATATTCTTCCTTAAATAACTTTGGTGGAACATGGCCACGGTTTGGGTCACTGCAAAACTGAAGTCAGTCGGGCCAGCTGGAAAAGCATGACTGATAAATGTAGCTTATTGTATGGGCTTCAAGTGAAAGATGTGAAGGCTTTTACGCCAGAAGATGAAAAAGTCTTGAACCTGACACTTGTGGGTGTGCAGAGACACCCACAGAAGAAGTGAGAGGTGCTGCTTGCTATCGGTGCAGTAAGTCTGCATCAACAAAGTAGGAGTTTTCTTTGCAACAGACTTTTTTTTTCTTGACGCTAAATGGAGAGGACTATTAAATAACATCACTGCACAGTCAGAATAGTTCTTGGCTGCTGTAGAAACAGTTATCAAAGATGAAGAAACTAAATGACAATCCCAGCAAAGGAGAGCAGCTGCAAGAGGGCATTAAGCCCAGAACAACGGGACTACGTGAGGGAGGGATGCCAGAAACTCAACCATGCCTTGCCTAAATAAGAGAATCTCAACTGATTTCTTACAGGACTATTTCACATACCGACAGACAACTTCTACTTAGCTATAACCACCCACTTACAGGCACTGCAGTACAACAGTTTTTAAAACTGAGAATTCCAGGTGGGCTCTGTGCTAAAAGTCATTGAACATGACCAAATAATTTACAAAACTGGCTCATTTTGATGGATTATGTAACGTCTGAGAGGAAAACAGTGACTGACATGTAAAGGAAGAGTGATTTATCTTACCTCTGTTCTCCCTTACTCTTTCCAATTCTAATGATTCATCTAAGCATTATTTTTAGTGAAGATTATATAATCCAGTTGGAAAGGCCATTTTTAATAAATTCGACAATGTATCTGTTTTTATGAGTCAAATATTTTTCTGATGCCTTGATTTTACTAGATACTGCTTTCTTGTTCCAGATTTTATTAATTTCTTTGATTATATATATTAAGGTAATAGTAAATTTGCAGTTTAACAATCTTGAGGCATTAGGAATTGAAAAATGACAATACATGTTCCTGTCATTTGCTCCATTTGAGAAGCAGATGTACTTGGAACAAGTGAGTTCAATTGCTCACAAATACCTTTCACAAGTGTGATACAGAAAATAATATTTGAAGAACTTCCAGAACTGGCATACCAATTTAATCAATCGGTGACTGAACTACAGACGGTCTTCCAAATTAGTACTTTCAAATGACTTTAGCCATCTTCCTCAACTCTTTGCTGTTATTTTCACAATAATGATACCCAATGAGTTATAATTACCTTTAAGGGAGGATAAAGATCTTCTATGATGCTATACTCTGAACGGCAGTGTAGAAGATGGCTGAAAGGGTGGACTTGACTTCACTTCCTTTTCTTGCACTGGCAGACACTATCAGTCTTTCTCAGTGCCTGTGAAGGTATTTGTCCCTTTGCCAGAGAACAGATAAAAACATGTGCAAGCCATCTTTTACCTTCCACAACTACATACAGTTAAACGCAACTGAATCCACGACTGAGGATCTCATTTCTTTTATTTCAAATAATTTTGATTTTACATAATGACTATGAGAAGCTGACTGTGGTATTAATACTGGAACAATATACCAGCAATGGAATTCCTCAATAGAATTATACAGTATTATACATGGTTGATTATAGAAAGTATAAAATAGAACATTCATAATTAAAACAGGTGGAGTGTAAGGACGTCATTTGCATTTTTAGCTCTGTTTTCTAAAGAAAGGAGGAATAAATGATGATCTGTGTCTTCTACATGTCTTTGGTTTTGAAAAAGATTTTAAACTCATTGACTGACATTAAACAAATCTGACCGAATGATATTAATCTGAAATATAATGAATATCCTACATGAGAATAACTCACCAGGTAAATAAGAGAAGTCCTGTAAATGAGTCTCCTCCTCCCATTCATAAATAAACCACCAAAGGAAAAGCTGTAACATAAGCCATTGGACAGTTCATAAATGCCTCATTTGCAGGAAAGCTTCACCTGAAACAAGCAGGCCTCTGCAGGACATACATCCATGGTAAAATAATCTTCATGGGAGTTTATTGCTTTATATTATCTATCTTTTGCATGGATGCATAGATCGGCTTTCTGACATGGTAAAAGGATGAAGAGGCAGAAACTGGATTTGAGAAATTTATCAATAATGACATACAGTAGTGAAAGTTACTGAAACTCATTCTATTGCAAGGAAATTTTCAGGGAAATCTTTTACCTTTGGTCATTATTATTGACTAATGAGCTTATTTTGTGTCTGTGTATGTTGCTGTAAGCACTACCCGTTGTGCTTTCGAAGACATACTGCAGCAGTATGCTGTACAGTCTGTTTTCCTGTGTATGTTCTTAACTGGTTTGGAGACAGCTCATGAAGAGCTAGACAATCTTCTGTCAGGAATGGCACAGGTATGTTTGATCCTGCTTCAGGCAGGAGGACAGATCTGAAGGCCTCAAGAGGTCCCTTCCAGCCTCCTGGTCTGTGATTTGCACAATAACTGACTATTGAAATAACTGCCTAAGGTCCCTTGGACCTCTGTTATGGCCACATATACCTGGTTTAAGTGGCATGTCATTTAACTCAATGGCACTCATTTTGCTCACCAAAGATTGCTTAATTCTTTATAATCCCATGTTGTAAATTACTTGCATTTCAAAGTAAATCATCATACAAACTTTGCTAGTGTCTTGATATACCAAATTAATGATCACATAAACAGGAATGTTTCAATAACTTGCTTCAAGAGCACTGCATAATTCTTCATCACATTTAAATGCAATCCACTAAATGTACAAGCAAATCAAGACCACTCTCAAACAATGATTTTGTCATTTTCCTAGTATTTTCCATTAACCACTCCTAAAAAGATCACTGCTCACTGCTCTCAGTATCTGAGCTATCAAAAATATTATAGGGTGGAAAATGAAGGAGAAAGATAGGCGTTTTCTTCAGAACAAATAACTTTGTCTTGCCAGAACAGTACAGACTATGAATCTAGCCATCAGGACTATTATCAAGTAAGAAAACATTTTTCTTCTGTTCCCCTTTTCTAGAATTTTGGGGCCTTTATTAAACAACAGTAGGTACAAAAAATTAAAAAGATTAAGTCCTTCATTTTAAGAAAATCACTAATAAAGCAGTCATACATGATTTATGTTATGTTTGATTATGACAGTAAAGCAAGATCCTCTAGCTGTGTCATGCTTGCGTAAGTAGGTGTGGAAAATTCTTGGTAATAAAATAACCCTTAGATTAGAGTCCTGCATGACACACTGCACTCCTTTAGATTAGACTCCATACCTTAGATTATTTGAACACGTCATTTCCTTATTTATTTCTTAGTATGGCTCCATTTTAATAAACCCATGGAAATAAGGACATTCAGATAACTAGGTCTTCACAGCTAACCTCTCTTTCTACAGACAGACAAAAATGGATCATTACAATTATGGTTTTGGATAAAGTTACTCTTTTAGGGAGATCTGCTTTTAGATACCCTACTCCATAGATATTTCCACTTTTGGTTTTTGAGACCTCTTCTTTGCCTGAATACGCATGGTGTTGTTCAAACAAAATTCCCACTTAAATTAGGATTAGGCATTTGACTGCGCAATAATCTATCATCTCAAGACTTTGAAAGGTTCTTCTAAGTACCAAGACTATTGACTAATTAGTAAAGCAACTAGATAAATTCATGGAACCAAAGGACCTCACAGATTATTAAACACAAAGATACAATCTTTATAATTTTGTCCCGGGTGTAATCTCTTATTCTTTCATCATGCATCTGAAACTGCCAGGGTCAGAGAAGTAGTGGGCTCCTTTGGTCTAACTCACTAAGTCCAATCTTACTGCATTTGCTTCTCGTTTATCTTCATATAATAGCTGATGTGCATAACTCTACAAATATGGATAACTACTCTCATCTGAAAATATCAAACCCACATGGTTATTTGATGGTTCTCAATCACTTAAAAGTAATCTTCATCTAATAAAATCCAGTCAGTGAGATTGCTTGTGAGTAAACACGGAGTGTAAGCTCAGGCAGTGTCAGGGCTTCTGTTACACATACTCTAAAGTGCCAGTCATTTCTTCCTACATTGCATGGCCAGGCATCAATCTTGTACAACGCAAATAAACAATGCTAACTAACAGATAATGTATATTGAAACCACTGTGCTAAAAGGGGGTTTTGGAGGATTTGCACAAGCCATTTATTTTGCCAATGATTTTTAACTTTGAACTTCTATATGCTTCTGAATGTCTATTTTGTACTTTTATGAAGTGCTGTAGCTTCTAAGAAATGCAAATGCTCTTTAATAATATGAACACATCAAAGGGTCTAGGCTTCAGGAATGCCCGCCAATAGCAAACACTACAGTTGGGGAGCTCTCTGAAACTAAAGCTGTCCAGACAGGGCTCTTAGTCATTAATTCTCGTTTCATCTTAATGTTTTGTAAAATGTTACTAATTAGAGACTCTAAATAATAATTTTACAAAAACCATTGCTATATCTCATACATACACTATAACTACATATCTCAATACCTGATTCAGGTATCAGAGAGTTGGAGGATAAAGCTGGAGATTTATAAAGCATAGGTGAGACTGCAAAGGTACTCAATTGCTAGAAGGGTAAAATGGACTCTATTAGTAAACATTTTCAAGTGTTTAATCATACCACAGAGGCATGTTACTACACTGAAGACTGCAGCTGTGCCACCCCAAGCAAACACTAGGAGCAGGTTGTACAAGAATATTTGTCAGGCTCTGACAATTTGAAATCTGATCTGTTTAGCTGTTTGATCAGTCCCAGTGACTGATACTTAGCAACAGCATGACTCTGGATTAAGTCCAGTGTGGAAGTCCTGCCATTTGCTAGTCTTTCCAGTTTGTGGCACCAAGTGTATTTTGAACAGCCTGATTAAATCTAGTCTGTAAAGGTGACTTTTTCTCTCTAGATGGAGATTCTGTACAAGAATGACTGCAGCTGGTCAGGCATAAGGTCTGTCCAGCACAGCGTCTTGTCTCCAACAATGGGCAATAGCAGATGCTTATAGAGGGAGTTTAAGGCCAAGTCAAACAAAGACAGAGGCAGGCATGTAAGTATGGTGGTGATGGGGTGGCTTACAAGAGTTGCACGTGGTACATCTCCTCCTTGTCCAACACAGCAGCATGCACATGGTTCTCCGCACTGACTCGGGGCTTCCTCCTCTTTACCTTGCTACACTCCTTGTTTTCAGCTACCTGTGATTTAGGACTACTCCCCTTTTGACTAAAGATTTTGTAAGTAAAAGCCTGTCTCCAATACAAAATTAAATTAGTAAGAGTAGCATCAGGCCAGTGGAGTTATTTTAGAGTTGCACTGGCACAACCACGATTAAATTGGGTTCCCTAATTCTATCTATTATTCTCCTTCTTTAATTAAAATTCCAGTAAGGGGATAAAGCAGTTGTCTTGAACGGCACTGCCTATATTAAAACCTGCCAGATTTCTTTGTGTTCCATACACACAACAATCTATGACTACATTATATTTATATCTACCACCTTCAATATATTAAAACCTTAAATTACTGGTAGCTAAGTATTACTAATGGATTATTACTGCAGCCTGAAAGGCTATCTTACCATAAAATACTCTTTCAGCAGATGAAAATTCAAAGAAATTTCATTTGTTTCAGATGAAAAAAATTGCCACTGTCCTCGTATCTTGAATTAGAGTTCAGTAACTCCTCGATCTAAAGTTTTCTTTCCATAATAAATATTTTAGAATTCTCCAAACAAAACTTGAAGTCTAATGTAGGATTTTCTCTTGTGTGTTTACACAGCTGTGGACACATGCATGTGCCCACATAGTCATGTATGTAAGTTTCTTAAAAGGAGGTATTCCGCTGCGTAAGCTTAAGAGATAGGACGCCAAGTTATGTACCCTTTGTACTACACTGTTCTTATGCGGTTACACAAGTCCCACACAGAATACACGTCATCTCCTTGAAACACAGCCTCGGGAATCCTCGTTAGTTTGCTGCACAGCAGACTGTTGCTCAGTTGAGAGGTCATCGCACTGCCCTTGATCAGGCAGGAAAGAAGCTCCCCTGTGTTGATGGGGGAAGGCACTGCAACGCTGCCTGCGCGGTGCTGCCTCTCATTTCAAGCTAGGTCTTATACCTTGCTGAGGGAACGGTTCACAGTAAGGACTCGATTCAATACTGCTGCTGTCCATCATCTAACATATTATTTGAGAAATTAGTATCACTTGGAATTTGCGCAAGTGTTTCACTGTCCCTCACTGTACTTAGAAACTGTGTCAAGTGTACAGGGACTGCAAACTCCTGTTTGACTGCCACTGAAAGGATGACCACTTTACACAAGAACAAGGCACGCTCGGGTGTCCTATGCACATCTTGACTGCTCTGTATTTCTAGTTTAATGAAAAGGTGCATGCATACATAAACTGCAATATATGGAACCCATCTAGCACGCAAATACATATAAGAAATAAAGCAATATTTGCAAAGTTAAAAAGGAAGAAAATAAATTGTAGGTTCTGCTCTGTTTTAATATTATTTCTTCAATGCTAAGAAAAACAGCCATTGAACCTAAACTGCAGGTCCATACAACCCCGAATGTTTACTTGTGGATAAAATCTAAACTCCTCTGTAAAGCTTTTACTTTTACAATAGCATTTAACAAAACCTAGGCTGTTCTTCAGTAATGCTAGAATTACAACCTTGAGTGATGCCCTTTGAACATAAATACTCAGTTCTCAAAAGAGGTCCTAACAGCCAAGTTTGAAAATAGTCTGTGACAGTGTAGCTTGAGTTTTATACATCCATTTATACCATTTTATACAGTTTATACTACTTTATATAATTTGTGTGTATGTGTGTGCATGCACACTACAGACACATATATAAAAATCATAGACAAATACAAATTACATAACATTTTTTTAAACTAAAAAAGAATGGTCATGTGGTTAAAAATTTTAAGTGCTGTTTTTTTTAAGTAGATAGGGTAAATACCTAATCCAAACTTTTGGAGCTGATAATTCCAGATGCTGCTTAGTGGGAAGGTGACTGGGTTTCAGGTAATTTTGCTTATTTCCAAGTATCAAGAAGAAAGAACAAACCCAACAAACTAAATAGCTTGCTGTTTTACTAACACCCCCCCCCCCCCATACACCTCTTGACCTTAATCTTGTTCCCCTTGAAAATGAA
Organism: Haliaeetus albicilla; assembly: GCF_947461875.1. Classification (NCBI taxonomy): domain Eukaryota; kingdom Metazoa; phylum Chordata; class Aves; order Accipitriformes; family Accipitridae; genus Haliaeetus; species Haliaeetus albicilla. Next base: position 60,186,806 of record NC_091483.1, read on the forward strand.
ACAAAAGTTTTCAATGTTTCCATTTGCATATTTGGTACATTTAGAGCAAATCCTTACCCCAGCCGCCAGGCTGCATAAGCAGAGTCCACAAAAAGAACAGGGGGACAAGAAGAGCACTTCTTTTCATACAGTTTATCAACAGTTTCTCAAGTTTATCTGTCCGGCAGAATAAACTTCAATTCAGTCTCCATCCTAGCCCAAAACAATAATTTCCTCTAACAGGAACAAAGGCGTGAGAATCTGCTCAGCAAAACATCATCTCGTACTGGTTCTGCTTGAGATCTACCAGCTCTGCCTTGCAAAAAAAGTTAAAGCCTACATGAGACTCGGTTATACAGTCTCAAGGAGAGACAGATCTTGCTTTCTGCTCAACCACACCAACAACAGAGTTGTTCTGTGGCATAAGAGGAAACAGAAGACTTCACATAGAGGCAGAAATACTGAAAATGGCAGGCTTCTTTCCAACCTAATAAACTGTAGGTATCTCTGACCTCTGGGCCTCCTGAAGTAAGACATATTTCAAATCAAGGCCCATACCAAACCCAGGTACTTGAACCATGTTGCTTTCCCAAACTCTGAGATATTCAACTTTATCTCTAAAACTATTGAACTTCTTTTTTTTTTTTTCTTTTACCAAGTGTAGCTTGGTTTGTAGCTCTTAAACACTACAGTGATGTGCGTCACGTAAAACCATAAATAGGTACAAAGTTAGGTAACCAGAACTAACACTTGGCATAAAAAAAGTCCTGAAGTTATTTGTCTGCACATCTCCGCAACACCTCCCTTGCAATTTCATACACTTGAACATCTGTGTTGTCCTTTAGCTAAGGAATAAATTCCACCCAGATTATATAAAATTGTCTTTATAAAAAGATCTTCATGCAATGTATCCAAGTAGGGACACCATATGGTATTTTGGGGCTGGCCAAAAAGGACCATCATTAACTAAGCATTATTCTGGGTTTTGAGTATTTTTCCACATTAACATTTCCTCAATGATATTTTTCTTAAGAGAAACAACATTTCAGGTAAAAAGAATATAATACACCTGGAACATGCTAAGAATGCAAAATTATACCTTTCTCTTATCACAGACGGCAATAACTTTGTAATTAAAGCAATCATAATTCTTCATCTGTTATGAATTATCCACCCTCATGTTCAGTAGCACTAAACTACAAATACATATAACTTTTTTTTCTTTCACATGTACATCAACATGCTTAGAAATACATATTATTCCAGCAAAGCAGCCTACAACAACAACGGGTCTGAACAAAAACATTGGTAAGACCCATTTCTGCAACCATTATTTATAGGAATAATACTTTTCTAGTCAGCAAAACTAACTGCAGGTGAGATTTTTGCTTTATGTATCAGGAGAAAATGTGTAAATTGAGCATCAAACCTTTGTACTTTATTAGAATTAAGTGTTTTTCAAATGAATACAATGTTCTGGATGATGCATGTCAATGGAAATAAACTAAGTTAGAAAAACTGTATAACTCAAGAAAACTCAAACTCATTCCATAGTGTAAGACACGGAAATGTCACTCAGGCAATCTGTGGAGAAACTGGTGAGGTTCTAACTGTACAGGTTAGTTTTATACCGTCCTTGTACAATGGAGGCATTAAAGTGGTGGTAATACTGGTAGTGTCTTCTGTTAGAATAAGATCTCCATTTTACATTCGTACATGTATACATAGGACTTCATACTTAAGATTATTAATCATGCCCAAACTAGTATTAGTTAGGGTTTTTATATGTAGTTGGGTTTATAGTTTTAAAAAATGGGTACTGGAGGCACAGAAACCATGAGGAACATAGGCCTTCTGTATTAAAAAGGGCTGTTAAAACAAAGCTTGTTCATGATCTCATCACAATTGTTTCTGTACAACAGAAATGTTTTGAATGGCTAAAAAGTATTAACTGTCAAGATCGAGAAAAAGCAATCCTATGTTGGAACTTAGGAAGCACGCAGAGGTGCTGCCCAGATGACAGCAAGCAGTATGCAGCTGAAATAATGGATGGAAAAGGGAGCATCCTTACCATGTGAGGTGCTAAATGCAACCCTGTTTACACTTTGAGATAAGACTGGCTAACACCACCTATGTCAGGACACACTCAGATGCTATCTAAAGGTATTATCATCCTGTCCTCAGTGGAACCACCTGTGTGTAGTATTTGGTTTTATACATATCCCACGTCAGTGCATTCATTTGCCTCTGCTAAATTACAAATGTGAAAGGCGCCTTCACAACCGAAACTTAAAGAGCTCAGAGTAAAAACTGATCAATGTCTTAACTAATTGAAGCAATAACAAGACCTTAAGTCAAACTACCAAAGGGCTAACTTCCTCACTTTCAGAGAGCCAAGAGAATTTAAAATTATCAGAGTTTTGACTGTATGTTCCAATTCACAGGATTTCATTTTCAAGACAAATTCCTAACTCCCGTTAAGGCATCAGTTTCAACCAGGGCTTGCAATATTGCCTTGTATCACCACATAATTTCTTGAAGTAGCAAACTTTGCAACTCAAATAATTTTCTGTTTGAAGTAGTGATGAGAATCATTGGAATGTTCTGAACCTATATGGGGCTGATGTCACAGCTCCATGTAACAGGACCATATGGAAATTCATACCTGTTGTATTTAATATGAACTGTATGTTAACGGCAGCCATCTATACAGGCACTATTGAGTAGCAGAGAAACTGTCATTAACTGACTGCTGTTACAGTCCACAGGTTTCTACATGAAACAGTAAAAACCTTTATTACAATCAGGCGAATATAACTTACTTGCCTCATCACTTTGAAGCAATAAAAATACCTTGAGAAAACCAAGAAATTATTTAAAGCAGTCTTCAACCTCTCTTAGCAAAATACATATTTAAAATATGTCTGATTGCTTATATCTACTGAAATGAGAAAACAGACTTATTTATATTCAAATAATAAAGCAACTTCAATGTCTCTAAAGATCCAATCATCTTGAGTGATATGAGGATTGATTAATTGATATCAACAATTTGAGCGAGACAATACTGTTAACTACTAGGGGGAACATACAGTTTCACTTATCTTTAAAATTTCCTCTAGAAAATGAAACTGTAAAACGAAGCAATTTTGTTTCTATTACCCATGCTCACTGTCGCCACTTGTTTTTTTTTTAGGGATTTCTGTTTAAGAAATTTTACAAATAATTGTTTTCCTAGTTGCATAATAAAACCATAATATATTTCAGTCATACTAAAGTAAGTTCGTAAAGAACAGCCCAAACACTGATTTACCATAGTTCTGCAATATACACTTATTAAATTGATATAATTCAAGAAAACTACTGTTAAGTTTGTACCCTTTAAGTTGTAGATAAAGTTTTCCTGTGACTGCTAGCAGGATTAATCCCTACGTTTCTCTGGTGCCCCGTTCTGCCCCTTTCAGGAATGCTCTGCACCAAGAATGGGTATAAACTGTACTGATATGCTGAAAATTAACAAGAAAGGCCTTAGTCATACAAACATACATTGTGGCTTGGGGCTTAAATATGCTAAATAGTTTAATAAGCTGGAAAAGGTTAACCTTTTTTTCCACAACTTTTGCATTGTGAACTCTTCTAGGTATTTTGCAAACAGCATATTTATTTCTAAGTAAGTACTTTACTAGATGGTATCTACATCCAATTGTAGGCTATTTTTTCTTGTTTATCCATACACTCTTTTTTTTTAAGGCCACATGTGGTTAGTAACACTTCTGTGTCAGTGATATCACTGGTAAATAGTCAAGGTGGTTTCTCATCATTTAGAGTCCCTAAATGTTCATAATCAAAACCTGTAACCACTCTGAAATTTCTGTCCCAAACTACCATTTCTGAAAGCAGGAGCAATATTGCCGATGAAATTTTGGACATGAGAAGTGTTAATCATTGTGACCATGTGATCCTACAAAGAGGCTGATATAAATAATCCTAAACTGACCAAATTATTTTCTTCCTCTTAATGTTTTTTTAAAGCTGAAATTTTGAAATAACAATGCAAGGGTAAAATCCTGCAAATGGATATATATGGCTTCAAACCCCAACTTTTAGAATGAGTTTAGTGGGGTTTTTTTGTTTGATTGTTTTTTTTTTATTTTAGCAAATATCTAGCTAACATACCAAGGTATCCTGATGATAAATGCCATTCACATCAAATAACGGAGGCATCAGTAGCTCCACAGTTAAGGCGAGGCTGGCAGAAATCCATTTCTAATGAATAACATATCTTCTAAAAATCCACACTAATTTTCTTCCAGAGCCAGATAAACATTTTTTTTTATTATCGCTATTTATATATCTTTGCTTAGATTGCAACAATAAACTGCAAGCATTTTCATGCCCTCCTAAAGAATGGCATCTTTTTAAACAAACAGGAATGTTGGATGTGAGAGCTGAGAGTTTCCTTGTGTCGAGAGCAACTCAGAAGACCTGGAGGTGTGGGAATTCTTCAAGGCAGCACTATGCCCACTTTTTTGCTTGTGAGCGCTATTTCTCATACTCCCGTAAGTACTGGTGCCAAGACAATTTTCACTTCAAAATTCAAACTATTTTGTCATTTCAGGCATGATTTTCAGATCTCTGATGTTTCCATAAAAGCTGACAGTATTGTTGAATTAGAAATGTTGGGGGGGAAGGTGGTGGGTGGTGGTGTGAAAGAGAATTGTGAATACAGTGGGCTCATTTTTACAGACAAGAAATGTCATAGGTGCGAACGCTTAATTTATTATTTCCGTGCTTCAAGTGGGAATACGCTTCAGCAACTTAAATCTTACGAGTGGGAATGACAGCTCCTGAATGTATGCAAATTCCTCATATCAAAGGGTAATTTTAAAAACAGGCTTTAAGTAGCAGGATGCCTAATTAGTTCAGATACCGAGTATGCGACCCCGACTTTATCAAGCTAAAGCTGCAGGTCTCGGTGCATGCTTCCTTGGAAGCGGAGTGTGACCGGGATCAAAGGATCACCGTTGCTGTAGCCTCCGCCGGCTGAGACCTGCTTTCACTCTGCTATGAAATCAGTCGGAAACTCTACTAACCACCCTCCCCAGGAAAGCTCCACGAAACACCCCCCCGGAAAAGCTTCCCCTTGGCTCGCCCGTTTCCATGTCCCGAGCCCCCCGTGCCCCATGTGCCCTGCTGCTCCGACACCGCAAAAAAGAGAGACCACATATTCCCCCCCCTCCCGCGCCTTTCAGAGGTGTCATTTATGGGCATAAAACTTCAGGAGCGGAGTACATCGGGGCCCCCCAATCCGCCCCAGCTCGCACACGGACACCCGGCAAAGCGAGCCTTCCCAGCCGCCGCCCCGCCCCACCCCGCCGCCCCACACGGCGCCCGGCGGCGGGGCGGAGCGGCCCCGCTCCCCGCAGCGCGCCGCCCTGGCGGCCCTCGGGGCCGGCTGCGGCGGGAGGGACGAGGAGCCGGCCTCGGCCGCGCCGCCGACCCCCTGAGCGAGGGCGCCCGGCGCCGCCCGGCAGCGGCGGGAAGCGCCGCGGCGACGGCCGGGGCCGGGGAGCGGCGCGGGCGCCGCGGGCGGCAGGGGGAGCTGCGGGGCGGGCGGCGGGGCCCGGCGGGCCGCGGGTTACCTTCGGGGTTGGCGCTGATGAAGACGCGGACGCTCCTGCCGCTCGGCACCAGGTGGGACGGCAGCGCCGAGAGGTTGCCGGAGAAGGCCGCCCGCCGCAGCGCCGCGTCCCGCGGGCAGGGCAGCCTGCCGCCCGCCCCGGCCGGCCACATCCCGCCGCGCTGCAGGGCGATCCTCGCAGGCGGCCGCCGGGCCGCGGCTCAGGGCAGCGCCAGGACAGCGGCGGCGGCAGCGGCGCTCGCCACCGGCTCGCCGGCAGCGGCCATGCGGACCCTCCGGCAGCCCGGGGCCGCCGCCCGCCTCCTCGGCGGCGGCGGCGGCGGCGGCGGCGGCGCGGCGGGGGCTGTGGGGCCGCCGCCCGGCGCTGGAGCGCGGGGGCAGCGAGGAGGCGAGGCGGCGGCCGCCCCGCCGCGCCGCTCCCCAGCGGCGGCCGGCGGCGGCGGGGAGGGCGCGGGAAGAAAGTTTGCGGCGGAGCGCTGCCGGGCGCGGCGGTAGGCGGCGGGACGGCGGCCCCGCGGCGGCAGCCAGCCGGCCAGCCGCCCCCCCGCCCCCCAGCGCCGCCCGCGGCCGCCGGCCGCCGCGGAGAGCAGCGGGAGGCCGGGCGCCGGGAGAGCCGCTGCCGCGGTCGGGCCGGCGAGTCGCTCGGGGTGCCCGTCCGCCCACGAGGATTCGCGGCGTCCAACGCAGGGAGGTCTCCGGCGAGGCCGACGGCGCCTTCCCTCCTCCGAGTGTGTCACGGCCCCGGGACCGGATTTTTATAGGAGAACTGCTGCCGGCTCATCCTCCGGGCTCCGAAGAGTTCAGAGCCCTTCTTGTGTTTCATTCGGTAGTCGCCTGCACAGGAGTCCCGCCTGCTCAGATACAAAAGAGATGCTCTTGCTGCTTTTTTCTTTTTCTTTCTTTTTTTTTTAATCGGTTATTTATTTATCGGAATAAATGAAAAGCCCCGGTTTGAAGAATGAAAGAGGAAGGAAGCAGCGAGACCAGCAGCCGGCGGGATGCGGTCCCTTTGCAGCAGTCAGTGGCGGGGCATCCCGTCGGGCAGCGCCGATGAAATATTCAGGAGGGCGGCGGGGTCGGGCCGCGGCTCCGCCGTGCCGTGCGCCGGGGCGGGGGGGGCGGCGGGCCGGTCCCCGCGGGCGGGTGGCTGCGCGGCGCGGTGCGGCGCGGCGCGGTGCGGCGGCCCCAGCCTCAGCGGGCGGCGGGCCTTGGGCGAGCCGCGGAGTTTAGAAACCTCCCAGGGAGGGGCGGGCAGGCAGGGACCTGGCAGCAAAGCGGAGAGGAGGGGCTGGGGGGGCAGGGGAGGGGTGGGCGCGGGGCCTCAATTAGCCTGATGGGTCTGTTGGCCGTGGGAATGAATACCTTCCTGGGAGGGAGACGCAGACTTCGACAGAGGGGTTTGCGGGTGTTTCTGTACGCTTCAAAGGCTGGAGATAAGAGTCCTTAATGCGGGTAGTGTCTATACAGGCTATTTCATGTGGTATATCCGACACGAAGCTGCTTTGTGTATCCACACGTATTAAAATGTCTAATACGCTATGCCTAATGTATCTAAACCAACCTTATTGTGTATTTACACACGGTATTTAAGAGCTGAGGTCTTTCTCCCCCCACGTCCTCTCGGTACTCGCTTGCTTTCCCCCCTGCCCTGCTGCCGTCTCTGCCGGACGAGTTGCCCGCTGTGGCAGGCGGTGTCAGCAACAGGGGAGGCTGAGCTGGCTTTCAAGGAGGTAATGCTGCTAAAGCAGGCAAAAGCAAACTGCTCAGCTCTTTTTCAGAAGCGAAGGTGACAGCCAGATGGGTTCCTTAAGTATTGCTGAGCAAATTTTTTTTTAAATCCTGATTTCTTAAAGAAATAAGGCATGTGCAAAATTGTATCCCGTGTGCATTTGCATGTGAGTATAAGGGAGTAATTTTGTTGCTGTTTGCTTGCTGTTGCTTGATTAGTACTGCACCCCATAAATTTGGGGCCGATTTCAACCGAATGAAACAAAGGGGCAAATTTTAAGACACTAATTCTCAAAGAGATAACATTCCCTGTAAGTTCTGTGAAGATAGCCGGGCAGGGGATGAAAGAGGAAAAATACAAGCATTAATATTGAAATGTCAACATTGGACAGAGAGGTTGTCGCACCGTGTTGGGAACTGAATGCCTAGGAACTGGAAAATCCCTCTTTCAATCAAAATGTATATTCCTGTAGGATTCAGTGGTGTCCAATAAGGAGCAAATCTCACTTGAAGCCTTTCATGGTAGACATGCATATCTCTCTTCTCTGTGGATTTTCTGATGCTCTGTTTAAGACAAGCCTGAAGCTTTGGTATAATTCAGTTAAAAACTCTTGACAGTCATGAGGTGCAATTCCCTAGGAAATGAGGCTTCATATATGTCACTGCTTACAAAAGTATTGGTCTTATCTACACTTCACTTACCCTTTGTATAGCCAATGTGCTTAGATGCGCCTTTTTCTGGCTTGTGTCATGAACAGGTAATTTCTCTAATACAGAGCTGAAAAGCAGCTCCTTGAGGCTGCAGACAGTTAATGAATGCACGGAGGAAATGATTTATAGTGTAGGCTGAATTACGTCTTATGTACTTTGCTGGGACTAACTCTCAGCTGGGCTGTCTCCTTTGCTTCTCCAGCATAAAGTACTAGGCAGTTCTTAAATATGAATTTGCTTGTGGAAGCAGCTCCTGGTAAGGATGCAGAGACCCTCACTTCATATTGCTTCTGCCTTAGTGTTATCATCAATAAATTTCTCAGACAGCTTCTTTGGAAGATGAGGCTCATTGATCTACCCCTTTACCGTGCCAGCCATAATGCAGTGTTTTTTTAAGACTCTTTTTGGCAGCCCTCTTTACCTAAGTTGAAAACTTGAGTTTGCACAATTTGAATTCTTTTGGAATTTTGTCTTTGACAACGTTGACAACAGCATCCGCTTTTAACTGAATATATTGTCTCACGAACCCAGGCTGAATGAAATGGGACCCAGGCTATCAATTCCAACTGTTCACCCTGTCTGTTTGTTGCCTGGGGGTTACCGCTCTCGCGGCAGGCGTAGTTGCGTTGCATGTGAAGCAGGTAGTCCGTGCAGCTTGCAGGCTCCCACTATGCAGTTCAGAACCTGTGCTGATCTGTATTACTGTTTTGATCGGTGAAGCGGATTGCCTTTATGCATGACTCAGCTTCCTGTCACGGTAGCTGCCACCTCTGTGAAGGCTGAACTGGACAGATGCCTCAGAGTGGTGATCTCTTCAGCTGTCCGGCTTCAATCTGTCTGCATTTGGGGCTCAACATCCTCAGATTCAGCACCTGTGAATGTAAAATGCTGGGAATGAAGTACTATGAGGCTGAAATGGAGAGGATAAAGAAATGATTACAGAGAAACTAATTCATTGCTTTACCTGAGACTTTGTCAGTATGAAAGCACTCTGGGTTAGCTCAGTTTGGAGATTAGTTGGCAGCTTCTCTTAAATTAAAAAGAATGATTTTGTTAAGTCAACAAGAAGAAAAAGAATCTCAAAGAATATTATGTAAACCCAAATACAAATCATGAAGAGGGTACTACTGTGTTCATTATAAATCATACATCAAAATTATCCTGTTTCCTATTGAATAACAGATGTTTTAAATTTTTCATTTAGGAAAATGTACTACTTTGGAAATGGTATTTTACAACCAGTGTCTGTATTTGAGTCCCAAACTAGTTATGTGGAAGCTGCCTGAGCAGAGATTCTCATCCTGTAGAAAAAATTGCAGAGCATTGCCTGAAGGCATGATCCCCAAACTTTCACACTGACTTTACTGTACTTGGAGCAGATCTTTAGTGTGTGTCATTAAAGTTAATGCAGGAAGTATCCTTGTGCTGAGCAGGAATAAAAACAGATCTGCAATTCTGCAGTGCCTTCATATAAACATGGCTAGTAGCTTGATCCTGAAAAACCATAAATCAGTAAAGCGGCAGGGAATCTTTACTGACATGTATTCAGTATACAGATTTTTCCCTTTTATCTGAATGTTTCTTGGGTTATCATTCTGGCCTTATTTGCTCCAAGTTCAGATATATTTAAATGAAGCTACAGAATGCATCCCTTGGTAAAACACATGAGTAAACCCAAGTTGTTCCTGATGGCCTGATCCTGCTGTAATTCAGACAGAGTAGTGCTTTACTTCTTGAGCAGTCCCACAGGAAATCGTAAGACACTGGAGGTGTGAAGTATAGCTCAGTAGTCCCGATCCAAATCCATGGAGAGCAATAAAAAATGCACCAAGTTGTTTGTCTTAAACCCAGCATGAATAAGGGTTTGCAGTTTACAAACAACTTTCTGAGACATGTTATTCTGAGTTGAGTTTTGTGTAAAAATGAGCATTATAGATCAGCTCTAATTGAAGAGCTTGGAAAGTAACCAGAGTGATACACTATAGGCAGTGTTGTGATACGAAGTTAACTAGGAGAAACAAATTTGTTCTGTCTGCAAGCTAAATTTCTGTTCTTGTTCATACCTGCTTTAATACTTTAATACTTATTGTGGGGTGTGCAAAAGTGCTCGGTAGTGGCTTAATTTCAGTCTCGCTGCAATCGGTGGAGACACACTCAGTAATGTTGTTGCAGGCATACCTGTAGTTAGCACTTTTGGAAATCCTATACCAAGTATGTGACAGGGTCATAATAGCTGAGGGTTTTCTTTTTCATATCTTTAAAGTATTTTGCCCTGCACTAAAATATACCCACTGAGGTATGACCTAGGTACTTAAAATACCCATCAGTTCTCCTCAGGTGTTTAGAACCTGGTTCTGCCAGGGACTGCATGTTCAGCCTTCCTATTGTCTTCTTTCCAAAATGGTAGCTATTTGCAGGACTTGGGAAGGCAAAGATTTAAGATCAGGTAAAAAATCAAAGTTTAAGGGTCAGCAAATTGACCAGCAAATTGACCAGCATCTCCCCTTTCACACAGAAGCTAGAGGAGTCCTGTGTGGAGTTAATGTCTTCTCATTGAATACTAACTTTGAGTGGTTTTTTGCAGCTCCCTAGCAAGTTGGCCCAGTTTTAGGAGCAGGCAAAGCAGGCAGTTGCCTAGAGCGACAGACGAAAGGAGGCAATAAAATCCCATTTTAAGCAAGAAAGTGACCCTGTGACTCTGTGCCTGTTTCTGCCTGTTTAATGAGGACTTGGTGTGTTCCCCAGGCATCATTCTCCCCAAGCTGCTGGGGTGCTGAGACTGAGCAATCTCCTTACCACAGGAACCATGGCCACAGTCCTGTTGTTTGCACATCCCGTCTATTTGTTCTTGTCTCTGCTTCAGCTTGCTGCTGCTGATACTGAGGGGAGAAACTTTCTGTGCTCGTTCTCTGCTCCTTTTTCTTGACAGTGCTGTATTACTATTGCTGGGGTGGTTGGATTGGCAGAAGAGCAGGGGCAGATGTGCTGAGACTAGAGAGCTCACAGAATTCATGCTTCACTAAAAAAAACCCTCCTGTTATTATTATCCTTGCAAATTGGGAATGACAGGCTGCCGAGGCTTACTGAGTTTATATTTATGTCAAGAAACTGATTGCAAGAAATAAGAGATGTCTTAGCAAATCTTACATGGGTACTGAGTTCCTATAAGGACCTTTTACAGCCATTTCAGGGCTCAGTTAACTCTGCTTGATGTAGACTTCCATTTTACACCCAGTTTTGAGTGCCAAAAATGTTTGTTTCCTTCCTTCCCCGCCTGCCCCCCGCCCTTCACTCCTTGTGCTCTGACACCTCTAGGCTTTTGGGATGAATATCTTCCGTGCTGTGAATAGGTTGCTGTATCAGGCTTTGCCAATAGAGTCGATGGTAGCCTTCAGTCTCACTGACAACATGGTTACAAGCTGTAACAGAGAACTTGTCCGCAACCATAGTCATTTTGCTCTACTGCTCTTCAGAGGAGCTACGTGGAGCAGCAGAGTTCTGTGAGCTGACTGCAAGGTCTGAGAGATGACACTATTGCTTTGCATTAGGTTCACAGTTAGGTTTATCGTGTCATCCAGAGGCATACACTGAAAGCATTGGTGGGTCAGCCTTTACCACACATCAAGATCCTTAATAGCAAGGTAGGAAATGTATATGGATTACAAAAAAAAAGACAATCCAGTTTCATCATAAGTAATAAGAATTTGGAAAGCATATTACATTTCATTAGACTTTGCAACTTTAGTCAATCACTGCATCACATTAAGAGGAGATTTATGGGAGGCATATTATCCCACATTGGCCCACTGGAATGTTCTTACACTTTCTCTGAAACCCCTACATTACTACATCCAGAAGAGGATGCTAAACTTTGGTCTCATAAAACAAAGACAAGTTTGAGTTTTTGTGTTTTTTAGTCCAGGAATACATTTTTCCTGTGGGTGAGCCTGTAATAAAATTCTGGTAACTTCTCCATGTTCTCTGTGCAACTTAACAATAAAAAAGTTGGCTTTTGAATATACAGTAGTGGAATATGTGTTAAGCCTTCAAACCACATCACTTTCACAAGTGCTAAGGAGGGTACTCCCAACGTGGAATAAGATTTCCAAACAGATAGGTGTAAGAACAATCCTGGTTTTCATGAGCTGCCAAGCAATGTAATTATGCACCTATACAATATACAGTTTAATTCATAGTTCAAGGAAGACAGGGAAGAGAATACTTCCAAGCTGGTTAGGTTTGTACCTTTGTAAGCACAGTGGTACTTCATTCTCACCTCCAGGTCCCAGTCTTACTTGCCAGCTGGTGTTGGCACAAGGAATTCTACTTTATCCTTAAAACAGTGCACCACCAGTAATCTGCCTTAACGCCTGGAATGACAATGGTCTGGAAATGGAAGAGGTCTGCATGTTTTTTTTTTTATTATTTATTCTTTTCTTCTTTTTGAGCTTCTTTAGAAATTTTCTGTTTTCTTTGAAACCTAGCATGGCAAACAGCCTTTTCTCTTAAAATGTTGTAAGTGGCTACACCACTTCTCTATTTTTATCTCATGTCACACTTGATTGAAAGGTTCTTTGCAGCTAAAATAACATGATGAAGGCATGGAAATTATTTTTGTCTTAGTTTCTATCGGAAGCTTAAAAGAAACCTGTTTCTTCATGCAGAATTAGTATTCTTTTGCACACATACATATAGATGTGTGCTCCCCAAGGATAGGTGCATACACAAGGATGTATGGATTGCTAAATTCACACAGGGAGTACGCAATAGTAAGATTTCCAAGTTAGTCATTCAAATTTGCCCATATAGCTTTAAATTTTACCCTGTTGCGCATATACATTATAGCAATCTTTAATTAACTGACCCAGTACTCTATTTTACCATCCCTTGACATAACTCAGAGCAGAAAAGAGGGGTGTTCAGTTAATGAAGAGTATTCAACTGTTAGTCAGTGTGCATTTGGTGGCATACTTGCAGCTCACTGTTTGGACCCTGTTAGACGACAGCAGCAGTCTTTTTCTCCTGAGGTCTTCTATATTATTTCCCAAGTTAATAAGTATATAAGCACTTCCAAAATCTGAGTAACACCCAAGCCAGAGAAAGTTTCATTATTGAAGCATACTTGTTCCACTGAAGCACAGGAAAATTAACACCTGAAGTATCTGTTAATTTTGGATGCGGTCTCTGAGATAGCAAGGACTGTGTTTTTTCAAAGTAACTGGTATTAGATACGAAGTACAGGACATGATTTTTATCAGTTGCAGCTGAGAGTGTTCAGCGTTTTTGTGTTTCAACCTTCAGACTTCCAAGTCAGGTGCCTAGAAAATGAAGAACCTATAATTAATGACCACCCCTGAAAAATTTAAATTGCTTAATAAGCATCCTAGGGAATCTGTGGTGGAAGCCAGGATGGAATGTAATTCCCTCCCCCTCTGGAGCAATGTTCACTTTCTCAGCCATGAAACCATCTTTTCCTGTAATTCCTTGCCTTATTCCTGCACTTCCTAACCTCAGCTAAAAATAAATCAGCAATCTGCTTTGTTTTACAGTTCTACATCATCTTTAAAGGTTATCCATAGTTGCAAAAAAATAGGCAAAATACGCTCCAGTGTGTTTCTAACTTACTCAGTAAGCCGTAATTTCCCTCCTGAGCCCACCATCACAGTCTTCCCACATGCTTATTCTGCTTCCCTAGGGACTTCACTGTACTTCACTCTCCATTTCTTTATCCCATTCAGCTTGTCTTACTCAGTCCTTTTATCTTTTTCCCAGATTCTTGGCCAATGCATCTGTCTCTTTCCACTGCCCACCACCTATTTTTTCCCTCTTAGCTACTGGTCCTAGTCTCCCATTGCACTCTTTTTGTGCAATCTCAGTGTCTTCCCCCCGCCCCGTCCTCATCTCTTTGGCCAACCCCTCACTCTTAGCTCATCTGTCCCTGTGTTTTCTAGGGATCATGACTTTGCATAGCTGTTTTGAGCTCCCCTTCTCCCCAGTTCCCCATCTAACTTCATCTTTCCTTTCCCCTCCACCCGCTCTGCTCCCTCCCATCCTGGGGGGGCGGTGGGATGGCCCCTGCTGCTCCCTGACAGACACTTCTCCTAGGACAGTAAGGAGGGGCGTTAGTCTTTATATATACTGGTAGTGGTGACAAGCATGGTAAAGTTCCATATGGTGAGAACATTTGAGATGGACTTAAAAGCTTCTGGGTTTAGAAGTTGCTTATGGCAGCAAAAAGATACACATTGCACTCCCTCTGAGGAAATGCAATCCGAATACAAACCAGACAGTAAAGGAGGAGGAGGGAAAGAAGGCTGAGATGTTTCTCTGGTTTCTGTGCCACTGCTTTTGCATAGATTGTTATGGCAAGTAATCTTGGAATCGTATCTGAAACAGCAATTAGGGAGAGGCTGAGCCTAGTGAGTACGTATGTGTCTGCAGCAGAGTTAAGAGAGGGCCATCTGCTGTGCAGCATTTTATGAGTGTTTTCTTCTTCTAGGTGAACTACACCTGCTGCACATGTGGCCAGTGAATTTTAAATAGATGAGTCAAAATATTCATGCTGCAAGGTTGCTGATGAATAAAGCTTAACAATCTGATTATACATGTGTGCGTGTGTGTATATTTATTTTTTTGTGCACATTACATGGAAAATAAAATTGCTACTCTGATGTGTTTGTGCTAATAGAAAATGAAGCCATTTACACTCCATTGTTAATGTGATTTTATGGGATTTATTGACATGGCAAGTTTATTTTAGACATATGAAGACCCAGGGGAGTGGGATTATAATAGCAACATTAATTTATCTTCTTAGTGCTAAGAAAGGAAAAAACCCAAACTTGCTAAGCTTTGTTTTACCTGCAGGGGTTCTGAAAAAAGCAGCTGTCACTTTTTAAAGTCTTATTTAGTATATGCCATCATTTTTCATCTGGCTTCTGAATTGATATTGCAGCTATGCTGGGGGAAAAGGAAGCTCTCCACCTGCTCCAAGTCCAGAACAAAGTACTTAATCTTGGAGACAAGCACTGAGAGCAAAAGGGAGTTTCTCTGCATGAATCTAGTTGTTCTGCCACAGAAATGATGGCAGTGGATTTGTGTCTCTAGTCTACTGTTGCTAATACTGATTTCTGTAAGTTGATGGAGCATGGAGTACCTTATTACCAAATGCCATCATAGACATGTTTTGCAACCATTACTGTGCCACAGTTGTACAGTGCTGTGCTCTGAAGCGTTATGAAGGCCCTTAGGCAGCCTGAAGTAAAAACATTCGCTGAAGAATCATGAAGACAACTATCATCATCCAAGGGTGAATTTTAATTTGAAATAATTTTCATCCCCAAATAAAATCTGTCATTTGGGTCATTGCTTCTGTAAAATGATTTTTTTTTTTTTTTTTTTTACAGAAGCAAGAATACTTTAGATCTTTTCTTGGCCATTAATCATGTTTGGTAAGCCATTTAAATAATTTAGTAAGTCTCTTTTATGAGTTATGCATTGCTTATTGTAAAGAATGGCATCGGAGTCTGCCCTTTCATCAATGTAGGTATGTATAAACCCGTAGATCAAAAAATGTTTCAGAGCTCCCAGCTATACAGTTGTATTGAAGGTCGCTGTCAGGGTGAGATCATGTACCAGCTCCTCCTGTGCATTGTTTTTCTTGTGAAGAGAATCTGCATGTTTGGGCTAGACAGGAGCAGCAGCAGGCACCAGACAGAGAGACAAGTGCCCCGACACTCACCGGCTGCTTACTCCAGGCACCAGCCTCTGGCTCTCTCTTTGCCAAGTATTGCGCAAGCAGGTAAGTGTGCTGAACCTGTGATCTAATATTTCCTATTGGCTGAGCTGCCGATGGGTGCAGTCACTCCTTTTTTAGTTTTCCTGGGTAAGAGAGTTGGTGGCTGGTCTTCCAAGAGACACGGTTTTCTCTTGTTTGTCTGGATGCCAACTGAAACTAGTTGGATGGCTTTAAATCTTTTATAAAAATGACTCTCTAAGTAAAAGCTTTGCTTTAAGGTGTCCAACTACCCACGAAAAACCTAAAAATAATAAATCCCTCTTGTTCAGAAATAGAGCTGTTCTCCCACTAGGAGTGCGTGAACTTGCTTTATTGGCTTTTTTGTGGCCTTCTTCTATTGACAGAAGTGAGACCTGGAGATGCTAAGTGACAATTCAGGTATGTTTGGGGAACTGAACCCCAAATTCTTGAGTCTCTATTGAAGTGACTGAAACTCAAGTTCACTTCATACTCTTTTTCTGTTTAAAAAAAGATAAAAAGAATGAAAGCAACAGAGAACATTTTATCACTCCCTCCAAAATTAATTTGTTCATGAAAGCACATAAAAAGCATGGAAGCTGAGGAAAAGTGCCTTCCTCCGAGGACATGGGTACTCCTGTTGATTTCAGTAGGAGACAGCACAGCTACAGCTGGGATGAAGCCCTCTGCTTCCCGCTAGGTTGTATCTTGCTTGTACACACATAGTTAAGAAAATTGCAAAATCTGAATCAGGAAGACTGCTCCCTATGGGACAGGTGGGCTAGGGGTGTTGGCTATTTTTGCTGCCCACTGTTGCAGGTGGCCTGATACGCTTCGAGCAGTCATTGGGTGTATTGACCCCACAAATTCTCATGCCTATATTAATTTTGTGGCTTCGTAGTGTTGTACAAAGTGTGCAGGCTTCATTTTGTTACTGGGTGTTGAAAAATGTGTTATGGTGTGTAATAATATGTAACTAAGTAAAATGGATTTCCTTTTAGGTGTTCTTTGGCCCAAATACATGTTATGTATTCTGTTCAAATCACTGAGAGAATTGTCTATTGAATGAGGCATGGTCAGGGTGTCAGGAGACTTGGATTTAACTCCCAGCCCTGTCAAAGTTTCCTGTGCAATGACTAAGCAAGTCAATTAGGCCTAGGTCTACAGAGAAATTTAAGGATATAACTCCAGGTGATCATGATCCTTCTTTGGCTGCTGCTGAATCTAGTTCCAAAATTGCTAATTTAGGTCACTCAGCCTTATGGCTTCTGAGAGCCTTTCTCCTCAGAAAATAATTCTTCCCGTAGATGTTCAGGAGTCAGGGAGTCAAAGCTGGGGCTGAGGACTGAATAGCTTTAGCTGTAAGTTTATATACATCCTTTCCTCATTTGTAAGCTGTGAGGGAGATAAGATACAAGCTTTAGTATCTCCTCGCCTCACAAGGATACTGGAAGCAGTAGAGATCATGAGGAAAACATAAGCATGAGACCCTCCAGGTACTACTGGATGTCCTTACAGATTTCAGTGGTTGTGATCCCTAAAA
Organism: Haliaeetus albicilla; assembly: GCF_947461875.1. Taxonomy (NCBI): domain Eukaryota; kingdom Metazoa; phylum Chordata; class Aves; order Accipitriformes; family Accipitridae; genus Haliaeetus; species Haliaeetus albicilla. The sequence continues at coordinate 60,204,164 of NC_091483.1, forward strand.
AGGAAGAACTTAATTTAAAAAATTGAAATAATCTAATTTACCAAGTCAGAGTTTGGCCAGGACAGTGGACTTAAATCTACTACTCTTGAGAGGCTTGCTTTTGATACTCTGATAACACAAGCACATAAGACGTCATTTAGCTTTTCACCTGGAAAATAGCATTTTGATCCACATCCTGTGCTAAATTCATGCCGTAGTATTGAATCAGTGAGAGTAGATAGGCATTACAAGTTACCATGGCACCTCCTCTGCGATTTCCACTTCATGGTTCCCTTGAAGACCAGTGTCTTTTATGCAAGTACTGAATTTTTCACAACACTGCTTCCTGGGACGGTGTGTTTGTATTAAGTATTCCTTTTTCTATTTTTGTTTTCAGGTATAACACCGAAACCGAGCTTTTCAGATCAAACATTTTTCTCTGAAGACACAAACTTCATGTGTGAGATGTTACGAGCTCAGACCAGGTGCTGAGGCTATTTGCATTGCTGGGTCTGTCCACCTCTGCAGAGCTGCTTGGCAAATAATGTGGTCACAGTTTGACGGTATTTCAGGAAGCCAGCAGCACAGAGGCATCTTGACATCGGGGTGGCCTGTATTTACCAATGAATTAAAGTTTCATTCTTCATATTAAGGGTTTCACAGATGTTGCTTGCTGCTCTTCAGAGGACATGGGCAGCAGAGCTGTTCAGGAGATAAAAGCTCGCTGCCAAATAATCTGTTGAGCAAATAACTGGCTGTCCCTTCAGAGTGCAATGATACCGTGACTGTTCAGAGAAAACAGCACTGAAAATGTCTGACAACGCTAAAGTCTCACAAACTTTAATCTCACAAGCTTGTTACTCGCAAACTTAATTAGGTATCACAGTGAAATGCATAAACCTGTTTACTTCTATGCTCAGGAGGACTTTTGTGACATTTTGCAACAATATAGAGATAGGCGGCACAGCTGTTATGTTTCAGTCTTGCTGTGTTTTCAGGAGGCACTAAGATGGTCAGTGGAGATACTTTTTCTCTTAGGTGTAAAGCTTTAATTTTATATGTATTCTAAGTAAACAGGATTAGGTCTAATTAACTGTAGTTAATTGTGAATTAATTTGCTATCATACCTATGCTATAATTAATGTCTTAATGGATACTTACATTAATATTTTTTGGTCCCATCTGCCCTGCTTTCCCTTGCAAATAAATATCCATGTCATAGTTAACAAATTAGTGGATGCTGAAGAAGAGAATTGCCTTTTCTTCTGTGGTGCGGATTGATTTTGAAACCCAGAAGTGACAGCAGTGGAAGAGCAGGCACTACTAAGTTACAGGAAGTGCATCCATATTCAGGTGGGGTTGAAGGGCACTTTCAAGATCTCTCTCCCAGTTGTCCCCACTTCCTGGGCTTTGGCTGGCATCAGACAGTAGTCTTGGAGTGCATGAACTGGATTCTTTTCAGGTGATACTAAACTGAAAGACAAGCTGTAGCATTCAGCCCATGGGGCCAGACAGGAGATAATCTTAAGTAAAATATCAAAACCTGAAATGCGTGTGCTGTTGGTGTCAAAACCTCTGCATCAACAGTTTTACTCTAGAGTGGTCCACGGTACTTGCTAATGTAGACCCAGCTAAAAGGTAGCACAAACTAGAGTCTTTTTCTGCTGATAATTTCCAGGAAACTGGGAACAGAAAATATCCCTCATCTATAGAAAGACAGACCTCAGGATTTGTACTTTTTCAGTAGTCAGAAAAGAAATAGCATTCTTGTGCATTACTACTGATTATTTAAATTGCACCATCTGAATTCCTGTGCAATTGAAAGATCAGAAATAAGGATGCCAGGAAATAGTTTAATCTGCTGCTCCAGTTTCTCTCTACTGCTAGATAATCAGTTTTTGATGGAAAATGTGGCCAATGTATTGTCTCCTTTACAGTCAGCACTTCTGACTTTAATTTTAGTTTCCTCTGTTCCACTGTTCTTAAAAAATAAAATCACTTTTAATGAAACTTCAGTAAAGATGCGTTGAATCAGCCCAGCCATGTGCATTGTCCGCTTACAGCTGTGATAAACATACTGGGTGAGGGGGACTACATGATACCCCAGCACATATACACGCTTGTATACACACAGGGCCAATGCAAATGAATGTTTTCCTGTTTTCTGAGTTGGCATGAGCTTTATGTGTCTTTAAATCACAAACCTTGGGAATTGCTCTCGTTCTGTGGTGTCTGTCTTGGTACAGCCAAGCATTCAGCTGTGCCCGCAGTTTCCAGAGGAGCACATGACTGAGGAAGAGGAAGACCTGCTAGGAAAGCAAGTTGTGGGAAGTCCAAGCAGTCAGGGAAAGAGGCTCTGGACCTGGAACCTCCTTGTGGACTCTGTGGTGAGAAGGCCACACGGGGGGACTTGCAGGGGAGGATCCTGGCTGTGGTCTACAGGAGGTCTGTCTGGGAAAGGACAGTAGAGGAGGCCTAAGAGTGCATACTGCTGGGAGGGTCTCTGGGAAATAGTGAAGCAGGTCAGGCTGACCGCTGGAAGAGATAGCTTCCCATTGATTTAATAGGCTAAGCCTCCTGTACTACATGGAGAACATAATCCTGTTCCCCTAATACTTGTCTGCAGCTGGTGGCAGAGGAGGACTTGTAAGCTTTAACAGAGGCTACCAAACCTTGACAGGACAGGAAAAAGGGAGCCCTGGAATATGGACTTACTGGGAACAGCCAATTTGCTCTGCTTGTCTAGAATGTTAGTTATTCATTGGAAAAAACGGAAAACGTACTTGAAGACACTGTAAATCCAGGTAGCACATAGCTGTCATTTATTTTTCAGGAAAAAAAAGAGAGGTCTATTTTTGTTCTTGAGCAATCTTTTCACTTTCCTTCTTTTAAAGCATGATGACGGTTAATGATTAATAGACACAGTCCACAGTGCTGCCAGCAGGAAGCCAGCATAAATGTGGGGGAAGTCTAAATAATTGAAGGGAAAAGGTGACAGAGGCAGCCATTAGTTTTTCTGGATAAGAAAGTCTTCATTGCCTGGCTATTTGCCTGAATAAAAGGGAAAATTCACCATTTGATTAGTGCAGTCTGTAGACTTCATGATGCACTTCCCTTGAGGGCAAAAGAAACAACAGGGTTCACTGTTTCTAAATTGGTAGAAATTGATGCAAACCCCCCTCATTTTTAATTGCGTTACAACATATTAGCAGGCTTGCAACATAACCAGCTTGTCCGAAATAAATGGGCAGCATTCCAGAAAAAAAACCTGAACACCCTACAGCAGAATGAATGATGTTGCATTGGGCACTTGCCTTCACAGAGTGACTCTCCTGCATGGACATCCTGGTGGTCACAGGAGACCCTGTATACTTGCAAAGAAGGTCAGTAATTTTTAGGGCTGAGCAAATCAGAGTGGCATACGTTGAGCAGAAAACTAGCTCCAGTCTTCCCAAACTAGGAGATGAAAAGCAGAGGTATCCAAAATAAACAAACACTTTTCAAAGAGCAAGCTTTAGTTTGTTGAACTGTCCATTCTGGAGCTCTGTGTCATGGACATAAGTGTAGAATATTGTTTCAGATTCTTATCAGGAGAATAAGAGGTTCCATTCTAGTTTTTTTTGAACAAACTGTGGATTACTGTCTCAAATGACACTTTGCATAATTTAGTTTACTTTTATTTCTACTCATAATTTAACAAGTGCCATATCACAGGGTGTCCTATCTTCTACAGAAGTTTCCTAGAGCCTCATTAGTCCTTTTTGCATAAGCAATAACAATAAGGCAATTCTTAAATGTGTTCATTTAACTGGTGATGTAAAATGAGAGGGTGGAAGCAGTAGTTACATCCAGCCCTTGACAATATCACATCCTGGACAAAGCTATCCGGACCTGTGAGGTGATTACAGTAGTAGCTGTACCTTGTGCAATGAAAGACAGGTATGTTGGTACCTCTCCCTGTGGTGTGACGGCTGAGCTTTCTGACTGCTGTGGCATTCTGAGAAAAAGCTGTGGTAGTATGTATACGGAGAATAATTCAGCAAAGTAAATTTGAGAACCTTGGCTGTGGCAGGATTTCTTCAAGAATTTGTGTCTGCTACTATCCTGCCCTCTTGATAAGGTCTTGGTGCTAGTTCTAGGATGCTGCTTGCATTAACTGATTGTCTCACTAACTTTTCTAAGAGGATGGTATTGCTCACAGTCTTCTTTTGGTTTACTGCTTTTGAAGGAATGTGTAGAGTTGATCTAAATTAGATAGATAGGCTCAGTGCAGTTTTGCTAGCCAGGTAGGTGACTGCATAACACCCTGGTCATGAGGAAGACTGTTAAAACACTGCAAAGATTTCAGAAGAATTTTGTTGCACGCATATACTTTACCAAAATTCAAGGGACCCCCCCTAAAAATATCTTTTTCCTCTAACATTTTTCATTGTGTCTGTCACTTGCAGGTGGCAATGAGCTAACACCTTTTCATGTTAAGATTTGTGCTCCTGAACCATTTAATTAGGATCCTGATGCACGTGCTATGTGGAGAATAAGAACTGGAATTCACTTTCGACACTTTTTCATCCAGTAACTCCTGAAAGTTTTTTTAAAAAATCTATAAAAATACAAGGAGATCTGCCAAACATAAGCTTGTACTTAATATCCTGGTGACGAGGATATTGTTATTGCACAACTTATTTCTACGCTGGCATTTAACTATTTACGCATGTTCACTATGCTTTCATCAAAGGGGAAGTTTGTGACTTTGTGTAATGTTAAGTGGCTCTCCACAACCAAAGTTGTGTGTCTGCTTGAAGTGTTCCAGAAAGGTACTGAAACAATGTATAGGAGGGCAGTAGATCTTAATGCCCTTTTCAAGGAGTTTTTAAATGAAGGGGAACCACAAATGTATTTTGGATTCTTTTCCCAGAGGAGTCACACTCAAAGATAGTAATACTAAGAACAAAGGCTGAAGAGAGAAACTGGAGTTAAGGGGCTATGTTTGAGAGCAGAAAGTACTAGTGATTCCTTGGATGTCAATGAGAAGGAAAGATGCCAAAAGAAAGAAAAAGTAGAAGTGAAGTAGCAAGCAAAGTCAAGCAAGAGAAGGTTATGGAGGAGGAAAGAGGCTGTGGCTGTGGCAAGAGAAAGATGATTGAATGCACAGGAGTAGGAAGAGCTCCACGATCCAGACTGAGAAGCATTTAGCTAAATTACAGACAACTCTTATGTATGAATGAAAGTCAATGATATATTCTGTTGCTTATTTAAATGTGAAACATCTATAATAATGTTTCCTGGAGGCATTTTGCCTGCAGAGACTCAGGGTGTAGCAGCTACCTTCCCACAGTGACAGTCAGTGTAGAAAACTGCAGAGAGGCCATGTCCTGATCCCACCACTATTTCCCATCTGGTAACGCTGAAGATGATTTTCCCTTCCCCACTTAACAACTTTGCAGCAACAGACGCCTGCAGTCAGGTACCGGAGCTAAGGGAAGGGTCTCAGAGAAGTGTTACAGGAAGATGTGAGGCAGGAGCAAGGCTCCTGCCAAAAAAAGGAGCTTGGAGGATGAAGGAGGGACTAGAGCCTGAGGGCCTAATCTGAGACCATGTGGGTATTAAAGAGGGGGCACATCTAGTCCTGGTGGAGGGTGAGCTGAAGACTTCTGTTGCATTGGGTTTTCTGAAGCAAACCTCATGTGTTTACTGTGATCTTTTAGACGAAGTGGAATATAATTATTTCTTTTGAGCAACAATTTTTATGTGGACAGTTTGTATATTTAAGCTGTTGACAGCAGTTCTAATGCTATTCCTAACAGAGCTAAATTACAGAATAGAGGCTTCATTTTTATTCATCAAGTAACACATTCTAAGTCTGCAGTGATTCTGAGTGAGACTGGGGAAAAATCAAAAATGTGTGTGACCTGTTTTTGATTGCTACATCTCTAATCCTGATTTTTATTTCCACTATTTTAATATCTTTGAGTTTGAGTAATTATTTCTAAACACAGAAATGATGAAAACTACAAGAACTTGCTGTAAGACTGCTTAGATATTGCACCTGGTAAGGATAATTTTCATCAAGATGCCACCACCATATTTACAAAATACTCAGAAGCTGATTTATTATGTCTCCTGGGCACTCTGCACTTCTCAGTGGATATTTTCCTGAGCTTCTGTGACTTCTGGAAGTTTGCTGTCATTCTGGCACATGAGAAATTGATGTACTAACCAGCTTGCTTAAGCTGATGAGAAGGTCTGTGTTAGAGGTAGGTACTACCAGATTTCAAATCCCAGACTAATATTTTAAACCCACATTTTAAACAGGTCAGTGCTTGGCTGGATCATCATAGTAATTTCAATTTGACTTCCTCACCTGAAGCTGACTAAAGTAATGTTTTCAGTGCATTGATATCCTTAACTCATTCTATTCTCTTGTGCTTTTTTGAGATGGGAAAGGTGCTGCAGGTGCTTTCTACTTTCATTTTTCATTTGGCTTGCAAAGGAGTTTAATCAGCTTTTATTCACTGAAGAGTATCTCCATCTAAAGAGTTCACTTACTGACAAAAAGGTCAATGAAATCATAAGGGAACCATCAATGTTTCCATTCCACATCCATGCTGTAAAGTGTAAAGTCACTCTTATTCTATCTGCTAGCAAGAACGTCCTCAGCATTTCTCAGAAGAAAAGGACAGTCTTTTTCTCTGTTCAGTGGAAGCATCTATCTTTCAAGCTCTAGATTCAGACAAGTAGGCGTAACTGTAGGCTTTTCTGAAGATCAGCTGTTCATGAACAGGTTTGTGCAGGTGTGGATTAGTTGTTAATAAGCAAGGTCACTGATGAAGGCTGGGTTCTTACCCTCTGTAAGTGTATGATGATGGGATTTTTTTTCAGTTAAGAACTGGACCAGAACCATTTTGGTTTTTACATTTTCCAAGTAAATTTTTTAATAATATTAATATATTTTCAAAATTAAATATGCTTGCTATATCTTGGAGCTATTCTGTGAACCTGAAACCCTTGTCTAATACATGTTGGCCAATAAAAAGAATGCTGAATTCACTGAGCTGCTGTCTAAAATGCCAGGGTTTGTGTTTTTGGATAGAGGTAGGGATTTTAGATTCCCAGCTCCACTGCAGAGCTAGAATCCTGGGTTATTTATCAAAAGATCCACCCTGAAAGTGTGGACATTGAAAGAGTTGTGGTTCTGACTTTGGAAAGGTTCTGGGGACAGGCACACTTGGACCATTAAGAGCCCCACACTTGAAGGGCTCTTAATTCCACTAGGTTCTGTGTCCTAGAGCACTCAGTCAGCATTTGGCAAAAGCTTCTCAAGCCTGAGATATTTTTAATAAAACACTTTGTGTTCCACACATTGACATTTTCTGACAAGTATTCATCAGAACATTTCCAGCAAGTTTAATTCCCGAGTAACAGGAGCCATAAGATTTCACCAAGAAATCCTACAACAATAGGATATATTTGGGTCAAACTACACCATGCATCTGCAGTGCTACATTAATATCCTCTCTGCTATTGTTAGTCCAGGCAGCTCATAGCTAGTTGAAGCGCAAGAGAAGCTGATATTAAAAATTACTAAGCACTGGCTAAAAAGGCCAGAGACGTGGTAGTAGGTCATGTAATTATTTTGATACTTGAGGAGGCACTGTTACTACCTATTCAAGTTATATATTTTACATATATATGGAAAGCCACTGTACTATGACTTTGGACTGATTTAGATGCCTTTGTCTAGTCAGAATTAAACGCAAATTTTATGAGAAAAGTAACCTTGAAATGTCCAACAAAAAACATTCAGAATGTTCAAGTATTCAGTAGAGCTTATGAACAAGGATGATTCTCTGTTGAATTAATTATAAATGATGTGGGCAATAACTCAATCAAGTTTTCCTGAGGAACCTAAAATCAGATTTTTTAAAATACTTTTATAGTAGAGAGCTGTAGGTTTTCTGAGGAATTAAGCTTAAGTTCCATATTGTGTTATCACTGCTGTATGGATTATCTTTGCCTCACCCACCTAGACACCACAAATTGTTGGTGACAACATCTATAGCTCCTGCTCTGATTCTGTGCTAGATTATTTTAAAATAGAGATAGTGATGTTTCAGAATTACGGTCTGTAGATGTGATTCTGCTGTGGGAGCATAGCCTGACATAATAGCACAGCTACTTAACTACATTGCTAGAAGGATAAGATTTTAAACACCTGTTCAGATATGAGTGATACATTTACTTCTCATATCTCTACACTGGAAACTCATTTTGCTCTGAAGATAAAAGTAGTTCCTCCTGCCAAATCCCTGAACACCCTCATTTCCACCCAGGAACTTGCTGACCCCTAAGAAGCAATCTGTTCCTCCCAAACTCAAATCAGCTGGTTCCAGACGGAACAGGTCCATGCATCGGAGCAAGTTTTTGAAGAAGGTGATTGGACTAAAACTACATACATGCCCTGGTTGCTACTCTTTCATATTGCCCCAATATATCAATTTGTTTAGAACAGATACAGAATAGTTGTAGCCAGCCTGTGGGAGAAAGAAGTGTTCAAGCTTTTTACGAGAAGTATGTCAGCCCTATTAAGAGGCTATAGAACAGGATGGAAAAGGCTTATTTAGTACCCAGAGAGCAAGTCACAAATATGTTGGAGGCCAAATGCTAGGTGAAAAACAATCTTGCTTGATATCAACCTCGTTTTTATATTATGTGTTGTATTTTTCATTGTGTGCTTGGATGACTCCAAGTCTAGTACGTGGTAACTCTGTGTGCTCTGGTAGGTGCATATGAATATGGAGTTGCAATATAGATAATGCTCAGAGGCCAGTTATGGGGAAGAGCATATAATGCCTAGACTAATGAAAGTGTGATTCTTGAACTTACACTGGAGTAAGCTCTGCATGTAGTAGGCCAGAACAAGCCATCTATAAATAATATGAAAATGCCTGCTAGGGCATGTAGAAGTAATTCATACTCCAAAGTCCAGAAAGCAGAATTTAAGAGGCTACAAGAATGTGTCATTCTCCCAGGAATGTCTTTGCTGTTATAAAATCAAACTCTTCTTCAAGTTGTCATTCAAGTTTCTTTTGTGATTCTGTACTCTAAACGCAATTTTGAGTGAGGATTTTGTTTCGATGTCAAAAAGCTCTGCAGAAGATGATAGAAAAAAAATCATTGGCAAGTTAGATATTGTTAAGCTAAATCATACTGTGCAGACCTTCTGTGAAAAACTAGCTCCAGAACTTACTGTGCTGCTTAAATGAGGCCTGTAGTAAAAAGCAAAATTATTTGCACTATGAGCAGATTAATTCATTTCCTATTCTGTGGGACATGTCTATAGTGGGAGTAATTCTTCAATGTCAGTTTAGCAACAATATTTATATCTGTCTGCACACCTCTTCTGAGGCAGAGCTGGTAATCCACCCTATTAAAGGCTTAAATACTTCCTTGATACTAAAACATTTTTCTTTATTCCATAAATATCTGGTGGCACTTATTCTAAACTGAAGAGAAGTAGGATGTACTGCCTAATGTCACATAGCAGGCTATGAACTTGGAGCCAATGAGCAATGTCAAAGTGTGCCTTTTTCAAAGCAATTATTTTGATAATACTTTCTTTAACACATTCTGTAGGCCTATAAAAAGACCTGTCAACATTGCAGATCCTTGGCGTTAAGTTTTTCATTACTACAGCTGGCTTTAACAGATATAGTGGGTAATTTTTAAAATTTTGTTTCAGAAACTTTTAGCAGTGCTGATCCCAGCAGAACAATGAACATAGTGCTGTGTAGTACAAACACTTTGAGCATTTATCCACCCACCATTTCTGTCTTGACCCAAATCCCCAGCTGCACTGACCTCTGCAGGGACTGGGCCTTTAGGGTTACCTGGAAGGGAATTCAAGACAAGCCAGGAACTGAGTGTCCACCTTACTGTGGCTCTTCTGAAGAGAACCTGTGGGACCTTCTTTTGAGGTGCTCTCATTAATTTCAGTGGATGTTGGTTCAAAGTCTTAAAGTACCTCATCTCTTTCTCCTCCCCAAACTCAACCAAGCCTTGTTCCCCCCTGCCCCAACACCCCAAAACCAGGGTAAGTAGTGCGATGGGCAAACTGGCCTCCTTGATGTTTCTTGGGATGGGTTTTGTCCAGTCAAGAGAAGGTACTTATGTCTCAGGCTTCTTAAGATAAAATATGGAGTGTCAGTAAAAGTAGCATCATTGTGGTAATTGTATTTACATACTAATAAATGCATTTTGCACTTGCTTCAGACTAAAATAGAAGTTTCATTTTAATTTGATCTTCTTAGTATTGGTCAGAGGAATAAATGCATCAGTTCTTCACCAGGTAGAATTTCAACAGAAACAAAGTTAAATGGCATTTGAATGCACTGACTTTGTATTTATCTTATAGGATTTTACCTGAAAAAAATACATGGATTATATCACTGTCAGATTGCTGTCCTGTGGAAGGCATGAGGACAAGCTGGATCAAGGTAATATATGTAAAATGCAAGACAAATGTTATTTCAAATGCATGCTGGTATTTATTGAGACCTTGCAGAGTCATCATTAGAGTTAATTCAATATAAAGGTCTTTCTTCGATAGAAATAGCAACAGCAGCAACTTTGCAGTGCTGCTATTGCTGCTTTGGGGCTTTTATCAATATTGCAATACTTTCATGAAAGATCCAGAACTATTGCCAAGGAAGAGGAAAAGCTGGAACATTCAGATTGGGGCTTTGAACCGGAAGAAAATAAATGGAAATTGGCAACATTTTACAAAGCAGTCTCACATTTGAGTTGGGGGAAAAAAGGTGTTAACATGTATCAGAGTGTGCTAAGTATGCTATATAAAAGTCATTTTAACTTGTCATCTATTAAAGGTTAGTAGCAGAGCAAAATGAAGGGGAGTTTACCAATGACTTCACTTTAGAGATTGGTTAAGTCTGAAATACTCCCTTTATCTGATCTATTTGACACACTACATATACAAAATTAGTGGGGGGGGTGTGTTTTAATATTATTCACTGTTCAGAATATAAGACATCACCTCAACTGGTGTTACTGTTTGACAGTCTGTATAATTTTAGGTATTTTTTTTAATGACACCAACATACATTAAAACATACACTGGTATGACATAAAGGATCTGTTACTGACTGCATACTTTCGAATGAACAAATGTGAACTCAATACATATGGCGTGTTATTTTCCAGCAGATTAGCCAATTTTTGTGCTATTTAATTCACCAAGAGGTGGCAGCCTTCACTCAGTTCCCTCCAGACTTGTCCTCTGATGCAGGTTGACCAGATGTGTATCTGGCATTGACACGCATGTACAATGGTTGGTGGATATCCAGAGATGTATCCTCGGGCTGTCTCAACACTGTCGGTATTCTGTATTATTGATTTGATAATAAAATAACTGGAAAAAGACCAAATGCATAGGAAATTAAGTTAATTTTGAAGAAGAGTGGGCACTACTTCACCTTTGCTGCCATTCCCAGTCCCAGCTGAAATCAGGATTGGAAGATTTGTTCTGTTCTCCCTTGGTTTTGGGTAGAAATGTTCATCTGCTTCTCACCGGAAGTTCTGGACAGTGACAGGTACTCAATGCATTTCTAAGAACATGCATACAAAACATTATTAAAAACTGATTTATGTGCTTTTATGTTGTTACATATTCATTATTTTTAATGCAATTAAAGTTACCAGAAAACACATCATATTATGATTTCCTCCTCTCTGGAGGAGGAAGGGTGATGGCCACTCTGTGCGGTTGTAACAGATGTGTCAGGATGGCGGCTGTATCCCAGACAGCTGTAAAAACTGTCCAAATATGTCCTTCTTTGATGACACACTGAGTATATATTGGTGATAATGACTGGTTTTTTGTTAATTATTTCTTGTCTCTGGGTAGATAGTATGGAAAATCTAACATAAAGAGTTTAGGTAGGATTTTCATAGGTTAGTTTTCTAAGAGTCAGATATCTAACTTAAACCAATCATTTGGGCTGTCATCATTCATGACTAGAGAAAGTATCTCCAGAGGCTCTATATTGCATCCTGAGGGGTTTTAGGATATAAGAATTGAATAGCTGGTTAAACATGCCCATCTCTCCCTGCAGACTGTGGAGGAAACCTAGGCAGCTAGTTTAGATTAGATCTGAATTTGAAGAATTAAAGTGAGATGTCCTGAATCTTTGTGTCTTTACATTCTATTTGAAAGCAGGCATTAATTTTCATAATTCTTCCAAGGTCTTGTGGATATGTGTGTGAATTAAAAACACACAAACAAAATATTCCTGCTGACCTTTGTTGCCTCCAATTTATATTAGGAAGAGATGGTGGGAAAAAGCACATCCCAATATTTTTGGACATTTTGCACCTTTGAGAAGCTGATGTTTAGTTATTTCATGAAGATTCTGTACATTTTATAGCTAACTGGAGTTTCTAAAACATGATTAAGGCCAAAGAGTATCTGAGGTAGGACTATATCTTGTGAGTTTTAATTCCTTATATATTGCCTAGTGAAGCATGTAACAGGTTTGATTTCAGATTTCCTGACCTATGAAGAAGAACATTGATAGAAACCAGATTGAGATATGATGTTCTGTTTGTGATTTAATCTCCCATATGTGTTTTGAAAGCAGATCAGTAATTTCCATCATCATTTGCATTAATAAAATTCTGGAAAAACATGTTAGAGAGTGATTTCTCTCTTGGTCGTAACAGTTCTTGACATTTGAAGAATTCCTTCGGTAACTGTAACAGGAACATCACAGATGAAACAATGGAAGGACAGAGGAGTCGGCACAGATAAACCAGATGCAGTGACTGTAAGAATAATGCAGCTATGTGAGCATGCTGCCAATGTCTCATTAGATCACAACACTCATCCCCGGTTTCTGTGACCTACAGTGGCACCGTGCTTTCGCACGTTACTAACTTTCATGTCATTGTGGAAGTCCTTAGAAAAGTGATTTAAAACACAGGGCGCTGTCTCCAGTTTTTAAACTATTCCCCCATTCCCTGGTTTTAACACTAGCAGTTTTGAGGAAAGTACATGTATTTTATCTGTGATGGGGATGCTCCTCGTAGTTTCCCTATTTCTAGGAATAAGATCTGCAGTATATCTTTGTCCTAAGAAACTCTGAAGAATGTTTATAATGTTCTTAGTCTTATTTGTGCACTTCAGAGGTTTCTCATTCTGACTGGAGACAACATATGCATGTCTTAGGCTATTTAAATAAATTAATGTCTGGGCCGGAATAGTCTGTGCAGGGATGAAAAAGAGAGGAAGGTTAAAAGCTAAATGAGATCATTCAAAAGATTTACAATCAGCTGTGAAAGATGTTTCCCTGCACTAAAGCTAATCAAGACAATGAATTTTCATGTTTGCCTTGTACTACAGAGGAAATTGAATCAGACGTCTCCTGGGAATTCCTTTATTATTTGGTATTCACACACTGGCACCCACACTTTTTCAGCTGCTGGCAATAAGATAACTTCGATGCACATATGGTAACTAGGCTTCTCACAAGGAAGTGAAGCAACAACATTTCCCAACAATCCCAAACATATGTTGTCTAATGAAAAGAGATCCAGCACTTAGATAAGGAATGTGTTCACTCCCTAGCTGTAGGGCGGTCCAATTTTGCCAGCTGCATGGGACAGATTTTGGTTTTAGGATCCCTCGTGGGCTGTGTTTTATTCTCACTGCTGGGAGTGGGGGTATGGCTGTTGCCTGACACCAAGAGCTGGTTTGCTCTGCTGCGTTGTGGATGGGGCAATGCTTGTGACTAGTGGCAAGGAGCGAAGGCTACCCACCAGCAGCAGCAGCTGCACCAGTCCCTGAGGCAAACCACAGCTGGTGCAAAAACAGGAGGAGGCACCGTTTGGGCTGAATTCACTGGACAAGCTGGTTCCCTTCTCCTTTGGGTAAGAGGAAGCAAGCCAGGGCTACCAGTTAGACCAGGCCACATAAGGACTGTGTATTTGTGAATCAAGGACAACTAAAAAAATATACACAACAGCATCGTGCCTTTTTTTAGACATAAGCCTGTTATTCTCTTGCTGTTTCAGCTTTTTTTCTTTTTTTTTTTTTTTTGAGAGAGAGAGAGTGAGAGGCACAAAATTAAAACTGACCCTTTAAGTGCCTTGCTTTGGGTAAAGAGAGAGACTATAAAGCAATAATTCAGCTGAAACTATAACGTACAGGTCCCGCTAGAGTTAAGTCTAGCTCAGGTCATCTGTTTTAGAAGATTAGTCTTGGCTGGGATTAACTTGCCCTGGTGCTAACACATCATGTTTTGGTAGTAAAGACTTAGTCAATTCCTTTCTGGTATCTCAAGATTTATAAACTATAAGCCAACCTTTGACTTTTCAGGATCTGTGAAAGGTCTAGATCAGTAAAAGATGACTAGTCAACAGTTCCTGGCACATGGAAATGTCACAGAATAACTGTCCTGTTTTTATTAGGTGCAGAAGAGATAATTAGGACATTTTTTTTCCTGCAAAAAGAATGTGAGATACTATTTGATTAAAGAAAACATGTTCCAGATTGCACAGAACTACAGTTTTCATAGATCATTTAAGAACAGCTAAAAAAAACCCCAAGCTGCTACTTCATAAAAGATAGTTACTCAATACAAGCATTGTTTAAAAAGCAATGCCATTAGCTTCTCTAAGTGAAATACCTATGGAAATCTGCCAGGGTTTCGTTAGAATTAGCAAAGTTACTGACATTCCAACTCTTTCTAAGCTATGAAAACCAACTGAAGCTGCTATGGACTCATTGCATATAAAGAAAAATTGAGTCAGCCCTCCCTGCTGCACCATGGAGCAGGTGTTCCCCATCTGGCCCTGACAAGGTGGGCAGGCCAGGTGGCACCTGCACCTAGAAATGAGGAGAAGAAAGCCACGCTAGTATCTATATGGTTTTTGGGGGATTGTCTTGTGCTCTTTGACTCTCCTGCTGTAACAAAGGTAACCGGAGGAATAGTCTGCTGGCTCTGCTTTTTGAAGGGGAAATGTAATGGGCTGTGTTTCTGTCTGCTTGTTACCTGGACATTGAAGGCAAAAAGGGTAAGTAGGAGTTCACTTTTCCAGGAGCTAGGGAAGGAAAAGAGGCAGAAAAAAGTTCCTAGGAAGGGGCTGTGAGATTCTTATTGAGAAAAGCTCTAGAAGATAGGGTTAGAAAAAGTAATCAAAAGGATAGGGGGATCCTGAAGGTGTGGGCATATTTGTGATGTTGTACTATGCTTCAGCATATTCTGATTTTTAGTCCTGGATATAGGAGACATACCCCATGAATATTCCTGCCTCTTTATACAAATTTAGAGGGAACACATGACCCCCTTAAGAGAAGTCAGGGAGAAATGTAATTAAGTGTGCAGCTACATGAGAAAAGCAGCTGTAGTTTATCTGTGATAAAGCAGGTGTGATCTACTGGCTTGTGATGAGAAGCTTTCCATGGAAATAAAAGAGGAAGGAGGGCAGAGGGGAGGCTTATAAAGGGGTTCCTGGGTAAGGTTTTCATGATTTCCTACTTGAGGTGAGCTTGCTCCATAACGTCTGTCTTCTACAAGAATATTGTAAGGCTGCCCTGAAAAGGGAATATGCAAAGGCTGAGGAAGTGCTTTCCTGTGTTGTAGGTTTTGTAAAGCAGTTATTATCAGTAAAAGGGGTCACACAACTGTATATCTGATACTTTTGTTAAGTGGCAGTGCTAGAAGTATTGCTCTGCTTCAGAGAGAGGAGTCTACACAAAAGTGTGCGATTCAGTCTGAAAAGTATCTGTGTTTTGGGTTGGGTTTTTTTTTCCTTACAGCTGCCAGAGCCCTAATACTGTAGTCATATTTGAACAGGCTCTCCTGTGGCGATGCTTTTTGCTAATGCGCATAATACTCTAATGATTGGGAATATTTGTAAACTTGTGGGGTATTGAACAATCCCCTCCTCCTCTATGTGTGCACCCCTCACACGTTTATTTGCTGCTAGCATGGCAAGATGACCTTGGATGTCACTTCCTGCAAGAAGGGTTTGTGAGTAAGTGAATTTGGCTCTGAGGTGTGCTCACAGCCTCTTTGTATGTGGCAGGAGAGAAAACAGATCCTTTGGCAGGAGAAGATGAGGGAGAGGAAGACTTGCTTGGTATTTAAGCCAGTCAATGGCCACTGAGTTGTGCTGACCAGCTAATTATCCCCACCTGACTATAGAGATAAAAATGTTGTGTACTTCTCTCTGGCTGTTCCTCTCAATTCAGCATGTTTTACTTTGTATTAAAGTCTAGTTTTCCTCTGAAGCAGGCATGGTAAATCCCTTTCTAGTGCGAGTGCTGTTCTTGCCCTGTTTGCTCTGCCATACATCTGACTGAAGCTTACACCTGGGTTCTGGATGAGCGAGCAGAGCTAGTGATTTAAGTTTTGCAGCAACTTCTTGAAGAATGACCTCTGTTTTTGTAGAAGATACTTCTCTGAGGTAACTGTGAGCTTGGATGAAACAGTTGCTTAAAATCTGTGCAGAGAAATCTCTTTAACCTGCTTCTTGGTGGAAGGAGGATTGGGGGCTTAGTAAAGCCTGGAAGTTGTCTGTGCAAGTATAACAGAAGCACTAGTATGCATGGTAGCAATTATGAATTTTAGGTCTTGCAAGCAGAACTTTCAGCTCCAGCAAACCAACCCTTAGTTGCCTATGTTGTCTGTGAATGCCCATCCCTTTCCCATGCCTCTTCTGTACCTGCAAAATAGCTTTGTGTGGCCTACAGGTTTTGGAATACTTGGCTTTCTTGCTGTAATGGCTTTCAGGTGTCTGGCATATGATCTTGGTGTAACAGGATGTTAAAAGTTATGAAGTGTATTGAAATTAGTCAGGTGCTGATGTAAAGAGGTGCTGTCCCCAAATGCACTTGAGTGGAAGATGGAACAAACAATTTCCCAATGAGAGGGGAAGAGATGTCGTTGTTTAGATGTCACCCTGTCTGTAAGGGTTAGATTATGCTAAAGCTGCCTTGCGTTAAATTGCATTTTTCTGAATTACCAATAAAACAAATATTTATCTCCACCTTTGCACCTCTTGCCCTGAAGTTGCAAAGCACTCAAATGCCACCGTTGTGGTTTAAGCCCAGGCGGCAGCAAAACATCACGTGGCCGCTCGCTCGTTCCTCCCTTCTTCCTTGGGCTCAACTCCGCTCCCGGTTTTCTCCAGCTCCTCCCCCTGGGGGTATGGGGAATGGGGGTTGTGGTCAGTTCCTCATGCATTTTCTCTGCTGCTCCTTCCTCCTCAGGGGGAGGATTCCTCACTTGTCCCCTGCTCAGCGTGAGTCCCTCCCATGGGCTGCAGTCCTCCACAAACTTCTCCAATGTGAGTCCTTCCCGTGGGCGTGCGGTCCTTCAGTCACAGCCTGCTCCAGCGCGGGCTTTCCCATGGAGTCGCGGCCATCTTGGGGGGCCTCGCTCCGCTCCCCTGCTCCCCTCCATGGGCTGGGGGGGACAGCCTGCCGTCCCACCAGGGCTGCAGGGGCATCCCCTCCTCCGGCGCACCTCCTCCCCTCCTTCCTCACTGACCTCGGTGTCTGCAGAGGGGTTCCTCTCACATCCCAATCCCCTGACTCACTGCCGGTTCCCCTTCTTAAATCTGTTATATCCCAGAGGTGCTACCACCATTGCTGACAGGCTCGGCCTGGGCCAGAGCTGGGTCCGACTTGGAGCCGGGGAAGCTTCTAGCAGCTTCTCACAAGAGCTGTCCTTGCAGCCCCCTCCCCCACCACAAAAACTCCATCACATAAGCCCAATACAGCCACTTATGAAAGCTTCTTATGGTATAAATAGTATGAATGCCCTTTGTAAAATAAGGGGTGAACCATACTCAGTACATCAGGGAATATGGTGATTGTGACCTTTAGTTTCCTATGTTAAGGTATCTAATTGTGATGTGTATTGATACTGATGGTGAAGAACTTTGTGAATTTTCAGGGAAACTGTATGCTTTTGAAAGGTAATTAATACAAAATGTTAGTAGTATGCCATGATGTCTTCCCCCCTGCAGATTTTTTCAATAAAATTTTACTTGTATGGTTGTGTCAGTTTAAGAACTAAGCAAACAAATTTGAGTAAAACATCTTCCATACCTACATATCTCATTGTTCTTAGGAAATGCCTTATTTAGTACCTTTAGTTGATAATTACGGATCTTATCTGTGATGCCAGTTGATGCGGTAGTCAGATTTGAAAAGACAGGATATGTCATCTTTGCAGGATGCTTGAGAAAGCCTGGGGAAAAAGCAAATAAGTATCAACTTGATTTCTGTCATGTGAATGCTCTAATGACCATTCACTGGTATGCACTAGGAGTACAAAAATCATTGGCTTATCCCCTGCCCCCCCGCCCCAAAAATCAGGTTACTTGGAATGCTACGTGAAAAAGATTTACGTTATATTTGGAGGAATATTCATTAGACTGTGAGCATATTGAAAGACTGTTTTTTGGAACACTTAGACTGAAACTGTTTCTAAATTTTGATGCAAATATGTATGATATACAGAAGCCTCTAATCACAAGAACTGACATGCTATGAAGGCTGCATTGTGCTGGTCATGCAGTGATAAATTTATATCAGTTTTAAGGTTTTCCCCAAATGCTTAGAACAATAATATTTCAAAGCATTCCTGAGGTCTGCTAATGAAGAAAATTGAAATAGGTCACAGTGACATTTACCTTTGAAGAAAACTGAAACTTGATTTGAAGAGGAGCCTTAAGGCTTTTTTCCAGCCCGTCAAACTTGACCTTTCATCATAATCTGTCTTGTTTAGAGCACAGATTTTCACATATCTACATATTCATGTCAAACAAATGCTCCTGATGTCAGTTACTGAGTCAGGTATTTAGAACAGAATAGCAAACGCTTTTTGGTAGCTAGCAAGCATTTTGCACAAGATGCAATCACCTAATACAGAGTAAAATCTCATTTTAGCATAACGCCTGTTGGGTATCATATAAATGATAAGTAATGTGCATGTTGTGATAAGTAGTTTTAAAAATAGCTTCAGGAGTAGAATAAGCAGTTTTAACTTTTATTCTTGCTATGGGCCTAAGCTATGAAAGTTTGCTTTATTTCTGTCTCTGTAAGGCTGCTTTTACAGGGCCAGATGGTAGCCTATGAAATGTGGTGTAGCTAGGGAGAAAATAGGCCCTCATCACAAGCAGCTAGTCATGAAATTTAAGGGCTGTATTAGTCTTGATATAAATGTGCAAATAAATCTGGAGTAACCGTAGTGCTGATGGGTATAACTGTGCTGGCTCCAATATACTACCTTGTTTCCTAAACAATTAATTAGCTAAGAGTGAAGCTGCTCCTTGTCTTCAAAAAGATGATTTTGTGCTAGCTGGAGTAAAGCAGGTGTGCTTGCACTTTTAATAATTAAAATCTTGACTTTGTGTACCTGGTCTTGTACCAAGTTCAGTGGTGGAGAATTACTCATTTTGAGTAGTTTTGCATGTGTTCTTAGAATTTTACCTGGTAAGACAGCGCTTCTGGGTGGATAAATGGAATTTTTTTGCAAATGTGAGCACTCTGAGATCTCAGTTAAGAGTGAAGTTAACGTTATAGACAGTGGACTCAAATAACAATAGTCTGTATTTTATATTCAATTTCTACTTAGATTTTTATGGTAAACAGTTGAAAGAAGTTTGCAAGAAGGTAACATGCATTTCAGGTGGTCCTCACCATTATGTGTTCTTCTATGCAAATTCTGTGCTCTATTCTTGAGATTTTGCTAATGCATTCAAACATAAACACTTTTGCCCTTGCTGTGACTTAGTGTGCTGTGTGCCGTGTCCTTTGCTGCAAATCCAGAGTTTGTGTTACAAGAAATGTGTATTCTGTCATTGGCAAGGGGAAAATAGAATTGTGAATTCTTTAGACGGGTTTATCGGGGTGTACTCTTTCCTGATGGTTCTAGCTCAATTGCCTTCTGACATATTAAACATTCTTTCTATGCTCTTGTAAAGAGGTAGTCTATGGAAGTCCTATGAGAAGTGGAACTACCAAAGCCCTAAGCCTGAAGTTGTCTGCCAACCTGATGTCTGGGGGAGAAGGATGAGCAGAGAATTAGACTTTTATCTTTCTGCTGACTTTCCTGAAACCTGAAGGGACTTAAGGTTTTTGAAAGAGCTCTCCTTTGTCAAATTGAAATTGGTTGGGACTCTAAAGCTTACCTTTTCTATCTTCTAAGCACTTGCAACAGATGTTGAGAGTAAGATTTTAAGCATGCTGGGTTAGTTTTTCTTCCTCTTGGGAGATATGCTGTTTTTAGTTAAGGATGTATTATGAATGAAATAACCAGTTTCATGCTATACATGATAGTCCACTAACTATAGGTGGAGTGGATCCTGAGTCTTAAAGCCATGCACCTAAAGCTGCTTGTATCTGTGCCAGGGAGTCAGAATTTCAGCAGCTGATGCTGCTGTCTGACAGGTATGCAGGCAGGTGATTTTCTTTAATGTCCTGAAGCCACTAGAAGATTAATAGAGGATACTTGTGTCTGTAGGGAAACCTATGAGCTTAAATGAGTCAGCTTTTGAGCTGAAGGGTTACTGTATTTGATTCGCTTTGAGCATTAAGACTGAAGACAGGCGAGTACCCAAGCATGTATGGTTTGTCAGTTGTGAACTGACACCTCTATGTGAGAAATGAATTGGAAGCAAGAGCAGACTTGACAGAATGGGTCTCGTATGCACAATCCTACCAGGGCCTCCAAATAAATCAAGGGAGATCTCTGTAGGTAGGATGTGAGAGGTCTTAGAGCCTTCTAAATTTTTGTTAACCGGAGCTGAAGTAGTAGTCCTCTTTGACCTTGCATGGATTAGTTTGTAATTACCCGGACTGACAGTCCTGGCTGGCTGGAACCGCAATGGGGATGCATTGTTCGGCACATCGGAATTGGGGGGGGCGGGGGGGGAAGGAACAGGGCACAAATAACAGCCCAGGTCTGTCGCAACACAACTTTGGTAAGCTAACTCGTACTACCCGAGCAGGCTTTGGAAGCCATGCTGAGCTCTGTGTTGCAAATAGCTAGTTCAAAGCTATCTACCATATTGATTACAGATTATTAATACAGGGTGTTCTTTTGTCTGCATCTATCTGAAGTGTGATGTGTGCCTTGCACGTGGTTTATGGGCATATCAAATGCAAGGTTATTGTATTGTGACCTACAGAGCTAAGGAGGGGGAAGGAAATAAATAGATGTGAAAAACTGGTGCTTTACATACTTTGGGAAGGAGCATTTTTGGCCAGGGATATGCTATTTTGAACAGGCTGTCAATCAAGAGGTCATTCATTTGGAATTGTTTATGAGTAAGACTGTCCATGAACGAGGTGTAAGAAAGCAAGCTATGGAAGTAGTCATACAAAGAACTTCATAGCTGTGGAAATAAATGCAGATTCTGTGAAAATTAATGTTCTTGATATCAAAAAGGTCATGTGCTTATTTAATTGATGATATGAAAAACAATAAATTGGACAAGAAATCATATCAAACTTGAAATCTTAACCCTGGAGACCAGTACAAATAAAAGTATTTAAGCCCTATTGCATGAGTCATCATTTCACTGACTTATTTTTGTTCAAGAGTTAAGAAGCTAGAAGAATTATTGATGCATACACCACCACCACACTGCCTTTCCAAGAAGAAACAAGCTCTGTCTAAAGACAATATAGCGGCAAATTTAAATGCAACTGCACAAAAGGAGAGCTATATTAATCCTTTTCTGTTGGCAGTAAACACTTGCATAAACTGAAACTCTTTTTTTAACAAGTGCTAATTAACGTTTCAGTTCCTCTTCATGAAAAGCAATCACTTATTGCTTCCAGTATATTATAATTAAACTGCTGAGAAGTACTTATACTCTTATTTACGGTAAAATGCATATTTTTGACTTGTATTTGACCAACTGGCTGTTGCTGTATCACTATATTCCAGCACAGTCAGAATGTTATTTTTTTTAAAATAACAGTAAAACCCAATACATTGGGTGAAAAGAAGATGTGTAGTTTAAGAGCAAATGATAATAAAAAAACCATCTGAGAGCTAATTAGTATCACAACTAAATTTGCAATATGCTTATAAGCAGATGAAGAATCACTTGGCAGGCTAGCCTCTTGTCCCTGTCAATGTGCAACTAAAGTTACAGTAAAACTTCCACATCAGTCTTTCATCTTGCAATAAAAAATATCCTTGTAGACATTAAACAAGAGTTGTGGAAAAATGCAGTATTTCTTCTACTGGTACTTTTTGTTATTATAGCAGCATTTGAATAACATGCATGTGTAATCTTTGGGTTGTATGAGGCAGCAATTGAGTTCTGTGTTTAAAGTGGCTTCTAAGTGACTTAAACTCTTCCTGATATTTTCTGCAGTTGTTGAAAGGATATAGGAGTTAACAATATAAAACAGTGATGCCCTTATCCTAGGGAATGAAGCCATTTCTGGACTAACTTCAGTGTCTACTGAATCGCTCCCCAGGAAAGGCATTTAAAGAGTGTTGGGATTGTTTTCCCTGTTTTTCTTTAACATAAATCCTCTTTCTCATAAACCTGTGAAGAACTATATTCACACTATATATATTTATTCTCATTTCATCTCTTAAACTGGATCAAGGAATTACTTATTTTCTTATAGGATTTGTTGACAACTTTAACTTAAGAAGCCATTTTTAACAGATCATGTTATCTGCTGATGTGAGCATCTTCGAAACTGAATTGAAATGTGAAGAGAACTGGCTGAAGATTTATCCCTACAAAAGAAAGGAAGAACTATAATTCTGTAGTACTACTGAATAAGGAATGTATGACTAGAGATCATGAGCCTGGTCCTTCATTTGTTTGCACCTGGTAGTAATTTAATTAGAACTTAAAGAGGGTATTTGCCACTGTTGCCTTGATTTGGTAAGTTTGCAGTCTGTCTGCACAGGTGGTAGTGGTACATGTGTTCATGTAAAGTGATTTACACTGCATGTGAGTAAATAAAAACTGAGTTTTATCATAACAACTCTGAAGTTTCTGTAGTCAAAACTGAATGACAACATACCCCTGCATCTACTGCCAAGTTCCTCTTAATAGTTAGAATTTCCCTTCACTGTAGGTTTCCTGCTGTAGTGAATTCATTTAATTCTGTACAGTACCTAACATGGCTATGTCATGAATCATGGTGAGGACTAACAATATTAAGTGGCAATGACTAGCTACTTTTAGAATGAGGCATTAGTTATCTTTGTCTGTACTGTACCCATAGCATTGTGCAATATTTTTCCAAGAACTTATTTCTGACTTGGCTGCGATGAGCTCATGACCTAATTTTAGATATGGTTAGCTCTTGTAACTCTATATCAGTAGTATAACTGCAGCTGCTATTGTTGTTTGTGTAAATGGCAGTTTTTGAAGAAGCTTCCTTGCCACTGGATACACTGCATTCTTGGGAGGTCATGGTCTTCACAAGAGATAGAAGTCCATACAAGTGTGCATCTGTATGGAAAAACAACAGAATTCTCAAAGGTGCTTCCAGATGGCCTAACTGCATTTGCTTTGAGTAAATTAAGTGGTAAAAAAATCCAGTTAATTCAATGACAGCAGACTCGGAGGTATTTTTTAAAAATGGTTGGAATATTCACCAGGTCAACAGGAGTGTGCTGTAAAAGCTGGAGCAAATGACAGTGGAAAAACTATCAATAGTACAAAAAGTATAGTAGGAAAAATAATCAAATATTGGTCATTGTATGTCCTATTTGTGGTATTCCTGAGATCTCAGAATGGGAATATTTTTTTTTACATAGGTGGAATTGGTACCTACGAGCAAGCTGAATTTGCAGAAAATTTAAAGTTCCCATTTGAATGCAGGTTTTCATGGGTCTGTAATGAATAACAATTGGTGGTGTGGTGGAAACTCCCCATTCGTATCAGACAACAAGAACAATACCCTGCTTTCCAAAAATGTGTGTCAAGGTTTTTTAACCTAATGATATCATGGCTGGGTTGTCTCAAAGGTAGTTGCAAATGCAACTTGATGTGGAAGTGGATGAAGGTACAAACCTTAGCTGTGTGAAAGTCAAGTAAGAGGCAAATGGATGAACTGATTTTTAGAAGCAATAAAAATTTAATTACCCCAAAGCAGTAGGCTTGCCTTTTCCTATTAGGTTTTTTACTGTAGAAAATGCATTGCTGCTCTGCTTGAGTCAGGGGTGTGAATTGCTTATAGGTTCAACTTTTAGTCTGGTGAAAGGGTATTATTATTGTGTTTAAGCAGGAGGAAACTTGCCTGTTTTCAGCTGTCTTTCAGATGTGCTGCTTTAAGTCTTCATGAATGTATGAGCAAAAGGGGGGTGATGGGGATAGTAATACAATCTGCCCTTTCTCCTGACTTGCTGTCTCCTGTCTCTGTAGAAATTTTTGGCTTTTCTAATTTTTGTTAAAAAAAACCCAAACAACAAACCAAACAACCCAAACCAACAAAACCCCACAAAACCACCCCACCCCCCAAACTGCAAAAACAACAAACCAAAAATCCACAAAAGCTTTTTGTACCCAAAGTTCTTTTATGTTCTATGAGTAGTTCCCTCCCTGGAATGTCTGGAGGTGAGGACAGAGGTGGAAGGGGTGTGCCATGGCAAAGAGCTCTTAAAAGTTCGTGTCCCATAAATTTTTTCAATCTTCAGAGTTGCCCTTTTCTTTTTGAAGGTGTAAAAATCCCTAAAATTCCCTGGAAGTTATTTCACCCTGCGTTCTAGCAAAAAACACAAGGTAAGCGTGGGAGGCCACAGATGAGGTAGCAGGTACTGACCAGCTGTATCTCCTAGTTGGTGTGCAGGTGCTTGGGTGGTGTGTGTGTAGGATATGGTAACTGCAGTCCCTGCTGTCTCTTCCTTCTACCTGCCTCCCTTTCTGGTAGGGTCAGTAAACTTAGAAGACCTCCAAAGGGGTTGGGATTATTGCTGTAAGATTGGGGGCAAAGACAGCATTGCTCATGCTGAACTGGGGGAGGGGAAACCTGAGGTTCACTCTTTGGACCTGTAGCTATCTTCTGTTGCTTCTGAATTCCTTTCTTGTTATGTATGTTCATAAGCTTTTTTCATCTGTATTGAATGAATTTTGCAGGGAACTTTATGCTTTGTTAGTGTCAGTTCTTGATTTACTATATTTAAAGAGGTTAAAAATATTGAAACAAATTGGAAGAAGGTCCAAATGTTTAGGACTTTAGGAGTAAAACCCCCTTGACAGACTGTTGGAAGCCATGCAGACTGTGGGTCCTCTTAAAGCCTTTACAACTGTTCTGAAGGTAAAAAGACATTATTTTGAAATGTTAGAGATAGGACATCAGCTTAACTGAAATATCAAAGAAGGCATCAACGGAGCCTTTTAAAATATTTGAATTGTCATTGTCAACCTGTCATTGACTGCATTGCAATAGACTTGCTGTGAGGTGACAAAGACACAGATAACTGTAGAGAAGTTGATACCAAAACAAATATTGCAGACTCATCATGAGGCACAGATGGAAGATCAGTTTTGACTAATGAGAGGCAGCTGTATCTGAGAATCTAATTGGTATCTGAGCCTTTAAAGTGTGACTGGATTACAACTCTGGACTGCATGCTGACTCAAAAGCTGATAAGCTTAGGTTATAAACAACAACAGCAACAAAAAATCTTGTTGCTCTTTCAGTTGGTTTTGTCTGGGTATGCATTGCACAAGATCAAATTTTTGACACAATGTATTGTAACTGTAAAATACTACTTATTGACACATCTGGCATTTCTTATCACAGATTTTCTACCTGTTCAATTTCATGTCTCTGCAGGTATCTATATGTGTATATCTAGGAGTATTTTTACAACCTGAATTCTCTTTATTTTGTGCTTATTTCTGACCTTTCCTAGGGCCTTTTTCTAAGAGTGTAATTATTGCCTTTAAAGATAGTATTCATTCTTAATACTGTTTTTCAAGGAAGTTAGAATCAGGGTCCGAGAACTACATTTTTCTGCACTGGTAATTTTTTCAAAGGGGTTAATGCAAATATGCAAACTTAATAAAATCTGTCAATTTAGAAATCTAACTGACAGTTTATTGCTCTCTTGATACTGAGAAAGTGACATGCATGTCCCTTCACAAATCCTTTTCCAGCCAGGGACGTAGCTGTAAAATAGGTCACAAAGTTTTATCAGAGAAGCTTCTTTATGGCTGTGGGATGAAGTTTAATATTTTCACCTCAAGAGTTGCTATGTAGTCCTGAAACACCTTTTATGGGTGCTCAGTTTCTTATTAATATTGAATTACAAAATTGTCTCAGAAGAAATATGGTGAGCAATTTGTATTAAAGAACAGAGATTTAACTGAGAAGCAACTTAATCCACAATTTCAAGTTCACTTAAACCAACAGCCTGTTTGATTTACGTTTCCTGCTCTCTGCAGAATTTTATCCTTACAGTCAGCTGGGGGGAGAAAAACCCCAACAAAACACAAAACCTGTAACAAGTATAGGTTGGATGTGTAATCTTTTTTTTTTTTGTTAATTACCTTCCTTAATTTGCCACTGCCCGCACAGAGTAGGTTTACTCAAAGTAATTTTTTTGAAAGCAAATACAGAACAAGATGCTAGTAGTGGTTGCATTGCAAAACAAGGAGACATCTCGGCAAAGTAGATGCTCTGTTAATGAAGGAAAGAGTGTTTACTGCAAGGGAAAAGGTGACATTCTGTTGCATGAATGCACTCTGGGGGTCCTGATGACATTTACTGCTTTCCTGCCTGTCTCAATAATTTAAAATCAGGCAGTGAATAATGGTGCTAGAATAATAGACGGTGCTGGAATAGTAGATTGCTGAGCAACAAATCACCTGGAGTTGAGGGAAATCCTTCAAGTTAATCAAAAAAGCAATGCAAGTCCAGTTCAAACATAAGCATATATAGGTCTCATGAGAGACCTTATGAGGTCTTATGTGAGACTATCTGGGTTGATAGGCTAAACTTCAAATTTCTTTCAGTCTGCAGTGATGGCAAGAACTTATCTGTGCTTGCCAAGTAAGTAGCTGTTATTTCCTGGAGACCTAGTCTGTAGTCATTGCCTTTCACTATGTTAGCTGATTTTTTGGGGGGTGAGGTTGGTTGTGTTGAATCTGTACATTTCTAAATGCTCCAGGACTTGCTTCTCTGATAGTCTTGCAATTCTTAACAAAGAAAGAGACCCTTGGTCAAAGAGAGACAGGGTAACACTTGAGGTATTTGTGTAACTAACCTTGAATGCTGGACTATGATTCCTAAACTGATGGAAACTAGAAGACCTAAAGGAAACAGTTAAGCTAAACATGTCACGCTGGCCTCTGAGCATGTTGCAGACTTACATACTTTTGACTTCACATCAGCAGGCTTTCTTATAAGAGGAAATAGGTCCACAAGTGATACTGTACTATCATTCTCATTCCCCAAGTCTTTTAGCTTTGTGACTCTTCTTCATACTATTAGTAAGGTTTGAATTCCTGAAAATTTTGACTTTGCCACTGGCAGCAAGAGTAATCTAGACTTAAGAATGCTTGTGGAGAGAGGCTTTCAAGTTTCTGGCAGTTAAATTGCATTGTTTCCCCACTTATTTCTTCTAGAGGTCTGATGTTCTGGATGTGCACATTGGCACGTAAGGTGCTCCCTGTGTTGGAGTAGAAGTTGAAGCTGACTTGAGAAAGAAAGGGGTGAGTGGATTTCTTCTATGTAATTAACCCAGAATTGTTGACTTCTGTTTCATTTATGACTCCCTTCATGAATGATGGCATCGATCCGAAGATTTCTGGATTGAATGAATCCTGTTTTCAGTAGAATCAAGTCTTAAATGTAGGCCAAGTAAAGCTTAATTCAGAGATTCAAAAACTTTGAACGATTTGAGATGTGCTGGTACTTCACTGCAATCATTAAGACTCAGGATTTCTTCACATTCAGGAACTGAGTGCATGTATATTTCAGAATTTGTTTCTGGGTTTAAAATGTTTTCTACAGCATACTGTACTAATTGTGGAGGTTAGAGCGATCAAAGATGAGATTTGAAAGGAATTCATGACCTCTGTTCCAAAGAGGTTAAAGAATTTTTGAAGATGGTTTGTTGGAAAGCTACTTTTGAGCTCTTTGCCACTCAAAGTGGCATATGACAGCTGCCCATACAAAAGTGCTGGACAGGCTTCTTCCAGTCAAAATAGCACGCACATGGCTAATTTCCCCCTAAGAGATGTATATTATGTTCCGTGCACTTGAAACTACTGAGACTCACACCATAAATAATGTAGTGAACAACATCTTGGAGCTTGATGATTACCGCTAGGAGAAACAGTTGGTTGCAATAGTCGAAGATAATCTTAACGGTTTGTGTGCTCTTAGAAGCTAAGGGGGAAGGAGAGGAATCTTGTACTTATGACTTTTACTGAGCCAGAAATTAAAAGCTAGAGTATATATTGTTGAAATATTTCATGTATATTAATCATAAGGTTTCTGCATCAAATACTTGTTTCTTGTGAGTTTGTGGAATCATGGAAGATTTGCTAGAAGGCACCTGGGTAGGTCATCTAGTCCAAGCTCGTGCCCAGTGCAGGACTGTCGTGAATGTTAGGTCAGCTCAGTTGTGGTTTTGCCTAGCCAGATTTTGAGAGCCTTCAGCACTGGAAATACCGTAACATTCCTGGGTAACCTGTTCCAGTGCTGCAGTAATGTTAATCAAGAAGCTGTGTCTAATGTCCGGACAGAACCTTCAGAAGGTGTCAGCTGATCCAA
Organism: Haliaeetus albicilla; assembly: GCF_947461875.1. Lineage (NCBI taxonomy): Eukaryota > Metazoa > Chordata > Aves > Accipitriformes > Accipitridae > Haliaeetus > Haliaeetus albicilla. The sequence continues at coordinate 60,232,938 of NC_091483.1, forward strand.
GTGATTTATGGGGGTTGCATCCAGTGAACTGTTTGCTCACAAAATATGTTGTTTGGTTTAGTTTTCTTGGCCAGGCTTGTAAAGATGTACGCTAGAACTGAAGGATGCTTCCAACTGCTTGTTTCAGATACTCACACCAAGTGTGAATATACAGTTATGGAACAGCCTCTTGCCCCAGACAGAAAATATGTTTTCATTTAGCAAATATTATGGTTTTGGAAGGTATGTGTTAAATTTGCTATTCTTTGAAGTTACAGTAATAAAAGATGAAGTGAGCTTTTCCCTGTCACAGGAGACTCATACCATGTAAACATTGCTAAATTTATTAATTTTTGGATCCTGTATTATCAATCTCAGTTTAATGCTTTTGAGCTAACTTACAGAAGGTGACAGAGATGTTAGTAGAGTTGTCACACAAGCTTGGCCAAAGGAGCCTGTAAGGAAATGTAATGTAGCATGACTGTCAGTCACAATGGCATCTTAAATACAATGTTTGTTGACAGTATCATAAACATTGTAGATTTGATTCTACTTTTAGAATGCCAAATATTATATTTTAATGCACTCCTTGTTCTCTTGCTACTTATGGAATGCTATATATGGTATTTTAAAGCTCCTGGAATTTGGCCACTGTTTGCCTTTGGAATGGCTCATCTCTGAGGACTTTACAGTGTTTCTACTACTTTATGGCTAGGGAAAAATCATTAATTGTTATCCTACAACTTCATATTTGCTATGTCACGCATAATAATAAAACCTGCTAATTGCTGTGGCTATTGCTAAGAACAGAGACTATAGCCATGCTTAGTCTGTGCAACTTTCTTAAAAAGAAGCAGGTTCACTTGTGTTGGCTTAACAGGAGAAATGCAGTGGATGAAGCTGCTGTTCTGTCTTTTTACAAATGACTGTAATGTGTTATCTTTTTTCCAGATGCTAACAATTAGGCTACGTCTACATAACATGATGCACTGCCCCTGTAGAGCTTTGAATAACGGTGCTTAGATTATCAAAGTGTTACAGAAGCATAATATTTGGGATAAATAGCCCTGTTGAGAAGCAGAAGATATTATTCAGAGGAGTGCTGAGCTAATTTTGGTTTCTTGTTCTGCACATAAGCCCTAAACTCTTCTTTCTTCTGAATAATATTTAAAATATATTTCTTTTCCTTGTCAACCATAAAGCTACATGTTTTTCTAGCAATTTTGCTGGACCTTTCAATGAAAATCTGATCCAACAAAAGAGTGCTTAAGTATGAGTCCAGCTTAGCCCAGTGGTGCTGGGTGCCAAAAAGGACTGTGATGGTTTAACCCCAGCTGGCAACTAAGCACCGTGCAGCCCGCAGCTCCTCACTTACTCCCCCCTTGGTGGGACTGGGGAGATAATCAGAAGAGTAAAAGTGAGAAAACTTGTGGGTTGAGATAAAGACAGTTTAATAGGTAAAGCAAAAGCCATGCATGCAAGAAAAGCAAAGTAAGGAATTCATTCACTACTTCCCGTCGGCAGGCAGGTGTTCAGCCATCTCCAGGAAAGCAGGGCCCTATCATGCCTAGTGGTTACTTGGGAAGACAAAATGCCGGAACTCTGAATGTCCACCCTTCCTTCTTTCTTCCCCCAGCTGTTGTGGATGGAGTGACGCACTTTGCTCGTAAGAGAGAAATAGCAATATGTTTATTGATATAAAAGCAATTTAACAAAATTTGATAGTAAATGTGACAGTGGTTTAACAAGATTCAATGGGAAGGTTTGCTTGACATTTACTCATAGAGGACAAGGTCAGATGAAACTGTCAGTGAGACCCTCCTGTCGAGTCATGAGGTTCAGAAAGGACCCCCTTGCGTTCTAAACTCCTTCCCAGGGAGGAGTTTAGGGGTGGCTGGATCCAGACTTAATCTCAGACTTGGTCAACAGTTTATGTCTAAAGGATTATTTGTGCACAGTCAAACCTTGATATCGCTTAGCTAAGACTTCAAGTTTCAGTGCGCTTATTAGCAATTCACTTGCTGAGTATCTGATGCAATAAGGATTCTCTTGACCCCCAGGAGTGACCTTGAGAGGCGTCCCTACTCAAGGGAAGATCCTGACGCGCAGCCCAAAGCCGTGCAGGAGAGCTCAACGGGCCCTGGGCTGTCCACTATTTACAGAGTAAGATCATTGACTTATATTTACATACCAACTACAGGTGTTAGCTTCTTCCAAATTTGGCTTGAGTTAGAGATTGACCAGCACTGTGATTAGGTGGGTGCATTGTTCAAATTAGCCCTTGGCTATTGTATTGTTGTCTGTCTCCCCTGAATCCACTTTGAGTTGGATGCAGCCATCGTGACTAGACACATCCATTATGATCACCACTAACGGTTATTGCTTGATCAGGATTACGGGAAATACAGGTCCGGTTGAGGTGGAGGGAGCATACCACCACGCCAGCTTTATATGCTGAGCGTGGTGTCATTTGGTATGGAATATCTCTTTGGTCAGTTGGGGTGTCCCCTCCCAACTTCTTGTGCACCTTCAGCCAACTCACTGGTGGGGTGGTGTGAGGAGCAGAAAAGGCCTTGGCTCTGTGTAAGCACTGCTCAGCAGTAATGAAAACATCCTTGTGTTACCAACACTGTTTTCAGCACAAATCCAAAACATAGCCCCATACTAGCTACTATGGAGAAAACTAACTCTACTTAGCCAAAACCAGCACACCCAGGAGATCACCAACTTTAAGAGCAGCTTTGGTGTCACCTCTTTAAATAAGAGAAAAACATGGCAAATGTGTATATTTTTTCCTACTGTGAATAAAGGCCCTCATGCTTTTTCAGAGTGCTGTTCTGTTCTTTTTGAGAAAGTTGATGTGAATGTATGGGCCAGGGAGGTTCTTTCTATTGATGAGCAAATCCTCACTTGGCTTTATTTTGTGCAAGTGATAAATTATTTGATATTATGAGATGTAATAGTAAATTAGTAAACCTTTGCTTGTACTTGCACTAAATACAGTAAATGGATCCGTTTTATGTGCAAAAGGGGCTTATAAAGGTCACTTCTCTCTGCCATCCCCAGATGTATATGCATTTAAAATACTTTTTTACAATTTCACTAGGATTTGTTTTGTTAAAAATAAACTTATTACCTTCAAGATATTATGTTATTGTTAGTAGTGTTCTGGAAATGGTCTTGGGAGCAATATGAGAATAACAAAAATAGGCATTTCTGATGGCTGCAAATAAATTCTTGTAATAAGATTTAACTTTTAACATGTAAATGGATTCCTATAACTAAAGCTTTGCTGGCTTTACTTGAGCTAGATTATATTAACATAGATGTTCTATATTAATGCAAAACTCCTTAATGCAGCGTTAAGACTGAAAATGAACTTTGGATAATCTAGTATTAAGGTGAAATGCACATCTGCTCTTCACAGTATGCTTCTTCATAGCTTTAGAAATTCACAAACAACATGCTTTTACAATTATAAACAATTCAATATTACTCTTCAAACTTGATTTGACTTCAGGTTTAAGAGAAGTCACAACATGAATATTTATCTTTTTCAAGGAAGAGCCTTCAACTTGAGTCTTGTGTAGGAAAATGGCAGCTCTAAAAACAATTTTTGTTGTTCTTAGTAATGAAGTAGACTCTGTAAAGTCTTTCATGCATCATGTGAGCATGGATATTTTGATTTATCTGGTTTTATGGGTAACCAAAGAGCAAAGTTAGTTAAGCTCTGTTTTAGTAGCAAAACCTCTTGGGTGTGTTCATTGAAGGATTGTCTTTATCAAAGTCCAAGACTCACAGAACTCTTTGACACACTTTTATCATCCTGAATGTTCCTGTCTGGAGTCTGGCAGTTGTGATTGAACTCACGTGAGTCTAAGACTACTGGGACATGCTTTGTCCAAAACAAAGCTGGAGGAGTGTAGTATACTGTGGGTAGCTGTACAGATTTCTTTTGACTTTACAATCCAAATCTACGTGTCTTGAAAGCTTAATATTTGTTAGTCAGCAGACTACTGCTTCTCAAAATGCAAGCAAATATTTTGGATGGGTAAACAACAATGTGTTTAGTGTAGGACCACTGTACCCTGAAAACTTCACTGAAAAGCCATACACAGATAGCTGCATCCAAATAATTTTGTATGAGTTTTAAGTCAAAGGCTCAAGTCTCTTTTATTTGTTAGGTATGTATTGAAGTGCAATCTTTAGCATAATAGCAAAGGGAGTAGCACTGGGTAGCATGAATTCATTGCTTCATGTGCTTACTTGATAGAAAATCATGACCTAATGAAGTTGCTACATTGATTTAGAGCATTTGATTCTTGCCCATGTCTTTAACTTAAATATCTGTGAAAAACAGATCCATGTTTATTTGTATCACTTTCCTCTGTAAAAAGACATACTTTTTCCCCCTTAGGATATGTTTTAAGGCTTGCTTGCTTAGATGATTTGATGATTTAAAAAAATAAATTGCTAATACCAGACAGACTGTCGTTAGATGCAGGTTGCCTTAGAACTTCATCACGTGGAATTAGTAGAAAGTGAGGGAAGAGTTTCAAAATTCGAGCCTGAATGTAGACTGAAATTAGTGGTTCCTTTTTATGGTCTAAAGATTTGAATGTACTCAAACTTGTATATGCTCAAAATAACCCCCCTAAAATTAGGTTCTGTATCATCAGGATTTATACTTATTATTTCATAAGCAAAAACCATTCCCTTCAAAAAGAAATGAGTTAATGTATTACTAAAGCTTCCTGAAGGGCATGCCTGAGTCACTTAGAGTAAAATCATTTTATGTTTGAACATTTAATCCATATGTTTTCTGTTAACATTCCAGAAGTTAGTAAAAAAATTTTTTTTGGCTTTGTGCTGATTTGCAATTAGTGATATTAAAAAGACAGGGGAGAAATGTATGTTTGTGTAGTTGTTGCTGATCACCACCATTACTGTAATGATTTTGGTCACCTATGAATATTATCTGCTTCTGTGTATTGGAATCACAAGACTTCAGTTGCATGGAATAAAGAGCGCTTTCCAAAGGACTTCTTGCCTTCTGGTGGTCTTAACAGTGCATGAATGTTGTCAAAATATTGTGTGCTTGGAGCTACAAAGCAAAAATGACAAAACTCAGAGTGCAGATAGCTCTGTGGAAGGGCTATGAGCAAGTGGCAATCAGGATGCAACAGGAGGACAGGGAGGTCTTCTGCCTTATGCTACTTTCTGAAGCTTACTGGGGATGACAGGAGGCAATGGTTGTCACATTTCCATTCTCCCACTTACTCTTCAAGTGGTATGCTCCATGTCTTTCTGACAGACTGTGAAACTGTTCCAAAAAAACCCCACCCCAAAACCAAACCAAACCCCCAAACCTCCTTAGGATAAAAAGAAAAATACTCCTTAGAAGAAAAAGAAACTTGTAGTGGTCCAGGAGGAAAGACTGAAAAGAGGATCTGAAGTGAGTCTAAAGAAGTTGCTATTTGAGCATTAGATTTGAGGAGAAGTAGCTGCGTATATAACTGTTCTTTGCCTTAAAAAATTGTAATCCACCATCTCTGTAGTGATTTTTTCTTTTTTTTTTTTTCTTTTTTTTGTTCTAAGAAACACTGCTTTAGGAAGTTTGTTTAGATACTGGGTGTCACTTTCCTTTAGGAAGTTTTAGTGACTGGATGCAGTTGTCAGCCTTCCCAGAGGGGACAGAAGAGATGCAAATCTGGAAGAGAAGTGTGGTCTGTTGTTGGGCTGTGGCTCTGCTCAGCCAGCTGTGCAGAAAAGCAGGACCATCATGCCCAGAAAAAGAAGCTGAAGACCGCGATGTGACATGAACAGCTTCGAATGCGGCATTTGCCTTGTACTCTCAGCTTGAGTTCACTGTTAACCTGTTACATCAAGCTTGTATTGTCTGCACATTGACCTTTTGGTCTGGCTTTAACTTAGAGCCAACTGGCTGCCTTAGCAACATTGTGCAGCAAAAGCAAGTAGGGGGGGGACTCGTGCTCTCAAGCTCCATTCCTATGGCAATATGGAAGAAACTCGCTCAAAATTGGCTATGCGCAGGTATTGTTGCAGTTCAGGCAGAAAGTCTAGAAGGGACTTGGAAGTAAAAATGTGTGTGTGTAGTAATTCAGTAACAGTGGTTTGTTTTTTTTTTGTTTTTGGTTTTTTTTTTCTCCTAGTCTCTTAAGTTCATTCAACTTCCAAAATAATTCCTCACAGAACTCTGAGAAAATGTTTCTTTAACCTTTTTTTAATGTATTAATTTTTAAGGGATTTATCATCCAATATTGGAAAGTGGTGAAACTTTTTGTTTAAAAGAAAAAAACCCCACAACAACAACCACAAACCTGTTATTCCTGAGTTTTAGATTAGCTGAAACAAACCCAGGTAACTTCTTGGAGTTACCTATTGCTAACAGCAATCATACCTTTGTGTTGTGCTCTGCCAATTGTATTTTCATTCTCAGCATGAGCCAGAAGGTAATGATAAAATGTTCTTCCTCTTTTTTTGCTTTCAGAGATTAGAAAATGTGGATTAGATCTCTTCATGCTTTGGAACCCCTCATGGCATTGTAATCGTGTTCCTGTTCTAGTAAAATATACAATCACAGGCTTGAGGAAAAAGCAATAAATATGTTGCTGAGAAAGGCACAGAAAAGCCACAGGGTGCCGAGTTTGAATGCTCCAATGCTAATTAAGACACTCATGCTGATCTGGAAACAGCTAAAGATAAGATTGTGCCTTTCCATCACTGCCACTAAATAGAAGCAATTTTTGTGCATTGTAGTCAAGTCATCAAATCTATGTATCTAGAAGAGAGGACTGAAATGTGTGCTCTGAAAGAACAAATTCTTAAGAATTCAGGGTTCTTTGAGGATGCAGTTCTCAACTTACTGTCAGGAGGATCTTCCCAGGCTTTGGAGAACATTGTGGTTCCAAACATCCACATAATTCTTCTCCTTTAACTTTTGTATTATCCTAGAAGAGGAAAGGGAAAACAAAACCAGAAGCTGAAATCCTAGTTATCTTAAACATGGTTGCTTGTTTTTCCACTTTTGTCTATCTCTCTCTGGAAAACATCTTAGATGTGTACCTTAGGGAAGCACCTGCTCAGAGGACTAAACTGGCAAGATTTTTAGTACGTTCTATGTGAATAGAATATCTGTTAAGGACCAGTATAGCACAGATGGCTTGATTCATTGTATAAGGGAGCAAAGTGAGCATCCTTAAAATATTTGCTTGTTTTAACACGATTTAATTATGGCAGCTGCTCAAAGACTCCTTTGAAAAAGGCAGGTCAATGAATCACCCTGAAATTCCAAATTTAAGTTTGCTGTTTCTTTTTGTTATGATTGGCTTATGCTGCTTTTCTGGGCATATGTGGGCTATTCTCTTCAGTGTGAGAAGTGATTAGTTTTTTAAACTACAACAGCAACATCTCATTAAAATCATTAGATAACTTGGAATCTACTGGCAATGCCTTGACAAGTTCTGTCTTGCTAATTGTGACTCCATCTTTGTTATACTGCAGAAAGTTTTGGGCTGGGCATTTTTTGTTCTTTGTTCAACTCGAGTGAACCAAACTATTGTAAGATTGCAGGAAAAGTGCTGTAAGAAGTCTGAGACTGAGCCAATGAGGTGGTATTTTCAGCATCTGCATTTCCCTCAGCTGTTGTCTGATGTGCGGCTGCAGGTTGGGGTGCATAGAGTACCAGCTGTTGGATTTCTGGAGTGCAGGTACTCACCCGCTGCTCCCAGTTGTGTGCTCAAGGACCTGTTTCCAATCCCACCTCTTCTGGGGATCATACTTATGCAGCTTTGCTCAACTACAGAGAAAATTCTAGTGTAACTGATTTTTTTTTTTTTCCTGGTTGCCAAAATGCTTTATTATATAAACAACCTCACCATTTGGTGTCATGAAATGAGTATGTAGGTGTTATGTACTTAGGATCTTGTATCTTTAAAGGGGACCATCATTGCAAACTGCTGAGGAATTACCAGCATCTATCTTGTGGAGAGCAAACATGAGTTAAAATAACCAATGCCACCTGCAAGGCACTTTTAACTTCTGTTATTTGAAAGCTGTAGAGTACTTAAATATGTGAACATCAATAAGAATATAATGAAAGATTAAATGAAAGCTAACTTGTTAAGAAAGCAAGCCCTATAGTCTGATTTCAGAGTCTGATAATGTTTCCCATGTGCTGTTCTTTGAAGGATTATGAAAAAGGTGCTGTACATTTTCAGGAGTGTCCAACTTAAAAAGAAGAATTTGATAAGCTGTAGCCTGTTCTTTACTTACATTGCAGTCATTTGATTTCTTTATGGGCCAAAATGGTCCTTTGATTCACCTGTCAGTTACAGAATCATAGAATAATTTAGCTTGGGAAGAACCTGTGGAGGTTGCTTTGAACCTCATTCAAACAGGAGGCTGGAGATGCTCAAAACTCACCTGGACAATATGGGGTTTGTTCAGCAGAATTCTGAGTATTTCCAAGAATAGAGTTTCCAGAGCATCTCTCAGCAACCTGTCCCAATACTTGACCACTGCCATGGTGAAGTTTCTACACCTAAAAAGAATTTCCCTTGTTGTAACTTGCCTGTTGCTGTGCACTTTGCAGAAGAGTCTGGATCCATCTTCTGTATACCTTCCCATTAGGTAATTGTAATCTAACTGCATCTTAATAAATAATCAACTTCTATAAAGCGGCAGAAGAGGAAAAAAAACCATACAAAGCAGAACATGCACACTTAACACAAGATAGAGCTAAGGCAAACAGCATCTTACTTTTTGGAATAGCCATACTAGCAACACCAAACTGATTTTGCAACTAAAGGTATGTGTTGGCTCTACTGCTATGTTTATCTGTGGGGGGTGGGGGAAAAAATTAAAATGCCTGGTATCCACTAACTTCACCTGGGCACAACTAAATAAACATTTATGTTTACAGAAGATAGAACAGTCTCTAAGTCTTACGTATGGAGGAATGTACAAGTATTTCTTAATGTCTGGTAAGGTCCCCAGCAAACTTAATTTTAGAATGTACATAACTGTTTTTCACCAGCAGTGAGGTTCATCTGCTATATGCTGTAGGACTGTGGTGTTGCAGTGGTGTGGAGCTCAAAGTAGGGATTTTGCCTATTATCAGCTCTAAACACTTGGAAAATTGACTGTAATGTTCAAAATGGGAAAACATAGGTTTTTAGCTTTCTTTGTAAATACAGGGTTCTGTTGCTTCTCAGACTCTGTAAGAGATATAAAGGAGGAAGTATAGGATATCTGAACTATTATGAAGCCATAAATGTAATGAATGTGTAATGTATTTCAATACTGTGAACTCTATTCTAATAATCTTCCAGTTTGCACTTTGAAAAACCTCATCTCACAGAACAGATACTGTATGTCAAGCCAGATTTTATCATAACTTAGAGCCCTCAGGACTTCTGTGACTTCAGCTCCTGTAATCTTTCTGTTCTTTTTTCTTTACTTGAATTCTTGATTCGTGTTACGATCACTCCTATATTTATTACAGGTTGAATAGTTTGATTAGGTTATGTTCAGTAATGTACAAACTCACTTTGAGATTTATTGTCTTTACAAGTAGATGCTTTTTCTTTCATATTTCTTGGGTTTAGTCTCATGTATTAAAATGTATTCATTATTTTATATAAAGAACACCACTGTTCTGTTGTATAAAACATTTTACATTGACTTTTCTGACAGATTCCTCTGGCTGCTGAGTTGAGACTTTTTTCACAATTACTCTGTAAACTGCAAACAAAAATGTTGCTGAGAGCTGAGACATCCTTAGGAGTTATCTGGATCACCGGTTTTGCCTTGCATGCGTTTCTCTGGTTTTGGACAGTGACATAAAAAGTTTTTGCTATGAGAGACTGCCTCTTTAAACAATGTCATATTTAAAATATGAGTAAATAAGCATCCAAAATACATGAACCTATTCTAGGTAAAACTTTTTGAACAAGTCTGCTGTTAGCATCAGCACTGGAACTTGCAATGCTAAACTATGAACCTCTTGGGCTAGGAGCACTTGGTCCTTACTGTGTGTCAGCACGTGACTGGGTTCTTCCCACCCTTGTTGCCATGTACTTGAGACTTCCTGCTGACCTTGGTATGAAACATGAACTGAGACATAATATGAGGATTCTATAAAGGCTGTTTTGCATTCTGAAAACAAAAGCCTTTTGTGTCTGAAAACCCACTAAATATATACCTTGTAGGCGGAGCAGAAGAATAAGGTGAGGAATGGGAGGGGAAGTACTGCAAATGAAAGAAAGAAAAATAGTTTCTTCTGAACCCCAAATTTTCCAATGGAGCTACCACCAATTGAAAAGGAAAAAGGAAAAGTAGCTCACAGGAGCGGAACAGTAAAATATAAAAATTAATTCTTGGAACATTTATAGCTATGACCATGAATAAATGGCAATTAATAAGGATACGGTGAAGCATCTGACATAAAGGTCAGGCTGATATATACTATAATCAGTATATTGGTAATTGTATTGCTTTTTCCAATTTCTGTAGTGAGATGACAGGGTTGTGAAAATAAGGACTTTTTAAATTTCAGTGGAATATGCTAATATTGTTGAAAGTGAAAAATACTGTGGAAAAGAGTAAGAGACCAAGTACTGAATACAGAACATGGGGGGAGACAGGGAGAAAGACAGATGCATTCCTTGAGGTTGCAAACTTCATGAAGACATGTATAGAAATATGTTAGTTCAGGAGATCAGTGCAATCTAGCTACGAAAACATGCTAGCAGGCTAGAGACATTTACTGTTCCTGATGAAGTCAGTGTACATTCTGCCATGTGTACACTTCTGCAGCTCATAATTTCTCTTCTGCATAGGATATAAAGGTTTACATAAGCTAGGGAGCAGGTCTTGCATACACTATGAGACTCATGCAACATAAAGTGAGTTTAGCATGGGGATAGCTGTGAAATTGGAGCTGAGAACAGAAGTTCCCCAGTAGGAAAAACTGTGTCATTAGTACTCTGCAAACCTTTGCGAAGTGATGTACAAGGTAACAGAGAAGCTGTATTGGTAATGTTGATGCTAGGTGCTCTTGCTGCAATGGTAAAAGGCCAATAAAAGGTTTATGAAGTCCTGTTTATAACTCATTTACACATAAGGAAGCTGAAGCGAAGACACTTCCTTTTGAATTTGAGCCCAATACATTGCCCTAACAGATCAAAGCCATTTGCGTTTACACTGCAGGGATAATCTTCTGATACAAGAGATGTGCTGCGACATCAGGCAGCATTTGTTTGTGTGATGTGAGCTGTGGCAGTAGTTGTCTGACAACTTCTTGTTTTTTGCTTTTTCTCATATTCCAACAGTTACAGGATGTGACTGTAGGCATGTGATGCAGATTTTGCTGTCTCTGTTGCCAAGAGCAATGTTACACAATGCCTTTGTGCAAATGTGCAATCTGTAACATCAGCAATGTTACCATGGCATGTCACTGTTGCTGAGTGCTGTCCTCCACTGTGTGCACAGCTAACGGCCTAAAGCATCGTAGAGAAGAATAAACAAAATATGATTAATTTTATTAATAAATTTGAATATTTCAAGTGTCAGCTCCTATGGAAGCCTGGTCCATCTTTATTAATGAACTCACCTCAAGATCAAATTACCTTGGCTAGAGAGGTGTCTACTAACAGTTCATGGGTGTGCTCTTAGCTCCCCACACCAGAGCCAAGGGCAATCAAATCATCTCACGTGGCTCAGGCAGCATACAGTAATTTCTTAGCCTGTGGTAAAAGGTCACGAATCCTAGCCCCCTCCAAAGACACTGATAATCAGCATTCAACTTAGTTAATGCTGCTTTCTCTGTCTAAACCTGCCACCCTGCATATAACCATAAGCTCCAAGGAATAATGGTGGAAAAGGGGCTGTAGCTCTACCTTCCTTGGTCTCTTTCCCAACAGTGCTGAAGTCAAAGTATCTGAGGAGCTGTAGAGTCTCTCTGCTTTGGGTTTACGTTGTTTAGCTTTGATCACAGTAACAGTTTTTTGTTCTAGTGTTGTAGGTTCCAAATTACGATGGTTTTTCATTTAACATCATTGCATGCTGGGAGGAGGAAGAAGATCAGGTCATTTTGACTCCACTGCCTGCTGCTTTCAGGTCCTGTTAAGAGCCAGTCACCTCATGGAAAACTCCATGCTAAGTCTTTCAAATAAATAGCAACCAGCTGCTTGCACTTGTTTAATTAAAAAAGGCATAATAAATGCCTGTTCACTGTAAACTGATGTGAGCAGGAATGTGCGATTTTTTTAATGAGTTGTTGAGGTTCCTGCTCTCTTATTTATACAAGTAGGGTGATCCTAGTTATGGAGCTGTACTGTCTCCCTCTGCAGATAATTTATTCTACTAGAAAATCTCATTAGGATTATGGCTGTTTCCCATGATTTTCAGAGGTGTCTCAGACCTGGTCAGGAAGAGGATCAATAGGTAAATGAATCATTCTGACACTTTTCCTGGCATTTCTTTTTTGCAAACATCTTGTAGCTTCACCACACTACTTGAGGGGGTTATGAGGCGGGCAGCTTACATGTGGAAGACACTTTCATTCTGATGATACAAGACCAACCTGGAAAATGTACTTTGCATATCTCCATGAGAAATGGTAAGTCTTGCTCAAATGCTTGGATGTACCTAAATGGACTGTGTAGTTGTGAAATGAAGCAAATCCCATCTTGTATCAGTTTTGATTTAGAATAGCTCAGTTACTTCTGAGTTTTCCTGTGAAAATACAGTTAGACGTGTGTATTGAGGCCATGTGTTCTTCAGGAAGACCTCTTAAAAGCGGTCCAATGGCTGCAGAAAACTGAAATGCTTTCCTTTGCATTGATTCTGCTCACAGGTAGTATCAACTTAATAGCTGCCATGGGATACCTATGACTTCTGAGCATAAACAAATTTTTTAGGTGCGTTGTGAGACCCTGTTCAAATGAGAGTTTTAATAGTGAAGGAAAACATTCAGAAGCTATTTTTGTAAGGAAAGGTGATGTGCAATGCTGTTGATTTTCAGTCCTGTTACACTTGTTTTCATTGTAAAATTTTTGTGATACATGAGAACAATTCCTTTAAAGTCTCAGCAGCTCTTCTGAGCTAAAAGCTAGAAGTACTGAACTAACAACATTTATTTTTAAAGAAATATAGACAAAATAACTTTTCTGAAGTCAGCATGTGATTTAAAAATCTGTGAAATCCTTTCTTTGGTCTGTATTTCTTTGGTCTGTATTAAATTCCAGTGGGCTGTCAATCCTGGAAGGAGGAGTAGTGTGTGCTCATGGAGCAGCCCCTTCTGTACCTCTCTAGAGAGCTTGTGGGACTGAGGTAATTCACACTAATTGTTCTTGCTAAAGTTAAACAGGAAAGTAGTTTCTAATTAGTTTTAATTAAGAAATTCATAGAGAAGTTATAAAGACATCTTCCAGAAATAGTGGAATTTATTGGATTTTAGTTGTAATACACAATAAGACTTCCTATTTTAAAATTGGCTCAAAGTTGTCACTTGAGTAACACTTCAGACTTGCTTCTCTGAAGCACTGTAGTGACAGCAGGCGCTGAATTTGCTGCAGCAGGGAAATCTGTTCTGAATTGCTATATCAGGTTTTCTCTTGGTTGTGGGAGCAGGCTGTGTGCATTTACAATGCAAATGTGAAAGGACTTCTTTCACTTTGCTCTTAGTAGACGTAAGCAGCTTTCACATTGGAAGACTGAAAAAACAGAATAGTCTGTACATTGTAGTCCAGTGGCGTATCTTCTTATTGATCAGCTCATTGTTTACTAAAGTATTTTATTCCTGTATTTTATTCCTATATAAAATTAAACATATAGTTACTTAATCTAAACCCACTGTCTACTTTTATTGAAAGAACATTTGCTTGTTTCTCTTAATCTTTCTGGAATGTTCATGGGTCTGATTTTTAAAAAGCATCTACCTCTGTAGCTGGGAATCTAATTTGATTTGTCTTTTATATTATTGATTATGTAACAGATGTTTGCTTCTTAAAAAAAAAAGTTTAATAATTATACAGTGTAAAAATGGAGGGAAAAATATAGACATGATTGACTAGAAATGCACATTGTATCTCCTTAATACCAACAGAAATGGGGAATCGTTTCTGGTTTTGAGAACTTTCAGTACCAATTGTGGCAATGAGCTCTATAACAATTTAACAGTTTTGAGACAGAATAAGCAGCATGACAGAAGCAGTATGTCTTCTAGAGAGATTTATAGATTGGCAAAGTAGTGACTGCACAGAAGAGGTGAGAATTGCATCATTCACAGAGGACATGAGGATGGAGCAGTGATTTTATGAGAAGCTGACTACAAGGAGAAACTCTAGCAGAGTGGAAATAGGAGCATATTTGTAGCTAAATTTTCCCTTTAGATCTTCAGCACCCTCTCAGCTAAATATTGGGATTGAAGAAATGTGACTTTTATTTAAGATTCACCAAAAATAGGTCTTGGGAGGAATTTGAATGAGAATGCGTGTGTGTGGGAGGGGGATGGCATATTGGAGTGAGAAGGCTTTTTCTTTGCAGAGTGGGCAGCACGGAGGAAGTGTGAAAAAGTAGCAGGAGAAGGAGACAAATAGGCATTTCTGACTAAGTTGTTGTGACAGGATGCAAGGTCCAAGAAATAATTTAGGATGGTAAGCCTTTAAGACCAGACCTGATCCAATACCGTAGTGTGGAGGAAAGTACTGTAGAGTTTTGAAGGAAGAATGTGATTTAAACAAAGAGAGCGATTGAACAGGTGTTTATTAGAGTTACCAGAAAGCAATGTTAGGAGTACTGAGATGAAGTTGTAATGTTTAAAGTATGGATGAGCGCTAAAAGCCATTGGACAAAGAAAAGTGTTAGATATCCATTATGCTGCTGAAAGTTTAGTGAATGAGAGATGAGCGAAAGCGCAAGGCTTTGTTGTGCCGTGAGAGTAAATAATGGGGAAAATAGAGGGTTTGCCAAAAGGAACGAAAAAATGCAGAATGGGCTGATGTGAGAGGAACAAGAGGTCTATTTTGCCCATGTTAAGTTTTAGCTCACTGTCACTTATTCAAGATATGTGCTAGCTGACAAAAGAGAGAGCAGATGAACTAATAGTGTGACAGCATCAAAAATCTGAGGAGTCAAGCAGATGGGAGACTGTCAAATGAGAACACAATAGATAAGAAGCAGCAGACTTGCAAGTCCTTAGGACAGAGATATAGCAAAAACTGAATCTCAAATGTTTTGCTCCCCAGCAGCCATTGTCACCTACCTCTTTTAATATCTCAGTTCAGGCTGTTCTTTCCTTGCCTTACGTTATATGTGGTATTGTGAATCCCTCACTCCCACATACAGGAAAGATTGAATTTATCTTGTGTTGTATTAAGATAGATGCTGTCCTTTAAATGCAGTTTAATTACAATAATTCAAAGCTAAACTCCTGTAGCTGTTGAAACACTGAAGACCTGAAAAATGTACTTTGGTGTATTATAAAATCTGTAGGTAACTTTGGGCCTCGTATGCTTATATTTCTCTATGGTAATGGAAAATTCTCCCCCAACTTATTTTTTGCAAGGTTAGTCCTTTCTTTCCATGGACAGGTATATAGGCAGCTTTGATCTACTGGAGTTGCACAGAGGTCCTCTTTAGAGGTCTAGTTCTTCCTATGGCATCTGCACCAGAACTGCGCTGTCTTGGCTTCTTGTGGTGCTTGTGACCAGGCACATGGGGATATGTACAGGCTGTCAGTGGCCCTGCTTCAGACTTGCTGGTATTTAACTGTGGATTCTTCTTTCTAAGGGGATCAGCTTAAGCTAGTGGCAAGAAAATGAGTAACATTGATACCTGGACCTTCCCTTTCTGCACTTGAAGGATGCTATCTATCAGGAGAGGGCTTTGTATCAGAAATATCAGCTGAGTGATTTGCCTCAGTCTCAGACTTTTAAGCAGCTCAGAAGTACATCTAAAGCCCCGAACAGAGGATGATATAAAAGTGCTATTTAACACAGCCCTGTATGATATCAGTGGTTACACAGTACTTGCTTAAAGCAAATCTGGCTCTGACTTGCCCAGAAGATCTAGCTTCAATATCAATAAAAATAGAAGGTTTCCTGGAAAAAAGGTCATAGGTGAAGATGGAAGAACCTGAACACACTGCAACTGAGGCAATTATTAATTCAGATTACTGTTATTGTTTCCTTTTTGTTATATCTAGTTATCTGTGTTTCACAGTTCAGGTCTTACATACTCTTTTCCCTTTCTCTTTTGCTTTTAAAGGTCTTCAAAGTTAAGAACAGCCTACGTTTCTAACTGTTTTCTTGAGTCAGGCATTTCTGCCATTTAATTTGAATACAAAACCCTGTATGTTTATCTCATTCTGTTTCTTGACACAAAGCTGATGCAATTTTAAATGTGGTTTAAATGGAAAGGGACTGAAGGCAGGCAAATAAACTTGGAAAACGTATCTATCTCCACTTTCTGGGAAAACAACAAGGCTTTTAGCAACCCTTAAGAGGTGCCTGTTATAAGATTATGTACTGTAATATTCTATTAAAGAAACATTTTAAAATATGTTAGGAAACCATTAATTCTTATTAGACAGTTTCATTTGGACTTTTGTATATATAGTTTTTTTTAAGTGAACTTAGAGATTGACAAAAAGTTTGAAAGGCAGTGCAAAGATTTGGTGCTACACTGATAATCCTGTACCACAGGGACACTTGAAATCAGATGGGGGCCAGGAAAGGCCTGCTACTGCATGAATGTATGAATGATGGCTATAACAACCCCCATGGCTGTTGAATTCTTGGACACTTCATGGTTAACAGTAATGAATCTGTGCCTTGTGCTTTATATTCCTCCGAAACCAATGAAAATTAGACATCCTCAGTAACAGCTTTGTACCTATACTTCACTCATATATACCCTACCTTATTTGTAAGTTACTGGTGGAAAAGAGAAATCTGAAGTATCTGTTCTGCC
Source organism: Haliaeetus albicilla (assembly GCF_947461875.1). Taxonomy (NCBI): domain Eukaryota; kingdom Metazoa; phylum Chordata; class Aves; order Accipitriformes; family Accipitridae; genus Haliaeetus; species Haliaeetus albicilla. The sequence goes on from NC_091483.1 coordinate 60,249,915, forward strand.
TGAGTCTGGCAACAAGATACTTTGTCAAATGGCATCTGAGAGAGTGCTGTGGTACAGACATAACAGCTTTGAATTCAATAGAGATCACTGGCGTGCTTCAGAAGAGCCACTCAACAGATGGTAAATCAAAACAACTTCTGTCCCCTAACAAGGTGGGATGGCTTTAAATCACTGACCTGAATGCTAAAAAACCCCACTTTTGTCAGTTATCCAGTCTGAATTAATATTTCATAATAGCACAGTTTGTGTTTCTGGGCAGAACTTGTGTGTTGGTCACCTCAGAGCTAATACAAAACAGCTCCTGGAGTTTGTCTGGGCTGTGATCAGAATAAACTAGTAAGTTGCAATATTTCTTGTGCATCTGAATTTTTTTAGTACTTTGTTTTTGTGCTTGTTCCCGTGGTTTTGGTGCACCACTTAGAAGACAGTTAAAAGAGGGTTTTTTTTCTGCAAACAATAGAAACAGATAAATCTTCATGGAGATTTGAAGTACCTATTGTAAATATCTAGCATCAGGCAGGAGGGAAACTATCCTCCTTCTATCTGCTTGATGGAAGTCCTTCCTCTTATGCCTGATTTGAATTTGGTTTTTGCTTGATTGCTGCTTACCATAATCACTAGATTATTTATATAATCACCACTGTGGATTATAGAGGGCTAGTGTTTTTCATTTGTGTTTAAGTGCTTGTGTGAAAAGCAAAGGTTTGGGAAGTTAGGTACATGCTTCCTACTCTTTTAATAGTCCACTGTCATTGTGTTATAAAAAGGCAATGAGAAATGTGAGAAGAGTATTAAGCCAATTGTGGGAAACAACATCTGGATGCTGTAGGACAGCTAGGAACAGGAGCCATGACTTTTTGTTACAGATCCTGCGTACTTTACTTTCTTCTCTTTGAGACTTGATCCTGTATAGCCCTGGTGCTAAAAAATGTGGTTCAAAGCCAGAAGCTGTAAATCAGTTCTACTTAACACTGTTAGATAGTTACTGATTCATGCCAAAACACTGTGTATACATACATATGTTTTGTCCCTTCTTTAGCCACAGTCCAAATGTTATAATCGTGGAATAAAGACTGAATGCCATTTGCAGGCTGACACCTATGTAAGTGGCCCTAGTTTTAACTTTTCTCCCCAGTATTTTGCATACAACTCTTATTCAACTGAATATTTATTATTTTATTCTGTAGAATAAAGGTTCTATTTGGCACCCCTGAAAGTTCAAAGTGGGACCTGTACTTTTAGAATAAGCGGTCCCAACTTTTTCCTTGGCCAGAAAATAGTTCCAAATAGTACTTAAATTTCCTTAGACCTACATATTTTTTCTGAAATGTTGTATCATGAGTGACGGGGCAGAAAATCAAGCACCTGGCAGTGATAGATTCTTAATTTATCTACATTTCTTAAAAATGATATCCTGGAATGAAGGAAAAACTCAGAAAGGCAGAAGTTTTTCCTGTCTGGAACACTAGCTCTCTCAGGCATAGCAGAACAGCTGTTGTGAGACACTGCTGGAGGTGCTAAGTGGGCTGTGGTGCCATGCAGTGACCTATAAGAAGGGAAACGTTGTGAATAAAAATAAACATAAATGTCAATGCTGATGAATAGAATTAAAGTTTGTTTGCAGACCACACGGGAATGTTCATATATATACATTTTTATATATATTAAAAAAATATATGTGCACATGGAGAGGCATATTCAATGCAGAAGGGAATATGAAGAGTTGTATGAAGAAGCAGTAAGAAATGTACAAAGGCCTTGATGATTAAGTTACTGAAGAGGAGGCATAATTAAGTAGTATAGAGTGTTTAGATTATTCAGTTAAAGGAAGAAGTCATAGAATCATAGGATGGTTTGATTGGAAGGGACCATCAAAGATCACCTAGTACAACTCCCCTGCCATGGACAGGGACACCTTTCACTAGATCAGGTTGCTCAAAGCCTCATCCAACCGGATCTCAAGTATCTTCCAGGGATGGGGAATCTACAACTTCTCTGGGCAACCTGTTCCAGTGTCTCACCACCCTATTGTAAAAAATGTCTTCCTTATATTTAACCTAAATCTACTCTCTTAGTTTAAAACCATTACCCCTTGTCCTACCCCCACAGGCCCTGGTAAAAAGTCTTGCTCCACCTTTCTTATAAGCCCCCTTTAATTGTTGAAGGGCTGAAAGAAGGTCTTATCAGAGCCTTTTTTTCTCCAGGCTGAACAACTCCAGCTCTCTGCCATTCTTCATAGGAGAGGAGTTCCAGCCCTCTGACCATTTTTGTGGCTCTCTGGACTCACTCCAACAGATCTATGTCTTTCTTGTACTGGGGATCCCAGAGCTGAATACAGTACTTTAGGTGGGGTCTCATGAGAGTAGACGGGCAGAATCACCTCCCTTGACCTGCTGGTCACACTTCTTTTGATGCAGTCCTGGATACGATTGGCTTTCTGGGCTCTGAGTGGCTCATGTCCAACTTTTCATCCACCAGTATCGCCAGGCTGTTCTCTACAGGGCTGCTCTCAATCTGTTCATCACCCAGTCTGTACTGATACTGGTGATTGTCCTAACCTAGGTGCAGGACCTTGCACTTGGTCTTGTTGAACTTCATGAGGTTCACACTGGCCCACTTCTCAAGCCTGTCAAGGTCCCTCTGGATGGCATCCCTTCTCTCAAGCCTATTTTAATTGCGTCACTCAGCTGGGTGTCATCTACAAACTTGCTGAGGATGCATTCAATCACACAATGTCACTGATGAAGATAGTAAGTAGTATTGGTCCTATTACAGACCCCTGAGGGACACTGCTTGTTACTGATCTCCATTTGGATGCTGAGCTGATGACTGCAACTCTTTGGATGTGACCGTCCAGCCAATTCCTTATCCATCAAATAGTCCATCCATCAAACCCATATATCTCCCATTTAGAGATAAGGATGTTGTGTGGGACAGTGTCAAAGGCTTTAAAGAAGTCAAGGTAGAGGACATATGATATCAGTTGCTCTTCCCTTTTCCACCAATGCAGTCATTCCAGTAGCTGGAGTGAAGTTCCTTGTTACTAACCAGCAACTCACTAGTTGGAAATAATAACCTGATGTAGTAGCCAGGACCGTAGGAATTAATATAGTAGGAGTAAACCCAAAAGTCAATCTAAGTTTTAGCAGGCAATCTTTGATATAAATAATAGTATGAGAAGGAAGTTTGTAAATTGATATTTTAACTAAGAATTATGCTCTACAAAGTTTTACGGTGGCTGCTCTTTGTTATTCGGGAACTAGCAAAAGCTATTTGCCTTGCAGATTCCCTATCTTATAAGCACAGAACTTAACAGAGTAATTTCAAATCCCTAATATTGATTGTATTTTCAAGTGCTGGAAACTGGCATGTCTCTGCCTTCAGTGAAGTGATGTTCATTTAAAGCAGTAAAAATTTTTAGCCTTTAGTCTGCAGTAACCTTTAGCACATCTGCTTCATTGTGCTTTTGCGACAAAGGCCTTTACTTACAGTTACAGGCTATAACCAAGAGAATGAATGGAATAATAGTGCTTTATTTATACTTAGTTATTTTTCCTAGTCCTTTTTCCGTGAAATAGCTAATCTATGGAGACACAGAAAGCAGTGCAAAGTACTGAAAATTGTTTTTCCCTGTTGAATGAAATAAGTGAAACATGCAGTGCTTTGGCAGCAGATTAAATCAGTTTTCAGAGGTGGTGAGGAATGATTTCTTGAGTATGTAACTTGTTTTAAGTTTTAGCAAGTAATAAAAACAAATACAGTACTTGATGTGAAATTTCTAATTCATTGTATTTTATTGCTAAAATGCTTTTTGAAATAGATAGGAAAGACTGGTTGTGCAAACTGGTAGTGACTTGAAATTATAGCCAAGTCTGCCTGGGATTATATCTTTAAGCCTTAATATTTTCCAAGCTCTCATCTCATCATGCATTTTCATTTGGATTATTGAAAGAGAGAAGGTTTTCATAATATAAACCTTTTTCTCTAAAAATATTAGTTATTTCTTGCTGAAATGATAGCCTATTCCATGTCTTTGAACTTTGTTTTAGAAAAGCATTGTGCTTAAATGCACTAATGGATGCTCTTAAAGTATGGTTATATTTCTTCCTAAATCCTCTATGAAGTTTGCTTTGTCTACAACTGGAATGAGGAATTACTGGAAAATAAAATGGAAAATAACCTTAGGTGGCAAATGTATACTCATTATTCTGAATACATATTAATTATTCTGTGGTACATGATTTAAATCCTGATCTCTGCTGGAGAGGGTCTACTAAAAGGGGAAAAGATAGCTGATGAAAAAAGAGGCCATACAAAAATGGGAGAGTATATTCTAAAAAGCAGACAAATGTCTGGATCATTTTATCATTCTGTGGCCTGATGTGTAGATGTCTTAATTTTAGCAATGCAGGTATATTAATCATTCATTACATACATTTGAGCTGCATAAAAACGATGTTATAAAGGAGGAAATATTCTATGTGGAAAAGTACCAGCTGTCCTGACAGTGTGCATTTCAGTAACAGAACTTTAAGCTTATTAATATTTACAGTTTAAATCTTTCTTATTACTTACATTTTTGGATGCAAAAAAGTATTAAAATAAAAACACATTCACTTCTTGTTTAGCACATATTGATTCTTATTTCCTGTGTTGCTGCAAATTGCATTTCAGACTTGTGGCCATAGAAACTCTTGTAGCTTATTTTTTACAAAACCAATCAAGTTACAAAACTTAATCTGAGAATGTCACATCAGGAATTTGGTCCGTACTAGAGAATTATCTTCTTCTGTGGCAACACAAAAAGAACAGTACTGCTGACACCTGAATTTTGACTTCTGCAAACATTTCTTTACTCTTTTATTGCAGAACACCTGCAATTTACTGGGAGTGGAATTAGAAAAGATGTTACCTACATATAACCCTACATCACTGCAGAAACAACTGCAAATGGAGGTATCTGTACAATGTTTTAAAATAGGTGTGAAGAAGAAAAAATATCTTAGATCAGTTTACAAAAAATGTATCAAAACTAATGGTAAGATTCCACCCCCCCCCCCCCCCCCCCGAAAGATTAATTTATGAGGAAAGCTGTGAGGCTTATGAGGTCACCAGAGCATTTTGCTTTTACATTAGGCAGGAAAGAAAACTGCCTCTCGGACAAAGGAATGATAGGAAATGAAAAGAGGAAACAGCAAATTAAATCAATAGGGATTAGATCTCAGTAGTTTCTTCCACTCTTATTACCAGCTGCAATCATCTTGAGAATTTTTAGTCTCATAGCCATGCTAATTCCTTATCTATAAAAATGTACTGTTCTTAAAAGTACTCAGTTCCTTTCCAGTATAATGTAAGGCTTACTTTTATATATGTGTATATATACATATAAAAAACCAGATACATACAACACCTTTTGTATAAGTCTGAAAACAAACTACTGGGATGGCTCTTATTTTGGTGAGGGATCCAATCCACCACCACCAAAGCTTTTGAAACGTCACTAAAGCTCTTTTTTCTGTCTTAATATTGACATGATGCTGTGGAAATAACTTGTAACAAGAAGTGATGTTATAAAGGCTATATGTAATAAGTGATAACATGTAAAAACTTGGTAAAACCTGAAACAAAGCTCCATATATGTGCATACATGTGCATGTATATGAATGTAGTTACTATTAATTGTGTTAGAGTTCTCATGAGCTGATATGCCATTACAGTAGTGAGGATTTTGTTGGCTACCTCCAAGCTCACAGAGACAAGTATACAACAGCTTGGTTTGAACGTGAAAAGAAGTGCATGGAAGAAAATTACAGAGGTCTTTGCAATGTAATGGACAATTTTCTGGTTTTCAATGTATAACAACTAAATAGTCTTGTCCTCTTAGTATTATCTTAATAATGAATAATCTATATTGTTCTTTTTTTTGTACAGTAACGTTTGCTTAAATTTCTTGTATGTGCATGCAAAATTTTGTGCTGAAAACACCACCAGCTTAAAAAGTCAGGGCTGCTACTGACCCAGTTCTTGGATACTGTGGAGTGGCTTGTCCATGCCTAAGCCTCTGGTTAAGGTTGAGAGAGTATGCCCAGCAGAGATTGCAGCAATGAATGCAGCTGAGATTGGAAAGGGACTGCTGAAGCGAGCTGATGGCTGCACAAAGAATCCATCCCTGAGGAACTGCTTGGGTTGGGCAGGGTTGGGTCTCCTTCTTCAGACTAATTGTGAAAAACAAAAACCTGGAGCAGCAGTTGTAGGGGAGCTGGAAAGCAGTTTCCTAAGTTAACTGAGGGCTGGTGCTGGAATTTTCCTTTGGCTGTGAGTAGTGGGGACCTGGGATTATTGCTCAGTCAAGGGTTGGGGTTGAGAGGGGATAAAAAAGGTAAGATTTGGAGCTGGGCTGGAAAATGGCTTATCATGTGTTAGTCAGAGTAAACTTACAGTGGATCTAGATACTGGGGTTTATCTAAGAGCATACGAGATGAGAGCTTTTACCCTGCTTGACTAGCTCTCACATGAGCTCACTTGCTTGCACACAGTACTGTGTTCCCTAGGTCTCGCCTTCCCTTCCTGGCAAAGAGATTGCTGCTGGTCCAGGGAGGTTGAGTAGAAAGTTGTTGTGGTTCCTGCTGCGTGGCTACTCGCAGTTATGCAGTTACAGTCTCTGGCATTACTGACCAATGTCCATGGGCACCCCTGGCACTTGTCTCCATGTACCCTTCATATCCAAGTTTTTCCCCAGCATGGGTCATTTTCTTTGTGTCTCCTAGCTCTCCTCTTGTTTTCTAGACAGACTTTCTTTGGGAACCCTTCCATTTTGCATCAGCTTTTCTTTACAGAACCTCAGGTCACTGGTTTTCTCTATCTAAACAGTCTATATGCAGAGGCACAATGCACGATCAGCTTTCTAATCTGTGGTTATGTCTCATCTCCTTTTTATGAACTGGAGAATTTGGGATGTGCTGCTTTTGTTTAGATGTTACCAAAATATGCAATCAGCCCATACTGGTTGCAAACAGACTTCTGCTTGAGAGTTTAGAAGTTGTGTTTTGGATGTCCACTCCCACCTTACACCCTCCCCCAATTATCTGCCCCCGTATTTGAATTCACTGTTTAAGCTATGTGTTGCCTATGGCAGGCAGCTAGACTTCTTCCCTGGAGAAAACTGAGTGTTGTGATGGAGTGCGAGTTCAAAACTGCCTGCTTGGTTTTGACTTGAGACCAGGGCTGAAGGTCCAGTACTGCAGCTGAAATAAAGATAGTATACAATTCCCTTATTTTGAGTATGCAAATATCCACTGCTCTTCAGTCAAGGGAACAAGACTTGTGACAGACCATTACTCATTCACATTCTAATTCTCCTTCTAAACTTTAGGTATAGGACCTTGTTTTAGTGCTGGTTTCAACAGTATTAAATTTACTCTGGTTTCTCAAGAGCACAAAACTGTTTTCTAGATTAAGCTATTTCTGCATCTCTTTGAAGGTAAAAAGATATTTTTAAATATACAATAAATTGCAAGTCAGGTGAGCTTGTTAATTTTTAGCAGAATGTTTCTTCTTGTGAGGCATCAGCTGTACTGCAGGTGAATGTAAAAGTCTGGCTGGAGTTAAAGTGAGTTCAAGCAGATGTTTTTGCTTTGAAGCCAGATTTACTAGTAGAAAGTACCTTAAATTTTTTTTCTTAAAGTATCAGGTTTTGCTTTTAAACAGCTTCAGGTTGATATTCAACAGCTCTGAATTTCCAGGTAATTAGCATAACTCTCTCAGCGGGAAGGTTGTCCTTCCTGACAAAGATGTCACTGTCAGTGATATTTTCTCTTTGACTCATATCCGCTACAACTGCTGTGTTTTTATTCTGATGGGTCAAACAGGTGGATATCAAACAAAAGCTCTGTCTCCCAAGGTGGTATCAGATGCAATTCTAGGAGCAAGTAAAATTGCTAGCATTTCCTTGCTTGTTTAATTTCTCTTTCTGGGTATTGTGTGCAGAGCCCAGAGTGCCACATTCTCCAGGCATAGTGTCTTCCTGGAAACTATTGTGCTTATGGTTTCAGAAGTATGCTTTCATAGCATGTACAATTCATTCAGTGCCCATGAAAAGTGTTAAGGAAATAAATACTCCTTTCCTTTGCAAGTGAACCGAGTATGATTTGAAATGTTGACCACTTGTACAGAAAGCACAGAGCTTCCTGCTGTCCTGCTATGCATTTGGACTGACAGTCCTAAAGGACTTGGACTTGCATCCTGAGCAGGCACAGCCTATGTAACTGTATTGATTTTCCAATGTGAATTGATCTGGGAAGATGATGATCAAATTTCCATGATCTCCTTGCAGAGGTCTCCAATTAGAATCAATAAATGTGAGGGTAGGTTTGGTGATGAGCACCTAAAGAAATGCACTTGGTCCATCAGACTGTTAGAAGATGATGATTTTAATTAAAATCACTTAAGAAGGGATCTAAATGTGAAAGGTCCTACATCCTTCAGAAGTTATTTCTGCCTCCAGGTCTTTAGGAAATGGGGCATTAATAAATGCTGTGAAATTATCATTAGTACTTTGGGTGCAGGTGGAAGAGAGCAATGCGAGTTTCTAAGGACCTCACAATCTCAGGAGGTAAAATTAGGATGCTAAATTGGTAGAAGGTATCAGTAGACTGTATTAGAGAAGTTTAAAAATTCCACATTACTGCAATGATTTCCATTTCAATTCCATTACAGTTGTCAAAGTCTATTTCAATAATGGATTTTTTAATTTTTCTGTTTCATTTTAAAAATAACCTAAATCTCTACATAAGGCTTTCAGTTGCAATTGTGACCACTTGAGTAATTAGACAATTAGAAAGAGAAGAAAGGCTTTGTGATCAAGCCAAGAAATTCAAAGTGCTTCTTGAAGATGGACTAGCTTCTTAGATACATATATAATTAGGGAGATTTTTTTTTTTTAAATGCTTGAGGAAAAATACTATTTGTGTAAATGACAATAGTTATTTTGGACATTCTAGACAGTTCTGTAGTTATTTTTCAAGGATGTGATCTACATACTTTAACAATGCCCTCCCACCCCCAAGAAAACCCCCAACCCACAACAAAACCCAAGCCCCAAAGACAAAATGTACTGTATATACTCTGAAGGCAAGATTTAAACCAAATAATTTTGGATGTTTTTTTCCTAAAAATAAGACTGTTATTTCCTAGAACATACAGCAGTTAAAATTGCAGTTATTCGGCATGCTTCATTCTTTCTAATGCCAGTATCTGGCTGCCTACTTCAGGTATCTGAATGAGAAGTGAGTATTGAATTTAACCATCTAATCTTAATGCACTGGGTCATTAGTCCCTCTGGGTCTTAGTGTGTAAACCGTACATTGGATTACTTTTGTCCTTTTTGAGTGGACTTCTTTGGGAATAGGCTGTACAGTCTTCATTTCAATTTGGATGGTACTGCCTGGTGTAACACCTTGTGGCTGGAGATGTGTGGCAGTCCTCCCTTTCCAGCTCTGATAAGTCTGTTGGCTGGTTGGGCCTTCCACTGTTTCCTGCTGTGAATCTGACCAAAATCAGTGGTTTTGAAGCAAAATGTGTTAGTCTTTCTCACACTGTGAGAGTGTTACAGAATCACAGTCGTGTAATGGTTGAGGTTGGAAGGACCTCTGGAGGTCATCTTGTCCAATGCCCCTGCTCAAGCAGAGCCATCTAAAGCCAGTTGCCCAGGATGGTGTCCAGACATCTTTTGAATACCTCCAAGCAGGGAGACTCCACAACCTTCCTGGGCAACCTCTGCCAGTGCTCAGTCACCCTCACAGTGAAAAAGCATTTCCTGATGTTCAGAGGGAACCTCCTGTGTTTCAGTTTGTGCCCATTGCCTCTTGCCCTGTCACTGGGCACCCCTGAAAAGAGCCTGGCTCTGTCCTCTTTACACCCTCCCTTCAGATATTTGTACATATTGATGAGACTCCCCCCAGGCCTTCTCTAGGCTAAACAGTCCCAGCTCTCTCAGCCTTTCCTCCTGAGAGATGCTCCAGGCCATTCATCATCTTAGTGGCCCTTTGCTGGATTCTCTCCAGTATGTCCGTGTCTCTTTTGTACTGGAGAGCCCAGAACTGGACACAGCACTGCAGGTGTGGCCTCCCCAGTGCTGAGTAGAGAGGAAGGATCACCTCCTCGACCTGCTGGCAACATTCCTCCTAATGCAGCCCAGGATACTGTTAGCCTTCTCTTCCCCATGGGCACATCGCTGGCTCATTTTCAACCTAGTTAGTCTTCCTTTACATGCATGCTGTGTTTTGTGTCGCTCTGCTTTCTTTATCTTTTGGTTTGGAAAGTAGGCTATTGGCAGCACTTATTTCAGCCTTGCTGGCATGGCAGTTCTCACTGGCAGGTCTTGGACAGCGGTGTCCTTTTTTGCCTTCAGGAGGCTATCAGCTGAGGTGCAAAATCCCTCTTAATCCAGTTCTTCTAGGCTTGAGAGGACTAACCTATTGCTTTGGTTCAGCCCAGGAAGAATAGTTCCTTGTGAATAAGACTTGTGTAAGGCAAATCAGTATTTTTATTTGGCTTTACTGTTGTGGCTTCTATAATTTTTTTTTTTTTTTTTTTTTTCCTCCCTCTAGAGGTTCAGGCTGGAGGATATCACATCTGACCTGACAGCTATTGCTATCGGACATATGAAATAAGCAAAACTGTTTGTATGTCATTGTTCTCTTTTGCCTCATCTATGTTTTGCCAGTTGAGAAAATGAAACCTAAGGGAAGATTCAGATCCTTCTGGTTCCTGTTCTTGGGTGGTGTATAATTGTATTAATCAACTCAGACTACTGGAAAAAATACTGTTCAAATCTGTATTTATTATTCTGCAAGGAGAACTGTTAAAGAGCCCATGGCTATTTCCAGGATGTCATTATTAGGAGGAGAGGTTATTCATTGTCATTAACGCTAACTGTAGGTAGACGAACTGCATGAAGTCTGCAATTTTACAAACATCCCCTTAGGAGGTTTGCAGAAATATTGAAAATCAATATTTTTAAAATCTGCAATTTTTCCTCTTCCTTCAGGGTAATTCATCCTTGTTTTCCAGCTCAGAGAAAATATTTGTGTAGTAGAGCTACCTTGTACAAGTGGGCCCTCTAACTACCTCATCCACTGTATCTTTACTGGATGCCAAATACGAACTCTTGCGTGTCTGCTTCAAAATTGCTGTAAGTTTAATTCCTCTAGTGTAAAGAAGTTCTTAAACAGTTATAGATTCACAGTCTAAATTTTACTTGTGTATCTAACTCAGGGAGAATGAATGAAACATGCCAGACAAAAGAAATGGTGCAGCTGTTGGCAAAATATCTGGCTAGCCATAAATGGAAACATCTGGGATCTCTCATCACAATGGACAGTACAAACAGCCAGTGCTGTTTATATCTTAGAGATTTTGCTCATTCCTTTCACTCTCACTACACTGTGCTTAAGATGTCAGAATTCATTCAGTTCACTGTTTTGCCCAAGTCTGGATTTTCAGATGACTGATCACATTATTAATCTACTCATCTGTGTCCTTAGGGAAGAGCTGAATGGGAAGGACTGAGGATTCCATGCTTTTGAATTTTGAAGAGTGGTTCTAATTTACATTTAATTAAACTTTCCAGCTACGTGCAGGTGCTTGGACAGATATTTGCCAATGTCTAAATTTCCTAGTAAGCATAAGTATGAAGTCTAAAAAAAAAATTAGTTAATATAAATGTGCTCTTCCTATCAAGATGACAGAAAACAATACTGCTGCATTTTCAAAATTATTGCTGTATGACTTAAAGATAAGAAACTGAATCGTATCTAACTACAACTTTTTTTGGTACTGCATCTTGATTCTATTTCTAATCACAGAGGGGTTGAGGTTGGAAGGGACCTCTGGAGGTCATCTGATCCAATCCCATGCACAAGCAGGGCTACATAGATCCAGTTGTCCAGGACAATGTCCAGATGGCTTTTGAGTATCTCCAGGGAGGGAGACTCCACAGCCTCCCTGGGCAACCTGTGCCAGGGCTCAGTCACCCTGACAGTGAAAAAGTGTTTCCTGATGTTCATCTAGAGCCTTCTGTGTTTCAGCTGGTGTCCATTGCCTCTTGTTCTGTTACTGAGCACCCCTGAAAAAAGCCTGGCTCTGTCCTCTTTGCACCCTCTCTCCAGGTATATCTATACATAAACAAGATGACACTTGAGCCTTCTCTTCTCTAGGCTATACAGTGCACCTCTCAGACTTTCCTCATGCTCCAGTCTCTTCATCATTTTTATGGCTCTTTGCAAGAATCCTTCCAGTATGTCCATGTGTCTCTTGCACTGGGGAACCCAGAACTGGACCCAGCACTCCAGGTTTGGGCTTACAAGTAGTGGCAACACTCCTCCTAACACAGCCCATGGTACTGTTAGCCTTCTTTGCAGCAAGGGCACATTGTTGGCTCATGTTCAACTCTGTCCACCAGGACCCCTAGCTCTTTTTCTGCTGAGCTGCTTTCCAGCTGGTCAGTCCTCAGTGAGTACGGGGGGACTGGAGTTATTCCTCCCTAGCTGTAGGACTTGGCACTTCCATTTTTGAACTTCATGAGGTTCCTGCCATCCCATTTTTCCAGCCTGTTGAAGTCTCTGAATGGCAGCACAACCCTCTGGTATACTATCAACTCCCGCCTGTTTTGTGCCATCAGTAAACTTTCTGTGGGTAACTCTACCCCATCATCCAGATTGTTAATGAAGATGTTGAACAGGATTGGACCCAGTATTGACCCCCGCGGTACATTGCAAGTTACTGGCACCCCACTAGACTTCATGCAGTTGATCACCATCCTCTGGGACCAGCTGTTCAGCCATTTTCCAGTCCACTTCACTGTCTGCTCATCCAGCCCATACTTCATCAGTTTCTCTATGAGGACCTTATGGCAGACAGTGTCAAAAGCCTTACCGAAGTTGAGGTAGACAATGTCCAGTGCTCTTTGGTAGTGGATAGGGGAGAGGAGCCTCATTTACCAGTCGTTTCATCATAGAAGATTATCAAGTTGGTCAAGCATGACTTCCCCTTTGTAAATCCATGCTGACTAGTTCTAATCACCTTCTTGCCCTTTATGTGCCTGGAGATTGTTCCTGGGATTAGTTGTTCCATCGCCTTCCCAGGTTTTGAGGCGAGGGTGACTGTCCTGAAGTTCTTTAGGTCTTCCTTCTTGAAGATAGGAGTGATGTTTGCTTTCCTCCAGTCCTGAGACACCTCTCCCAATTGCTGTGATCATTCAAGGATTATTGAGAGTGGTCTGTCAATGACATCAGCTAGCTCCCTCAGCACTCGTGGGTGTGTCCCATCAGGGCCATTCATTGGACTTATGAATGTCCAATTTGCATAAGCATTTTCTAATCTGATCCTCTTCCACCAGGGGTAAATGTTCCTTGCTCCAGACTCTGCCTGTGGTCTCTAGGGCCTGGGATTTCTGAAAGCCAGTGATGCCTTCTGAGACCAAAGAGAAGGTGGCATTCAGTACCGCAGCCTTCCCCATGTCCTGTGTCACCAGGGCCCCTGGTGTACTTACACACTTAGAGAAGCCCTTCTTGTTGCCTCTGACATCCCTTGGGCAGTTTTCATTTCATTCAGAGAGTATGAACTTGTGATCCTCTTAAATGAGGAACCTGTCTTGCTTATATTGCTTGTAAGAAAACAACTCTAATAAAACATGTATATTACTTCCTTCTATCACTATTAAAGCTAACACTTGCTTTATTGCTCCCTGTAGACATAAGAGCTGTGATTATGAAGAAAGAATGTATTATGAAGAGCTTTTAGTCAAATGAACCCCTTTGACAGATATTGATTTAACATAATGCATTTATAAATTCTATATGCTATTAAGAGGAAGTCTGTCTTCAAAGAGGGCAGAAAAAACAAAACCAAAAAAGATGAAAACCTGTAGAGGTGTCATTTATGAAGCTGAAAAAAAATCATAATGATTTGCTAGTCAGGAGCATTAAATAACGTAAATCACCAAATAAGAAGTTGTGGCTGACAGCCATTTCTGTTCTCAATCTGATTCCCCAAATTTGGAAATAAATGTGCTCTTCAGTGATTTTAAAGCATACACTGTTGTTCCCTGAAAAAGGAGATGTATTTATCAGCAGCAGTCGATAGCAGGAACTGCTGTCCATGATAATGAAAGTCTGTTTTAGTGTTCATTATATTCACACTCTGAAAAACCTGTTCTTCCACATAGGAAGCATATGTGTGTTCTTGCACATTTTCCTCTCCAGGAAAAACATATGAAGATATCTTCAGTTGGAAGGTCATAAAACTTATCCACCTACTTCTCCCAGTGAATCAAGAAAGGATATGGGAAAAAAAGTTGTAGCTGAACGTAACTTCAGACAGAACTGATGATCTTGTAATGCACATGCAAGAGAAGCAAAACCCAATGGGTTTGCTCTAAAACACCATTTACAATGTCTCCCAGTCTACTTGTCAGACAGAAAAGTATAATGTTATGTTTGAGAAATCATTGTCCCTAAAATGAATGTACCACTTCTGCCTCTTGAGATTAAACTTTTGGGAGGTTGCTGATTAGATGCTGAGAATGATAAAGAAGGAAGAAAACGATCTCCTCTCTTTGCTGCATATGACACCTGTTGCAGATTTCCCTTTTGGTATTGAATTGTGTTGGCTATTGAGATGAAGTTCAGAACATGGTATTTGGATTTTTAGTGACTCTTGACTTTTATCCCATCTGCAAAAGAAAGAATCATAGAATCATTTAGGTTGGAAAAGACCTTCAAGATCACCAAGTCCAACCATCAACCATGCCCACTAAACCATGTCCTGAAGTACCCCATCTGCTTGCTTTTTGAATACCTCCAGGGATGGTGACTGAACCACTTCCCTGGGCAGCCTATTCCAATGTCTGACAACCCTCTCAGTAAAAAAAGTTTTCCTAATATCCAACCTAAATCTCCCTTGCCTCAACTTGAGGCCATTTCCTCTTGTCCTATCTCCAGCCACCTGAC
Organism: Haliaeetus albicilla; assembly: GCF_947461875.1. NCBI lineage: Eukaryota > Metazoa > Chordata > Aves > Accipitriformes > Accipitridae > Haliaeetus > Haliaeetus albicilla. The sequence continues at coordinate 60,264,923 of NC_091483.1, forward strand.
AGAAGAGACCAGCACCCACCTCACTACAACCCCCTTCAGATAGTTGTAGAGAGCAATAAGGTCTCCCCTCAGCCTCCTTTTCTCCAGGCTAAACAACTCCAGTTCCCTCACCTGCTTCTCATAAGACTCGTGCTCCAGGCCCTTCTCTGGTTGCCCTTCTCTGAACACTCTCCAGCACCTCCATGTCTTTCTTGTAGTGAGGGGCCCAAAACTGAACACAGCACTCAAGGTGCGGCCTCACCAGTGCCGAGTACAGGGGAACAACCACCTCCCTATTCCTGCTGGCCACACTATTTCTGATACAGGCTAGGATGCTGTTGGCCTTCTTGGCCACCTGGGCACACACACTGCTGGCTCGTATTCAGCCGGCTGTCAGCCAGCATGCCCAGGTCTTTCTCTGCCAGGCAGCTTTCCAGCCATTCTTCCCCAAGCCTGTAGCGCTGCATGGGGTTGTTGTGACCGAAGTGCAGGACCCGGCACTTGGCCTTGTTGAACTTCATACAATTGGCCTCAGCCCATCGATCCAGCCTGTCCAGATCTCTCTGCAGAGCCTCTCTACCCTCAAGCAGATCAACTCTGCCTCCCAACTTGGTGTCATCTGCAAACTTGCTGAGGGTGCACTCAATCTCCTCATCCAAATCACTAATAAAGATATTAAACAGAACCGGCCCCAACACTGAGCCCTGAGGAACACCACTTGTGACCCGCCATCAACTGGATTTCACCCCATTCATCACAACTCTCTGGGCTCGTCCATCCAGCCAGTTTTTCACCCAGCAAAGAGTACACTTGTCAAAGCCATGAGACGCCAGCTTCTCAAGGAGTATGCCATGAGAGACAGTGTCAAAGGCCTTGCTGAAGTCAAGGAAGATAACATCCACAGCCTTTCCTTCATCCACTAGGTGGGTCACCTGGTCATAGAAGGAGATCAGGTTGGCCAAGCAGGACCTGCCTTTTGTAAACCCATGCTGACTGGGCCTGATCCACTTCTCATCCTGGACTTACCATATGCGTGCTCTCAAGACAAACTGTTCCATAATCTTCCCTGGTACCGAGGTCAGGCTGACAGGCCTGTAGTTCCCCAGATCCTCCCTCCGACCCTTCTTGTAAATGGGTGTCACGTTGGCAAGCCTCCAGTCCTCTGGGACCTCCCCTGTTGACCAGGATTGCTGATAGATGATGGAGAGTGGCTTGGTAGGGACCTCTGCTAGTTCCCTAAGTACTCTTGGATGGATCCCATCTGGTCCCATAGATTTGTGAGTGTCCAGATGGCATAGTAGGTAACTAACTATTTCCTCCGGGATTAAGGGGGGTATGTTCTGCTCTTCATCCTTACCTTCCAGCTCAAGGGGTGGAGTACCCTGAGGATAACTGGACTCACTAATAAAGACTGAGGCAAAGAAGGCATTAAGTACCTTGGCCTTTTCCTCATCTCTGGTTGCTACGTTCCCTTCTGCATCCATTAAAGGATAGATATTCTCCTTGGGATTCTTTTTACTGTTAACATATTTGTAAAAACATTTTTTGTTGTCCCTTACAATAGTAGCCAGATTGAGTTCTAGCTGAGCTTTTGCCTTTCTAATTTTCTCTTTGTATGATCTAACAAGATCCCTGTACTCCTCCCAAGTTGCCTGCCCTTTCCTCCAGAGATGATAAACTGTCCCTTTTTTCTTGACTCCTAGCAAAAGCTCCCCTTTCAGCCAGGCCGGTTGTTTTCCTCGGCGGTTCGACTTTCGGCACAGAGGAATAGCCTGGTCCTGAGCCGTTAAGATTTCCTTCTTAAAGAACGTCCATCCCTCCTGGACCCCTTTGCCCTTCAGGACCATCTCCCAAGGGACTCTCTCAACCAGTGCCTCCAAGAGGCCAAAGTTTGACCTCTGGAAGTCCATGGTGGTGGTTTTGCTGACCACCTTCCTTGCCTCCCCAAGAATTGAAAATTCTATCGTTTCATGGTCACTAAGCCCAAGACAGTCCCCGACCATCACACCTCCCACCAGTCCTTCCCTGTTTGTAAACAGTAGGTCTAGCAAGGCTCCTCCCCTGGTTGGCTCCCCCGCCAGCTGTGTCAGGAAGTTATCTTCCACACACTGCAGGAACCTCCTAGATTGTTTACTCACTGCTGTGTTGTATTTCTAGCAGATGTCTGGAAAGTTAAAGTCCCCCATGAGGACAAGGGCACACAATTCTGAGACTACTGCCAGCCGCTTGTAGAATGATTCATCCATCTCTTCAACCTGGTGGGGTGGTCTATAACAGACTCCCAGCACAATATCTGCCTTATTGGCTTTCCCTCTCATCCTCACCCATAAGCACTCCACCTTGTCATCAGAATCGTGTAGCTCTGTACAGTCAAAACATTCCCTGACATAGAGAGCCACCCCACCACCTCTTCTACCTTGCCTATCCCTTCTGAAGAGCTTGTAGCCATCCATTGCAACTCTCCAGTCATGGGAGTCGTCCCACCATGTTTCCGTGATGGCAACTAAGTCATGTCTATCCTGCTGCACAATGGCTTCCAGCTCCTCCTGTTTATTGCCCATGCTGCGTGCATTGGCATAGATGCATTTGAGCTGGGCTATCAAATCCACCCCTGACATCAGCACGCTGCCCCCAGGCTCATCTCTGGTGCACCTAGTTTTATCCCTTACCTCCTTCAAACCTAGTTTAAAGCCCTCTCTATGAGCCCTATACCATCTCATGAGTGAGGATTCTTTTACCCCTTTGAGATAGCTGGAAACCATCTGTCACTAGCAAGCCTGGTGCCGTGTAAACCTCCCGTGATCAAAAAACCCCAAATTCCACTGATGGCACCAGTCTCTGAGCCACATATTAACCAGGTGTGTTTTCCTGTTCCTTTCAGTGTATTTCCCTGCCACTGAAGGGATTGAGGAAAACACTACCTGTGCTCCCGATCCTTCCACTAATCATCCCAGTGCCCTAAAGTCCCTTTTGATTGCCTTTGGGTTTCTCTCTGCAATCTCATCACTGCCAACCTGCACAGCCAGCAATGGGTAATAATCAGAGGTATGAACCAGACCAGGGCGTTTCCCGGTAATGTCTTTTACCCAGGCCCCAGGGAGGCAGCAGACTTCCCTGTGCAATGGGTCAGGTCTGCATATCAGGTCCTCTGTCCCCCTCAGAAGGGGGACAATTACCCTCCTTTTTCTTTTTTCAGAGGATGGGAGAATGCATGGGGCTGCCCGACTGGGCCTGGGCACCTCCCTAGATAGGGCTTCATCTATACCCTGATCTTCACTGGCCTGGTCCTCAAGTTCCAGAGCCCCATACCTGGTGTGTAGGAGCAACTGGGGAGGAGAGGGAGACCGGGAGGGGATTCGCCTGCCTCCCTGAGCAGGGACCCGTATCCATTCCCCTCCATCTCTTAGGTCCCCTCCTGCCTGGTGGCAGGAGGGCAGGGGAACCTCCACTTCTTGTGGAGCCTCCATCTGCTGCCTCTGCCTCAGGGATGGCAGGGGGTGGGCCCACCAATCTATCTCCCTCTCACACTCCTGATACTCCTCAGCCTTTTCACTTCCTCCTTCAGTTCTACCACCAGGCTGAACAGATCATTCACCTGGTCACACCTCACACAAGAGGCGTCCCCGCTGCCCTCCGTCATCAGTGACAGACTCAGGCACTCCATGCAGCCAGAGACCCGGACAGCTGCATGTTTACATGGGAGCTCTGTCTGCGTTGCCACATTTCTCCTAACAATGGCTTTCACCTGAGTGGCAACCATACCTGGGTCTCCCTCTGGGCTGGCGCCCACTGCTTGAGTAGCCTTCTCCAGCTGGGAAGAGGAAGAGGGGGGCTGTGCCCTAGATGGGGGCTGTGCCCTAAACTTCTGGGAGGTTGCTGATTAGATGCTGAGAGTGATAAAGAGGGAAGAAAACAATCTCCTCGCTTTGCTACATACGACACCTGTTGCAGATTTCCCTTTTGGTATTGAATTGTGTTGGCTATTGAAATGAAGTTCAGAACATGGTATTTGGATTTTTAGTGACTCTTGACTTTTATCCCATCTGCAAAAGAAAGAATGTACAGAAAACAATGGTATTCTAGAAAAAAACTACAACATAAGATTCAAGAGACTTAATACATAATTCTATAATTAAATGAAACATTTAATTGTGATGAAATTTCCCACCCACACTTCTACAAACTACTCAGATATTTGGAACTTTTCTATTTCCATTTCTTTAATGGGGCTTTGTACAAGAAATGTGCTTTTCTTCTGTATTGAAGAATTGCTCACACAACCTGTAATGTCAGCGTTGTCTCTGTACAATTGTATTCCTCAGAATTTTTACATTAGCTGAGGTGCTAGGATTAATCAGTTTATGCCTAGTGATGGATCCATACCCATGACAATGTGTAAAACGGGCATGCGTTCATTTAGAGCTCAGACATGTAAACTTGGAAAGACAGGAATGAATTAGAAAAAGGTTAAATCCGAGAGGGATCTAAATGCTAAAATTGAGCATGTGCACAAACTGAATACAGTGGAAATTTTCTCAGTATCATGTATACATATTTTTCTATATATGGAATTGAACTATTCACTCCAGCAGATGCTTGCTGCATCATAAACTTTGTAATATAGAGAAGAATCATTCTGGGTGATTTAGTGCCATTCTGAAGAGGGAGAAGAGTGGAAAAAAAGGTGTGGAAGAACCTTAGGCAATAACCATCATAAATCCTAGAACCTGATCTTTGAGTCTATAAGGAAAAGTGGTCTTCTTCCTAATGAAAGTGAAACCAGAACAAACCTGGTTATCAGCACTGTTAGTGTGACTACACCTATAGTAGTAAGAACCACAGAAAACATACAATAAAGGTAGATACAAATTCAGAAATGGTAAAGCGAATATGTTTTCCAGAGTTAAACCACTTTACTGTCCTTTTTCAGATACTGAGCTATTTGCATCGGCAGATCAGTAAATTATATATTTTAAGTAAATAAAAACAACTGGCTGACTTATTATGGTGAAACATTAGACTTTCTTTCTGGTGGAAGAGTTATTTTTCATCTGAAAAAAGCATGAGGAGAGTATGTTCTGCTATGAATGGAAATTCCTTGCAATGGTAAATTTGAATTTGATGGACTTTTTAACTGTATACAGCCATCTTGCATGTCCAGATAAAGAGTTTTTGGTGGTATTTGTTGTTTGAGCTAGATTTTTATATCTGAACACCTTAAGCTTTGTATATATGTATATAGATAATCAAGGGAGATGTATATACCAAAAAATAGAATCTGCAAAATGAATAGTAATTCCTGTCATATTAGATTTTATTTTACAGTAACTCAGGAAAAATATTTTTAGTTTATGATGCTTGGAAGCATAATCAGAATTTGAATAGACCCAGACAGGATACACATTGCTGCATAGCTGCTGGGTTTAAAGTTACTAATACTTTGAAAATCAGTAATACAATTAGTACTCCTGATCTGAAAATAACTAATAAGGATTCCCTGAGATTCAACACTGTCCCCCCCATCATTGTGTAACAAAGATTTCAGTTACTGCAATAATGATGTCGGGGTGTCTTTGTGTTTTAACTCATTCTTGTTATTTTAATCCTAGAAATAGTACCCACCTAGATCAGAAAGCTTAGTCTGTGTGGAAAGCAAAACTGAATATTTTTTCAGGATCAAACCAAAAAACCCCATGAAAGTTTCTTTGAGTACCAGGAATCTATTATGATGTTTGCAGTCAACCTAACACAGGAGCATACTGAGGATGCAATGCCTATATTAAGAACCCGGATGCATATCTAACATAAATACACACTACTCCTTGCTCTTCACCCCTCACCACTGCTTTATGACCAGGTTTCTACAGGAAGGAAGCAGATACATGTGAGGGGATCACAGTGCACTAAAATGTATCCTACTTTACCTGGGGAGTTTGAAACAATCTGTGAAATGCCTCTACCCTGTAGACAGTCCTAGAGTCCAAGTGACAATCAGAGGCCATTGAACTTCTATGCAGCACCCATGAACAGGATCCTTTTCACTGCAGTTTTCTGACAACTTGCATCAAGCTTGGTGTTTGTGCACCAGAAAAGTGCCTGAAAGCAAAATTTTTGTTACATATGCTTGCTCTGCTTCTGTCCAAGCATGATGTGCCTTAATGGATATATACGTGTGCGTATACGTACTCACAAAAGCAAGCATTTCAAAATGTGTTTATCTAAATTCCAAGCATTCAAGGAAAATAATGTAGATATGAGACATGAAAAAATATTCTGCTGAGTAGCAATATTAGACTAATGTAAAAGCAGTAAGCTTCTAATTCTTAAATAACAGGACTGTCTGTAGTCAAATTAAAACAATAGCGGCTCTGCTTAAGGCAGGTGATGTCAGATTATAGCAGGTGTGAGATCAGCAGGCACCAGGATACTGCTATTAATCACAAGTGGGATTTCTGTTTCCAATATGGTATAAAACCAATACAAATATGAACTTTCTTAAATATTTTCTCTTACTGTTCTAATATTTCTATGACACGACTAAGTGCTTTCATGGTGGAATAAGGTGATATGTCTTGCTTGAATTTTGACGCATCTTCACAAGAAGGTGGGGTGCTTGGGTCAGAGCTCTTAAACCGATTTGGTCTACAGTCTGTCAAGTTCTGTCTTTTGCTTATTGGATATTCATGTTTGGTCATATTTCATTTAAATGTAAGTTCCAAACTCTCTTTAGTGAAGATCATTGCTGGCAGTATGGAGTCATGTTATTTTGAGACTAGGAAAGTCTCAGCTGAAGTATTTAACTGTTTTGCATAGCACAAATCTAATAGATATCAGTGCATTCAAAATGGTATGCTAGTGTCCTTGAAAAAATATATCAACCATTTCACTCTAAAGTATCTTTTAGAGACAAGAAAAATGCAAGGTTTATTTGGTTGAACCAGCTGAAGTAAATGGGGTGCAATTATTCTATTAGGGCCAAGAACCCATCAGAATACAGTGAAGGAATAAATTCCTCCACTTTCATTTATGAAGAAAGATATTTTCTCCATGAGTTGAGATCTTTCAAAAATCGCTGCTGCTGATATCAAGCAAACTAACTGTGAGCTGATGAAATTACTGGCACTACTCTTGGAGTAAGCCACTAATGATTATGAAAACATCTAGACTAAAAATGGGGCAATGGCTGAGAGGTACTTATAACCCAAAGTACTTTAAGAAGTACTCTTAATGTATAAGAAGTATACAGTCTTTCATATAGATATTTTTGTATGTGTTTTGGAAACGTGAATAAAAAAAATAGTCGAGTACTCACAATTCTAGTAGAATTAGAAAAAGAATGCAGAGTTCTGCATTCCTTTTTTTCTGATTATTAACCCGATGGCAATATCCTAATTACTCTTTGGATTGATATTGAGAATGTTCTGCCACTGAATATTTGAAAATGTCTACTTTAACTTGGCCACATGGATGGTTTTCAACATCTTTGGGTAATGATGTGCACAGTTTAAACTGATACTTGCTGAACCAGCACTAACACTTCTAGAAGTGCTTATTCTGTCCATGCCCTGAACTGTCTAGAAACAAGTCTGGAAGCCAAAGGGAAGTCTGCCGTAACAGTGATCCTCGGATAAAAAGCACTCTTTTTCATGATCAGCACCTTGATAATACGGATACAGCTCTAATATGCAAAGTGTATCCAGTCAGTTGAAAGTGGGGTGAGCATGGACATGAGAGCCCACACAGGTACACACCTTCCTGTTGTCGTATCAGGATTGCCCTCCTGTGGTGAATGTTCAAACACTACCAGTGCATTATAACTGCTTTGTGGCCATAATCCCCTTTTTTCAGGTTGAGAATTAGCTTGCAAATGATGCTTTTTGGGTCATTATCCAAGTCAGATGTTATAATGCAGATGAACATTTTCAAACCATGAGTAGATACAATGAACTAGAAGAATAGACCCATTCTCTCAGGGCTAAAGAATTCTGGATGCTTTTCTGTTGTGTACACTTGCAACGACTTTACCTCTATGTGCAGATTTGTGCAATACTTGTATATATATTCTAAAACCAGATTTTATTTCCAGATTGATTCAAAGTAGGTTTCCCAAAGAATCAAAGTGCAGTTCGGACTGTTAAGGTTAAAATTCGTGATGTGGGATCATTTAAGTAGCAGTCTATTCATATGACAAAGTTATGCGTCTATTGTATGGTGTCTTGGAAACCTTAATTAGCTTATTTCAGAGGTTTGGTTTTGAAAGTTAGAGGGACAAGTGCTGAGCCTGCTAGCTTAATGCAGTTTTTCATTTTGGTGTAGTAGATCTATTGTTCTGCATGTGATTTATGATACAATGGTTTCTTCTTTCATAATCTCTCTCATACTGTCATTTCCTCCACCTCTTTCTCCCAACATAAACATATGTCCATATTAAGGATTGTAATCTGTTTTGTCATGTTCAAAGGACTTCAAATTCAACAAATGTGAATGAGAGCTAAAGGAAAAAACCCATACTAAGCCACAAGATAATGATCATGTTACTATTGTCATCTATATCACTATCAAAATAATGATATTACCATATTACCTGACTTGGCATTGAGGAATCAACTGGCCACTAGTTAGAATTGAACAGCGTGAACAGGTGGATAATTTTTTAGTCTTTAAACATACTTTTTTAATATATGTACAAAAAAAGTCTGAATATTTTTTATTAAAGCATTGTGATATTGGTCTTGAGACCAAGAAGGCAGACCCTTGCTTACAGTTCTAGTTGTACTGCTTCAAGTTAATGGTCAGCTGTCTTATTGTGTATGTGTGAACTTGTGTGCCCCCAAACCACTGCCTGAAATTGTTTTGGAAGTAGTGACAGTGAGATATGCAGATACAATAACAAGTGGTAAGACTTTCAAAATGTGAGAGTAAGAATTTAATGTCATAATTGCTTTCCATTGTAATGTTGTATTTTGTTTTAGTGGATCACTAGGTCAAATGATTTGTTTGTGTCAATCTCTTCAGCATATTAGTAATTTCTACTGAATAATATGACTCTTACTGTCTAATTCAGCTGCAAGCAAGTCCAGTGCAGTATATAATTGCTTGATGGGCAGCTCAGAGTTTGTCTTTTTTGTTGGTAATATTATGAAATGTGGAAAGTAAATGCCCAGGGTTCTGTAAGACCAATGTGGATATGGTAAGCTGACAGTCAATCTGCAGAAAGTAGATGCTGGAACAGTTGGGAACTTGACATTGTCCTGGGTTGAATAAACAGTCTGAATTCTTAAAATCCCAGATAGTCTTGAATTTCTCTGTATCAGCAATGTATTTTGTCTTTAAGCTCCAGAATTAATCTTCTAAATAGACAGAGTTCTATCTTACATTTCTATTTAATTTTAGCATCTTCTAATTCAGCTTCTTACAACTGCATTAAAAACTATTATTCATTTAATTCTTCAAAATTGCACAAGGAAACTAAATTTGACTTTTTTTTAAGGCCATGAGTGATGAGCTACTGATAAACACTGCCTTCACAATCATGTTTATCTGCAAGTGGTTTTCAGCTCTGAAAACTGGAAAACATTCACACTCAATTATCCTGCCCCATGTTTCGCAGACAGTCTTATATCATCACAGCCTCATCCAAGTCATAGTACAGACATAAGAGGGAAGACTGAGGAATGCTGTGGATCTTCCTGTACTCCTTGTTGCTCCTTATCTTCTCATGGTTTTCTTCCTTTCCTTAGCAAATTTCTCTTCAGCAGAGCTGAGTAGTAGGGATGTTGCAGAGATCCAGGCATACAATTATTTTCCATCAAGGTTGCACATCTTCCTTAAGCTTGGCTAATTAGAAACCTTTTCTGAAGTTTGCCTAGCTACCACAGAATGTCCATCGTGAGAAAATATATACACACATTTAAGAATACAAGATAAAAGGAGAATCACACTGTGGAGTTTGTAAGATGCTAGAACATTTCACTAAGAGTTTTCAACTGAAGAACTACTGAGAAAATATACTTGCCTTAAAATAACACAAATGCAAGCCTCCAAGTTCTGAGTTCTCACCTACTAAAAAAAAAAAAAAAAAATAATGCTTTAGTTTATCTTCACTTTATGGCAGAAAGGTGAGTTAGAAGGGTCTTAGAACAAAAATTCTACAGAAAATCTACCTTGAGTTACAAAAACAAGCTAGTAATAGATGTTCTTTGAATTACTATTTCCAGATTTTTTTTGCTAAAGTGTTGTAGCACACTCATGATGGAATGCTTTTGAAGTTGTTTATTTCAAAATTGCTTAGAATCTGTGTGTTGGGGGCATGGGAATGGAAAATGAATGAGTTCTGTATCTCCAGTGTGGGGCAAAAGGTTTAGAATATTAAATATATTTTTTTCCCCAGGGTTTTCTGAGATGCAAGCAGATGGGACTTTGATTTCAAGCATAAGCCCAATGATAAAAGATTGGAAATCATACCATTAAAAAATTATAAGCAGTAGGTTATAAATTTTTATCACTCACTATTGTTAATTAACCTTTAAAAGCTGATCATGTAGAGAAAGCCTGGGGTTTGGTTTCTGTGGGAACACTTTTTAGTAGTAATGAGCACCTGAGGATTCTTTTCTCTCCCAGAGTGAACATGACATTTCAATCCTCAAAGATGTGTGTGTGTGATGCCAGCACCTTTCAGTGTTATAAGCATAGCAAGAAAGCTTGGTATTTTCCATATAGATGTAGAAAGGGCAGTGATTTTCTTCTGCTTAGGCTGGATGTGATTACAAATTTTCCACTCTCACATTCAAAAATTAGTCCCATGAATAACACTCATTTTCAGAAGTGTTGCTGGGAACCTTTTGCCGACATTTTGCCATCAGCAGGAGTGAAAATGAAGGCTTGTAATGACTTATTCACCTTTGCTTATATCTATCCAACTGGATATGCTTGCATTTTTGAAGCCATTTTAAAATACTTTTTTCTTTCAAACAAATTGAATTACACTAAAATAGGCATTAAAAATAACGGCAAAAGAACACTATTTTAGGATCTTGAATCAAGTTGCTTCAGATGGTGCAGAAAGATCACTGGACTATTCCAGTTGTATATGTAGCGTGACCTGGATCCTGCAAATGCTTTGGATGAACTTGACTTTTAAAAAACAAACAAACAAACAAAAGTCTTCAGAATGAAAGGGACCAGGGGGTAATGTTGTCAGTGACTTGTTTATGTACACAGACACTTCCGTGCAGGTGAGAAGACCCAATGCTAATCTCCTACTGCCACCCACAGCCCCAAATCTCAGTTTGACAGTGGGACCAGCTGTTCCAAGGAACATAGATGCTTTAAGTATGTAGCAAATATCTGATGTTGACTGCAGATGTTAAACACATGAAAGTGGAGGGCCATCTTGTGTGTCTGTATACATATATATAAACCATACATTGGCTTCTGCTTTTTCCCTTGTTGCTTATTATTTTGCTAGGCTAAGTCATCTTTCATTTAGAACCCCAAGGGTAGACAAGACAGTAAATAAAATGGTTGAAAATGGCTTTGAAATACACTTTAGTGTAAAGTGCTTACAGTTTAAGAAAGTTGCGTACATTTTTTGTGTGTGCATATGACCATAGTGCTCAACAGAAAAGTATAAGGAAAAGGTTGCAAATACTTTCATTAGTGAGGGGGCTAAAATTCTGTATCATGAAGATACTGGTGTTTGGTATTTTTTCATTATGATTAAAACATGCATTTTTCTTTTCCATGGAAAAACACAATCTAGTATAGCTAATGTGTTAAGAATTAGGAGTTTTCTGGAGGCAAGTTTAATATCTCCTGAATCTATATGGCTAGTCTGTGGTGTCTTTCCTTCTCTTAAACTTCACTTTAGACTGGAGAGAGTTTTCTGACATTTCCACAGGGACATGAATTAAATTTAAAAAAAATAAAAATCACTGTATACATTGGAATTGGAACAATTTTCTGACTTTTTTTTAATTAGCTCTAACAAATACTGTAGTGTTGTTGTTTGGTTTTAAAAAATTATTATTTCTACCTATTTCAGAATGAGATTAGCTGGAAATAATGGCCTTGACACTTGTTTTCAGTCCTTCCTTCCTATTAAAAAATCTCATTGGCCTTGGTTCCCTATGTTTGTATTGACAGATGCAAATGGCCAAGTATGTTGTGGTAGAGACATGGGTTTGAGTCTACCTGTCTAGAACATCTGACCTTTTTACAGATATATTAGCAGCATGAGGAAAGGTCTTCCTCAAGCAGGCAATAATCCACTACTATATGGCCACCAGTATATATCCCATATAGGACAGATGAATGAAATCTGTAATGTCAAACTTGTGGGAAATTCTGATCTTCCACTGTTTGGTTTTCATACCAACCCACACCAAGAGTCTGAAACTTTTGGATTTTTACAGAGTAGAAATTCTGGCAGTTTGAGTAGAAAAACTCAAAATATTTTGACTTGAAACTTCTTGGAAGGTAAGCAGAAACTGAAGTGACCCACTCACAGGGAGGATCTCAAGAGTTGTGATGCCACTAGAAAGACAGGACAGCAAAACTGAGCAGTAGTGTGTGGTGAAAACCAAACTGGATACACAGAATTCTTTTTAGGGAAAAATTAAAGGCTCTGCTAGTCCAGCTGGCCAAGTTTTGCCTCAGCCTTAATGAGGCACTTCAGAGGAAATGACAAGAAAAAAGTATAGAACAGTATTGCATGAGTCTGTAAGAGAACCTTGTCCTTACGTGCTATTAATAAAGATTGACCAAAAAACCTTTATCCTGTAAACAATAGCTAAATCTGGTTGTTTATTAGAGGAAGAGGAAGGCATTAAAAGGAAAAGACTTTTTCTTTATTTCTTCTGCCTATGCATTTCCCTATCAAACTTTGCTTTGCAAATCAGAGCTCCCATTAACTGCTGTTATATGAAGTAGCTCACAAGATAAAACTTCTGACCCCATCAACAAACAACCACTTCTCACAGACTTCCTAACATAAAAAGTCCCTGAGATCCTTAGTTTCTGTTTCTGAGTTTAAGAGAATAAAAATAGTACCTGAGAAATAAGAAAGAAAGAAAGAAAAAAATTAGTGTCTAATTCTATTAGTATTTTTTTAAACAAAAATACAAATACTCTCTCTCCAATGTTTAATAACCCCTTCCATTTTTTTTTCTAGGTACTTGCAATTGTGTGCTTCAAAATAGGACAGTGAGGGTTTGTATTTTATTTTGCAGATAGAGAGGCTTGATACAGCATTTGTGTGTAATTCACAAACATCATGTTGTGATTTATTTTTGTGTAAATCATAAGAAATGTGATCGAGAAAAAAATTCAGAATAAGAAAGGGAAATTATAATTCAGAACCTCAAGGAGTGTATATCCACAAGTTAATTCTGTTCTGTGATCTATTGGATCCTGATGGCTTAGGTGTTGGAAAAATTTTCAAGTAGGGTGAGAGTTTTAGAGCTGTAAAAACCCTGCTTTATTGAAATTAGCTGTGAAACTCCTTTTTATTTTATTGGAGACATATTCTCCTTCTGTAATCTGGATCTGAGTTTTGGGATTCTAGCACTTCATGTTTCTCCCCACTGTGCCAGGCTTTCTTTCAAAATGCTGAAGCCTAGCTGGAGCTAAAAGAATTAAATTATGATAGCAGCTTCTGAGTAGCAGCCAAAATATTCTCTGCAGGCAGAGGAGGGGTTTGGTGCACCCGGCTTCTTCACTGTTTAAAAACATCTACTCTTTCTCAGCTTTTAAATTAACAATAGCAAAAGCTGAACCTGAAGGAGTCTCAGAGGTTAGAGAGGCTTCTTCTGGTGTCTGAATAAGCATCTCTAATGTTGTCAACTACATCTCTTTTCTGATAATTTTCTGTAAGAAAGACTGTTAAAAGAGGGAAACCTTGTGGTAAATCACCGAGGAATGTCCCTCAGATAGATTTACTCTGAAGTAAAAAGCAAATAAATTACATGTTAATGATGATGGAGGGTATAAACCTCTCTTCTCACTTCTGTACATGCTGTCCAATGAAAGAATAGGAGAGGGTGACTACTAGATGTGCCTTAGGTAGCTGCAATAGGCACAAATAGCTGGCAGGGCATTGTAACAGACTGGCCATGCTCTGCAAATGTCATTGCTAGTGCCACAAGGGCTGAGCTAATGACAGGGCTATCAATATTGGCAGCAGCCCAGACAAAATTAGTATCAAATCAAATTAAGTTTACCCATCTCAAGAATTGCTGCTTTCTGCTCTAGCGATTCTATAATAGTACTCATGCTTATTTTCAGAGTGGTCATCATAAGGGTTTTTCACAATCTGGAATATTTTATCAAGTGAGTAGAAAGAAACAGAGGAAGTATGAATAGATAAATCCTCTAGTTTTTTTCTGACTTTTCTCAGGTTTGTTTCTTATGTATATATTGTACTTTGAAAGCTTTGCTTTTTACTGGATATGTACCATTTCTTTAGTCTGAAGATACCTGTAGGAGGCCCTTTTGGTCATGAAGGCAGCTTCTTGTGCAGCATCTCTCTCAGTGATATATGTATCTATGCAGCAGCATATTTAGGACATTGGCAGGAATGAGTTTTGCATTTGGGGAATGGGGTCACATGATACAGATGACTTTTCTGAAGTTCACATAAAGCAAAATGTGTGTCTTCTCAGGTCTGTGCTTGCGCTGTTTGCATATTGAATTACTTCCTTCAGGTTTCCAAGGGAATTTCTACTCCTAAGTACAAGGCTGTTTTCTCAGGTTAATAAATGCAGAAGATGATAAACTTTTTGGACAGCTCTTAAGTGAAAATTGCCAGAAAAGAAACACACCAGATAAGGAACAAAGATTTTTCTTCAGAAGCCCTTGAAGACCTTTACAGCACCAAGGAACATAATAATTTTTAACCTTTCTGATATTGATTTTATCAGTTACTGGTTGACAAATGATAGGGGGCCAATAAAAACACTCATTAGTTTCCCATCTGTATGTCTGTGCATCCATCCATAACTTGCAGAGCATGCATTTTCTCCACTTAATGCATTTCCATGTCAGAATCTATTTTATACTGTATGTCAGATCCTGCTTAAGTAAGAAGCTATCGCCTGAAGTTGCCTTGTATGTATTATGGGAAAAGTGATGCTGAAGAAGTGACGTGCTTTTCCCTTGTGCTCTATTATATTAATATATCACCTGTATTCATATAGCTGTCTATAGTAACAGAGCATGCTTGCAAAATTACTGAAGTAGTGAGAATTTGGTGGTCCCCCCCTGCATTTGCAGGGCTATACCTCACAGGTGTTGAAAATGTTACCTTACTTGCTCACTATTATAGACAATAATCTTTCCTTGTCTCTAACTTACAGCAGCCTTGGGTTATACATTTTCTATTACTGAACTGTCAATATCAGTTGGAGGTGGGAAATAGGTAGAAACCCAGAAATATTGCAAGTCCTGTTACTGCTTCAAGGTTGTGTCAGGGTAAGTTTCCTGCTTGCTGCCTCAGAAGTGATTAGCCAGCTAGGATTTTTTAAACTGTATTCTGTTCTAAGTTGTTTGTTGCCCCCCCCCCCCCCCCCAGATTTCCAGGGAATCTTTCTATATACAGAATAAGACAGAAAGACTGTCCTCCTAAATTGAACAAGATAGTTGTATTTTATCCAGTATGGTGTATTCTTTTATCCACAATATTTATACAACATCTGTGAGACTATTTGTTTCTCATTCCTGTTATGCCTGAGTTGGCACATACTTCTGGAAACAGCAGAGGCGAATGACCTAGAGTTTTGCTCCAGGATGTCTAGGTAGTGCCAGTTTTGGTGTGTGTATAAAGCTGTGTGAGCAATGATGAAAGAAGGTGATCTCCTGCCACCACCCTCTTTTCTCTTCTGCTTCATGCAGAAAGTGAAATACAGGGGGAGGGATTCTTTTTGTAGCTTGCTGATATTTGTGTTTCCCTAATTGTAAAGGTATCAAGGATCTGTTTCACTCTTTTCCCCTTGCTCTGTCTGGAAACAAAAGAAAAAAAGGAAAAGGAAGACTCAGCTCATTCTTCTCTGAATGAGAGAAGGGAAGGGAAAAATCTCGTATTACTTCTCTCACAGTGAGAAAGAGGTTATGTTTTCTTCCAAGTGTGCCTCTTGTCTGTCAACTAGAATTTTGTCATGATGGTACAAGGTTTATTTGTTTTGAGCTGCTTCTTAATGGTCTTGTGTGATTTTAATTATGGTGCTTTCATTGTTTTCAGGTCTTAGCTCTTTATATGTAGCACAGTGCTTATTAAAAAAATATTTTTGTGGAAGACGGACTCTACTTTCCAAAAATCTTCTTTTTCCATAGATCAGGGCCTCTGTAATAGGTACAATAAGAGATTTAAACTAGTTAGATGAGACTATCCTTGTTTCTTAAAGCTTCATGCTGGTGCGTCTGTGGAGGTGCACTTGCTTCACATTAACCTTTGTTTTCATTCAACTAGAAAACAGAATTATATTTAAAACCAGTTTTAGTTAAATACTGTTCTCCTCCTTTCAAATACCATTTTCCTTCTTTTAATTAGAGACTGCAGACATCTGAGTTTGCCTTTTGTTGTGCTGCCAGTTGTAGGGACATAAACAGTCTTGGGCTCCATGATGAATGTTTTATTATAGTCTATAGGAAAGGAGAGGAAAAAAAAACCCAACAACCCCAAAACAGCCCCTCCCAAACTGTGCACTCTTGAGTCGGGTAGGTATAACACAACACATCAACATGGCTACCTAAAAGTCAGTAAAATTAGGCTGTTTGTTTGCTGTTTCATGAATAGTTTCAGTATGAACAGGTTGTGTTTGTATTTGACTCCAGAACAGACAATGCATGTATCTACAAAGCCCAAGTGCAAACTAGTTCCACATACATAGTCTTCCTTGGCGTTTGGCATTATTTAACAAATTAGCAGGAAGCAGTTGTAATGAACTTAATTTCCATCTTAGAGTTGCAACTAAGACTGCTCAGATTCTGTTTTAGGAATACAGAAGTGTCTTTCATCTACATGTTCAGGCAAATCATCCATACTATAATACTCAGTAACATCTTCCTGAAGAGATCTGACAGCCGCTGGAAGAACTCACTTTTAGCTGCTCTGTAATATTTCAAGACCATTTTTGGAACAAATTTCTACAGAGCATGGGATTCCTCTCAGTTACATCAAAGAGGTTCAGCTCAAGTCAACAGAATTGCAACAGTGCTGCAGAACGAATAAGAGAACTGAGTTTTGTGTTCATAAATCCGTATTCTGGATTTTTAGGGTTATGCTTGAATTGTGTAGAGCTAGCCATCTCTTCTGTAAACACAGTCCATTTGGAAGATGATGACGCTGATTTAATCAACTTAATAGCGGAAATATTCTGACATTCAATCTGAAAGAGATTGAAGATGATCAACCTCTTACTAGACTGATTACTCTAATAGTTATAAAATGGGTTTAGATATTGAATAGCTTTGGCTTGCAATAGTTTCAAACAGTGACATTAATCTGACGTAACTACCAATTTTCCTTCTTTACAATTTGTTAGTCTGATCAGATTAATGTAGCAAGGAGAAGGTAGAAAAGAATGATTTGTTTCTTGAATGTTTGTATGATTCTGAACACTAGTGTCAGGGAATTTACTCTATCTGAATAAGGTAGGAGTCTCCCCTGGAAATATCCTAGGATATACTGACTCCAGATAAATTTTGTTCTTTAACTTTTCATAAAATAATGGATAAGAAAGATTACTGAAGGTCTGAAGACAAAAGCAATAGAAGTCAAATGACCTAAAAATCAAGATGATGCAAAGATTTCACTCTCTTCTCTCTTAAATAAACAAGCATAGTAGCTGGGCTCAAGTTTTCTCTCTGAAGATTCACCTTGTATTTCTGTCTGTTTCATGTGAGCAGCTTGTAAGACTTTTAAAGAATGACATCTTTCATCCTTATTTCAATGGAAATGGAGAAGATGGGTTCTGTGTTACATTAGGAAAGGAAGAGAATAATTACAACTGATTAGAGGAAGGCTTAACGTGTTCTGGAGATCCAATTAGCCTTCACGTGATCATCTGGCATTAAGGGTAGGCCCCCTCTGTCAAGGAGAGTATAAGTCCATCCGACCACAATAAAGGAATGTGAAGCAAGTGCTGAAAGAGCCAGCTAGAATCGTATTTTGTTCAAAGTTGGTAAAACTGAGGATGGTGAAATTATAGCTGTATAGCCAGGGACATTGAAGACAAAAACCTGTTGTCTGGTTTTGTCTTAGTTTTCCTCAGAACATCCAAACAATTGATGTTCATCAAATGAGCCCTGAATAAAAGGGCTGGTTGCATTCTTAACTACTTGATTTTCACAGTGGCTGTTCAACACTCAAAATACAGATGTACTCAACTGTTATACAGCAGCAAAATTTCAAAATATTTCTGCTTGAGACAGTAGAGTGCAATACCTTACATTGCCTGGTGGAGTTATTCTTAATGTACATTGAATATTACACAGTTAAAACAAATCTCTGAAAGACTTCTGGTTTGAAGTTTCATTGCTTATAATTTATATTTGATTACCCCTGGAAGTATTATGGGGGAAGCTCTGAGAATTTTTATTTACCCTTTTAATCATACTGAAGGTGGAAATACACTGAGAGGTATGTTTTATGTGTATTCACGTGACCTGTTTTAGTATTACAGCCTCTTTATTAGCCAAGTCCATTAAATACTCTTTTCCCAATGGCAATAAGCAGACTTTGCAATAAACCTGTGTAACCTAGTTTACTTCATAGCTCAGAGTGTGACGCTGAGATCTCATGAGGAGAGATGTGCCACTTTCTTGCTATTTTGGGAAGCAGTAACTGGAGCATTTACCAGTTTGTAACATACACATGTTAACATTTATGCTGCTCCTTAAAGTTATTCACTTATCCACATTAACAGTGTGGGTGGCCTAGTTAGATGGGCTTTTGCCTTTGATTCTGTGGTCTTAACACGTCTTCTTCCATTCTACTTCTTTGCTGTCTTCTTCTGTTATACTTGCTTTTAATTTTCTCTCTCTTAGGATATGCATTGCCTGTTGTATGTCTCTGATCATGTAGGCAATCAAATGAAGAACAGAGAAAGACTGTGTGGCTGAAAAGCCTGCATTAATAGGTCCCAAGGGATTACTAGGAATTATGACTACTTCTATTAGCACTAGAATAAGTATTAAATATTAAGCAGTCAAGTAAATGAGAATTCTGTGACTTATCTAGGATGGCTCATTGTTTGACTATAGTCTAAACCTATTTTTTCTGAAGATAAGTAAAAACTTTCTTAGCCTTCACAGTGCCTTTGTGTGCCTTTGCACATGTGTAAACAGAGGGTTTTCAAATGTATGGCACTGAGTATATAACAAAAGCATTGACAGTTTTGAGTGCTCTTCTCAAAATGTGCTGATATGTTATACTTCAGAGTATAGGCCATTATAAATAGAACACCACAAGAGGCTTACTTGTCCAACTTGCTGGAGCTGCAAAATTATTTCAATTCATTGATAGAGAGATGATTCAAGTACAAGTATTATAAATCTACCAAATGAACTGGTAAGACTGTTCAATTGAGTACGAAAGGGATTACTGATAAAGTATATAAGGTTGTTGTTAGTCCTTTATTAGTCTGATGTCAAGTGACTTTTCAGTGATGTTTTTCTGAGTGTTCAGAATTGGGCACGTCATAGTGTTGACCTAGTCACAATACTGCATTGTACTGCTATATTATAACAAAATTCTTTGCCATTTGAACATAATGTGTGGGTCAGAGCCAAGAATGCAGAGTCAGAACATGAACAAAGATCAGTCATTTAAACTATTAAAAAGGTACTTCCCTAGCTTAATCATATTATTTTAATAAGTATTTTGAATATTGTTTTTTAGCCTCACAATATTGGTGCAAATCAACACTTTCAGGAGAGCTGGATTCTAGATATGGGGTCAGTTTTCCTGTCCCCAACTTTTAAAAGTTGATAAAGCTTTGTTTGGGATTTATCCCAGCAAATTTAAGCTGCCTACAAGCTGGCTGTCTAGTATAGCTAGCTTAGAGACAATTATTTCCCCTGGAGGCAAGGGGCTGAATCAGTGGGGATAAATCTATAGTTTTCTATTGATTGCTTAGGCTAGATGCTAGACTCCAGGCACCTAAGTTTTTAAAGTGACTAAACTTAGTTAAGGAGGGTTCTACCACAATCAGTTATTTTCATTTGTTTCTTAAGAACAGTACTTTAGTAACTCTGGGGAAATAATTACCAGAAACTGAGTTGCTGGTGACAATTTTATGCTGTTAATTAAGAAATATATGCTTGCTTTTGCACTCTGTCCTGTTAGTTTTTCTTGGTGTAAGATGGAGCTTGTCTGTCATCCTTCCAGAGATGCTGAAAGGGAGGACAGAAAAATTACTAGAGGTAAAATATGATGGAATTTTAATACGCATTTTGCAATCTAGAGACTGTGTGTGTTTTGGGCCATTGCATCAAATGATGGTATCACTCTGCTGTTTTTCTCCCACTTCACACTTTGAATGTCTCTGTCTTGTCCTCCGTGAGGGAGCAGAGTATACTTCTCTTCTTCAGTCTTTGCAACAGCTCTCCTTTTTGGGGGAAAAAAAAATGGTTGGACTGAAATTTTGAGGCATGGGGGAAAACTTTATGTTAAACTATGGCTATTGAATAGGAAATTTTGAGATAGGCCTGTTCTTCTGTTCAACTCAGAAGCAATATCCTTTTATAGCTGTGAGAAATCATGGGCATGTAAACAAGGCTTTGCTTCTTTTAGCACTGAGAGACATACAAATTAATAGCTCCAACAAGCTAACATTGAGCCAAAACACATATGTATCTTTTTAAAGACATAGCATAAAGATAATAAGCTGCAGTAGTCTTGTTATTGTAATTCATAACATGGTTTCTGTTTTCCTCCAGAGCAATCACTTTTCCATCACATAGCAGTCAGCAGATAATCTCCTCACTGACACTCTTGTCCAAAAGATTCTTATTGTACTGCTGAGTTGTGTTAACAGCCTTCTTGAGAGTGTTGGTTGTTTTTTTCTGTTGTTCTTGTTTCTTTCAAACACATGCCCAGGAAATATTGAATGTTCCTGAAAGAGACTGGTGTCTTCATAAATCTGAGGCCACTTCAAAAAGCTGATACAAAGTGGTTAGGGTCATTAGTCTTCCAAGCAGAAGCATCTTCAGGGGAGTGCATATGAAATGGATGTAGGAGACAAAACAATGAGTCAAGGACAGGAATTGATAGGTAAGTAGAATACTATTTGAGCGCAGTTTGGGGGAAAAGAAAAAGACAAGACACGAAGAGATGATCTAGTTATGCTCAAGTGCAGCAGGACTAAGACAGAAATGTGACATGTTACTCCCTGTAGCCAGACTTTTAAATAGGTTGGATGCCCTCCAATAATTTAAATGAATCTTTAGCATGACTCATGACCAGGCTGAGCTTTGCCAGTTTCACTGCAGGGAATTCCTCCTATGTGAAGGTGACACTTTGTGGCCTGCATATTTTTTGATGTTGTGTGTCTTCTTGCCAACTAATAATTTTAATAGAAAGATGTTAGTACTTTAATACCACTTCTTATGCTTTATGTAAGATTATAGCAATCAGCAAAATGATTATGGGATAAAATGGAAAAGTACTGAATTTGTAGAATTTTTCTGTTGTTATTATTAAATCATAGTGCAGTATACAGGGGAAAAAGTGAAATGTGAACTTCTACTATTCAGAAGAAAATTCCTCAGTTACAATTATTCCAGTTATTTCTATTGTTTATTCCTTTTGTGTCCTTTTTTGCCTTAATTGGCTGTAAGAATTTTGAGATGAATTATATCTTCATTTTTATTCTCTTGCAAATCATATCTCAATCTGGAATCCCATGTTTTGTAACTCCATGAAAACAAATAGATGGCTGATTTTGGACCAACTCTGAGAAAAACTTTGAATCACTCTGTTCAGTTTGGAACATGGTTATCTTTCAAAATACTGTTCCAAACCCAAAATTGTCTTAAAAAAAAAAGAAAGGAAAAAAAAAAGAAAGAAAGAGAAAAACCCCAAACCAAACCAAACCAAAACTAGTTTCCTGAATATGCTTCTCCTTTTTCTATATGCTGAGTACGCACTAATTATGAGGGTGAATTAGTTTTTTTCTGGTGATATAATGCATAGCCAGAAACACTTCCCTACCTCAAATATTGTCTAGCTTGCAAAGTGAGGGCACAGTTATAGTGGCATCAGCTCCTGGTCGAGAAGAGTGTAGGTCTGTCTTTAATGGGACCGGAGGGGACCACAGCCAGGAGCACCTCGCAGGAGTTCAGGGCTGTCGGCTCTCTGTAGTGCTGGAAGTCTTTTCAAGACTACAAGGCGCCGTGGAGAAAATGAAGTTTCCAATTTCCATTTCCTGCCTGTTTGAATTAGGTTAAATAAAACTTCAAGAAATTAAAGACTGCAACTTTAATTTGATTTTTTTTGGTATAGGTCTAAACTTGTGTAGTTCCCTTACTTTCAGGTATGGCTAAAAAGGAAACATTATTGATTGATATGCATGCCCAAACAGCAGCTCTTTCCATGACCTAATCCAGTGGGAGAGACCAGCTAAAATCCACCAGCTATACTACATAATAAAGACTTTTTTGTTCCTTCGCTAATAAGATTCTCAAATAGCAACATCTAACTTTGTTAGTGGGGTTACAATACTTTCAATCAGTTTGGAAAATGGGTAGAGTTGTTTTCCAAACAGCACAAAGATATAGCCAGAGTGAGTTAACCTCTGTTTCTGAAGCAATATCTATACCCTTCTTTTGTAGACAGACTTAAATTCACAGCTGGGCATATTCAGGCAGGTCACCTCAAGTCATCCCTTACTTTTGGTATGGAATATCATAGCTATGTTACGATAATATTTTGGCTAAGCCAATCAACACTTTTGACAGTGAACTTATTCAGTCGAGCAAAATATCACAACCACGTGGTCGCACTTCTATCCCGGAAGCAGTTGCCAGTGACAACATGGTTTGCAGCCAGGATGAGTGTGGATATATCTGCAAAACACTGCAAAGGCAATTTAAGATTTAAAAATGGTGGCCCTTCTTGGTCTGTGCTTGCCTCAGTTAATTCAGTTCCATTTACCATAGGTCAGTATGCTTGGCTGTCAGGTTTCCATTCTGTACATTCAAGTAGGTTTGAATTGCTTAATGTTACATCATCACAATATGTTCTCTGTAGAGTTATGCTTTGTCGTCATTCAGAAATCAATGCTAGTACTGAATTTTGTGAGCTTCCTAACTTTAATCCTATAAAATGCAACCATTATTTTTATTTTTTTTCGCTTTTCTATAGCTTTATGTTAATTTCTAGTTGAAGTTTAGAGCCTCTAGAAGCAAGTAGAGGATTCTGGTCACCTACATGTGTACGTAAGGGTATATATACTTTTATATCAGCAGTTGTGGTTACCCGAGCTGGATTTTTGTTATTTTGGGGTTTTTTAAGCATCAAGTTTGCATAAAGGTAAATTGATTAGTACCTTGTCATGCTTGGTAATAGATCTTTGGTTCAGAAATCTGCTTAAATTTCTAAATCTAGGATTTAATGGCATAAAAGACTTACCTGAAATTTCATGGGACTTTTGGATTGAGCAGAGTTTTTCATGATGATTATGTTTTCCTTACAGCATGAAGTTCTTAAAACATCTGTTCTTTCCAAAGCATACTTTCATATTTTGTTAAAAAGTCACGCTTTCTTGTCTATTATGTCCACTGAAATTCTGATCATGATTTTAAAAAATCTAAATAAATGACAAATGAGTAATAACTGTCATTAAGATAAATCTAATGAAGGCCAAAAGCTATTATAACATCTGGATGTGTATCATTTGACTCACTGCTCTAACTAAACTCTATTCATCTTAGCTGCAGGACGCAAAGTACAAGGAGCTACTCAGGAGGTTCTTTTGAATTTAGCCAGCATTCTAATAATAGAAGATTGCCCAAAGTAAGCTTGCCAAAGAATGGGAGAATCAACCACGCCCTTCCAGCATCTATGGTCCTAATGTAGCAAGATGTTGATATTAGATGTTTTTAGATCTGATGACTACTTGACTATGTTCTTTTGTAGTAAATTTATGAAATTTAAGAAAAGCATGAAAAGCTAGTTTTTAATCGGTAGATCAAACCAACAGTTGCAAGTCAGTTAAAAACCAAACTAAACCAAGCACCAGGCAATCTCCTGCTTTTTGCCAGAATTCTGTAGATTTAGATGAGTATAATTTAATGCTGTATTTTTCCATGTTACTATTGATTGGGATGGAAGTGCCTTGTTTTGGTTATTTCACATAGCTAATATTACCTTTCTTTTTAGCCAGTTTCTAGATATTTAGTGCTTAGGAAAACAGTCAAAGGAAACTATTCCAAACACGTCTTTACCAAGATGATACTATATAGGTCTTGCTATGCTTAACTTAGATCAGACTTGCATATGAGATTAATCTTATTCTGAAACTGAACTTGGAACAATAATAGTTTCTATACCGGTACCTTTTTTTACAGTTTTGTAGTAAAGAAATTTTTCTCTACAATTAAAATCCCAGATTTGTTTCCTGGGGTGGCTGACTGTATTTCACATTTCACAATATATTTTATAGTAATTTTGTATAGTATTTTGTAATTGCTCTTAGAATAGAAGATAAGGGAGACCACCAGGATATTGGGGATTAGAACAAGCTGAATTTGGATCAATTATGATACTGACATGATGAAAACTTGTCTATATGGGTCTCACGTGGGATCCTGAGGATAGATTCGACTTACCTAAAAGTTGGATGAAAGCTACCTAAGCTTCTTCATAGTCATTGGAATACCTATGTGAAATGATTGCTCTCTGGATCCAGATTTCTTGTTTCAGATAGAATGAATTGATCCTAATACAGGTTTAAAATAAATATTTAGAATGGGTGTTAAAGTCTGATTGTCAAGTAACTGCAGGTGAAGCGTAGGTGACTTGCTTAACGTTGATGACTAACTTCTAGACAGCTGAAGATTGGAGCTGAGTCCTGATCTTGGACTCTGGAAATCACACTGGAGTCATAATATTAAGCTTCAGATGATACTCATTCATCTGTGTCCAGCAAAGGAAAAACAACAGTGTCAGCATCATCAAAGCCGAACACTTTTCTAGTCCTGAGCAGAAAAGACACATCTAAAAGATATAAGAATATATGCATCATGAATTTTTATACTCCTTAGATAGTGCTCTGTTTTAAGAGAGACAAAAGTATAGTTCATCCTCTTCAGGTCACTTAAATACCTTTAACATTCAACGCTTCTCAGTAAATCTGGGATCCCTCACTATACAGACAGGAAAAAGCAAATTAAGACAGTAAACCTTTTTAATAAGCTTGCTCAAACTTGCAGTTATTTCCTAGGTGAATCTAGAGCAGGCATTTATACTTGACTATAATTTCTCAGCACTAAACTAATATACCTGTCTTTAAATGTGTCTGACCTGATGTGAGGTTACTATCTGAATATGTTTAACATTAGATGAGACATTGAAAGAATTGGTTTGACATATGTACAGTACACTTAACATCTATGAACTCAAGTGTTCGTGCCAAAAGAAATAGAGTGATATAGGAAGGTTAACTTGTGTAGTTGCAGGAAAATGTAGAGACTTTCTAACAAGGTATTTACATTTAACCATACATTTAGGCTTAATATAATCTCTTTAAAGGGTCTTTCTAAATTTTCTTTGAGACCTAATTTAGAGACATACACAAGTCTGTTACTAATACTCAGTGTATTAACCCAATACATATGCTATTATTGAAAATACAGCAAGTATACCATGCATCATTCTTGGTCCTTAATTCTTTTTGCTGGAATGAGG